>NC_051401.1:13602595-13620095 GCF_015228065.2 Penaeus monodon
AGTGTTGGGTGTTGAAGTAGATAGACAAGAAAAAGATCAATAGTTTTGAAATGTGGTGTTACAGACGAGTACTGCGTATTAGCTGGACAGAGAAGAAGACGAATGATGAAGTGCTGAGAAAAATAAATTGTAAAGACCGACTTTTGGACATCTTGAACAAGAGGAAATTAAAGTTTATTGGTCATGTAATGAGAAGTAAAAGTATTGAGAAAAACTTGCTGACAGGGATGGTGATAGGAAACAGAGGAAGAGGCAAACCAAAGACAAGACTGAGCGACAATATCAAAGATATTTGCGGGCTGTCGATGGTATAAGTGGAAAGAAAAGCGTAAGATCGAGTTTAGTGGCGAAGGATGGTGGAGAGGTCCACGGCTGCTCAAGCATGAGCATACCGTTATTGATTGATGGCTAGGCTTAGAAGTCAGAAATCATGCTCTCATGTTTATTCATACTTATCACCCTTTGCTCAGCTGAATAAGTAGTCAGATACCATTCAAGACGTACCCAGTAGGTTTCAAATGATCTTAAAAGTACATATGACAGAATCCATACTGAAAAATATTCCTTGGCATTCTACATTAGCTGTTTGTAAACAATGTACGCGTCATCTGCTAGGCGCACCACCTCTCGGAACTGTAGCATTTGTGCGCCACACCAAAATACGGTATCGCGCTATGGGCCGTTCCGTTGAAATTGTGCACTACGTAGCACTGTGAAGTGCCCAACGGAACGCAGGGCAGGTGTGTTAGAGGCGACAGTCGCCTTCTTCAGAGACAGTTGCCTCAGATTAGAATTTTGTCAACTGAAGGCGCTCTCTTTGTGTATTTCGGGGCTTGTCGTTGGCACCGCTTCGTTCATTGCCCAATAGATGTCGCTTGTCGTACCCTAACAAGTTAGTTATTATAACTTTTAAGATATAATCGAATAACTTTTATGGTAACTGTCTTGTTTTACCAGTTGACTTCCATGTTTGTTTTGCGTTATATGTTCAACCAATGGATATTTACGTCAAGAAAATAAAGTAAAGATGAACGACCAAACTTGGGATGAGGTAAAAGGCGGACATTCCATTCCCTCTGCCGCGTCCTCAACTTTCTTCATCATCGTCAAAGTTCCTCATCCACTGTCTTCCTTCTCCTCCTCCATCGTCCTTTCATATTTTACGGTCCAAATGCAATAACTCTAATTAAAATCCTGCCTCCTTCCCCCCGCGCTCCGACGCCGAAGAGCCAGGATCAAGGTGGTCTCGGGAAGGAGCTCCGGCGCGCCACCGAGGCTGCCGTCGCGGTGGCATTCTCCTCGTTCTCGTCCCTTCCTCTCCGTTCCCTTTATTTCCTTTCCTTCCCTCCTCAGATTTTCCCTTTCTATCTCCTCCCCTCGCCTCTTACCTGCTTTCTTCCCTTCCTTTCTTCCTTCGTTTTCCTGTTTTTTCCCCCTTTCCTTCCGTGCCTTCTCCTCCCATCCTTTTCCTCCCTTGCCCTTCCCTTCCCTTCCCGTGTCTTCCTTTCCCTCCCTTCCTCTCTCTGTTCCTTCCCTTCCCCTATCTTCACTTTTCCCTTTCCTTTCTTTTTCTCTTCCCTTTCCCCTCCCCTTTCCTTTTTCCTTCTTCCCTTCCCTTCCCTTCCCTTCCCTTCCCTTTCATACTCCCTTCCCTTTCCTACCCCCTTCCCTCCTCGTTATTGCGTACATGATTCATACATGTGCATGTGTGTGCGAACAGTTCCATGTGAACACGCACACGCTCATTTCAAAACTTCATCAATGGGCCAAGTGCCAGGGGGGGGAGGATCATATCTAATTCTTTCATAATATACAGTGGTTATTGCACGTATGCGTGCATGTTAGCGCGTACATATGCATTTACATTTACATTTATAAAGGTACAAATGCTCATACGCATATATATCAACATATACATGCATATATAGATAGATAGATATATAATGTGCATACACACACACACACACACACACACACACACACACACACACACACACACACACACACACACACACACACACACACACACACACACACACATATATATATATATATATATATATATATATATATATATATATATATATATATATATATATATATATATTATATATATATATTATATATTATATATATATATTATATATTATATATAACATATACATATATATATATATATATGTGGTTATATTATATATATATATATAATATATATATATATATATATATTATATATATATATATATTATATATCTATACTATATATATAATAATATTATATATTTTAATATGTTAATATATACATATATATTTTACACACACACACACACACACACACACACACACACACACACACACACAACACACACACACAACACACAACAGAAAAAATAAAATATATAGTAATATATATATATATATATATATATATATATAATAGTATGATAATTATCATATATATACTAATATATAATATATATATATAGATATATATATATATATATATTATATATATATAATATTATATATATATTATATATATATAATATAAATTATGTATATTAAATATATAATATATATAGATATATATATATATATATATATTTGTTTGTGTGTGTATGTTTTGTATATCCGTGGGCTCATGCTTGCATCATTTCGTATGTTTGTTTATAGAGAGAGAGAGAGACTAAACAAGTACACTTTTTCCCCTTCACGAACAGATACACTCACAGGATGTAATGAGTTTCTTTTGTAACGGAAGAGCACTCGACTAAGTACGATAACAGTCCTCGGGGTTTACTAATGAAACGTATATGCATGTTTCGAAAATCTTTTAATTACTGCCTTTCGGAAAAGAGTATTAATTAAATATTGCCTGGAAGGCTAGAGAGTTTTTAATAAATCTTAAGTGTACATATAATAATCCGTAAATTTATCCGGCTTTGTGCGGAAATTTGAAACGGCTTGAAGGATCGTCGCTTTGCGTCCCCGGGCTTTCGATTCCAGGCCATAAGGGTTCCTGGCCGCTGCTCGCTGAAGCCTTAAAGGGTCAGTAAAGCTTGGACGAAAGCTGCGACGCCACCTGCGCCATTGTCAGTGTGGCGTCGAGCGTTTCATTATGAACGCATCATGCATTATGGACGCTACCCGCGACAGGAAGTAAATGAAAAATGGTCTGACTTGCTGTGAACGTGCGACGCGGGTGACGATTTGTGGAAATAGAGGATAATGTCGTTAATATCAATTAGTGTTTAAAGATCTTTGGTCATTTGATCACCTCTGCGGTTATTGAGTTGCGATGTTGCTGCAACTGTCGACGTCGCGATGATGTTTTTTATCTTGTGCTTTGGAAGTACAGGTGCGAAAGTTTATGTATGCAGGTGCATGTATGTGTTCGGCCGTGTTGGCCATGGAGAAGGGAAGGGGGAGGGTGAAAGTGTGAACGCTGTGTATATTGCTGTGTGTATTTTTTTTACGGGCGGTGGGGATAAGTGAGATGATCTAGGAGAAAAACCCCGGCCCCTCCGTTCCGTAATTAACTTTTCCCCGATCAGAAAATAATTAAGGTCGAGCATGATAATTGTGTTCCGGGCGTTGGTGCAGGAGGCTGGAAATTACGGTGAGGGAGAGAAGGATGTAGATATAGGAAAGATAAACAGATAAATAAAAGGAATATGATAGAGAGTCAGAGACAGTCCGAGTGTGGTGGCCGCTTGGGAAAGCCGCATTCATAATGAAGGCCCTGGGACGCGGCAGTCCCACGCGTAAAGGGAGGCCAGGAGAACGAAGAGGAAGAAGAGGAGAGTAAGACCAGCGACAAGAGGAATGCTGAAATGCGCGGGA
This sequence comes from Penaeus monodon, assembly GCF_015228065.2. Taxonomy (NCBI): domain Eukaryota; kingdom Metazoa; phylum Arthropoda; class Malacostraca; order Decapoda; family Penaeidae; genus Penaeus; species Penaeus monodon. Next base: position 13,606,439 of record NC_051401.1, read on the forward strand.
GGAAGAGACGAGCACGACGACGACGAGGAGGAGGAGGAGGAGACGTGAAATAATGGAAGAAATGTTGGAACGATCCAAAGAGCCCGAGTGAGCTGAAGGAAGGCCGGGATGAGACGCACGTGAGGTTAAAGGTGGACGGCCAGAGATTTCGTGTATTAGTGGCAGGCAGCGGCGAGGGGACTGACGTGGAGGCAATGGCGAGGGGAGATTTATTTGCATGAAAGTTGACTCCGAGACAGCCTTATTACGCTGTGGGGTAGATGTGGCCGGGGGGGACGGAGCGGATCATGTTGTTAGCGTGATGTAGGGGACGCGAGGGGAAAGGGCGTTATTTATATATTATTTGTGTGAGTTTATTTGGCTATGAATCTATAGTGAAGAGCGATGAGGGGTTGCGTTTTTAACTCGGGCTGCAGGGCGAAGAGCGAGTATCCGGTTCGAGAAGAGGGAAGGAGGAGGATAAAGAGTGGCAGAGGTACAAACGGGGAGGGACAATTAAGATGGAAATTGCGAGAGATATTCAGCTGTGGATTACGGTTGGCGCTTGTGAATGAATAAACTAGGTATGGCAGGCTTTGTATAGAAGAAGGGTATCGTAAACTCTTAATGGGATTTGGGTAAAGGAAAACTTGGCGTTTTTTTTTTAATGGGTGATGTCTGCAACACTAACTAGAGGCTTTGCAACTAGAGTGATCTTAAGTGTTGCCCGGAGATGCCTCTTTTATTATTTCGTGCTGTGATGTACGCGAGTCACTGGCGTAGAAAAATCGGAGAAAGAGGAATAAGCACAAGAAAGAGAAGGCTGGATATATATATATATTTTTTACAGGAATATCCTACTGCGAAGAAGAAAATAAGGATTTGTGCGAGGAGAGACTTTGCAGGATAAGAAATAAGTGGAGGCAGCGGGCTCAGACAGTCGATTGAAAGGCAATTAAAAGTGATGTTGTCGACGATGGAGAAGTTTGGGGAGGCAACAAATGGAAGGATGTCGGTTTGGGATTCGGCATTCAGCAGGATCCCAAGACGTAATTAGGCGCGAGATGAGATAATTAGATCAACTCGGAATGAAGTTTCAATCAAAATTCCACACGGGAATTTAGATGCGGCAGAAAATTACCCAGTGAACTGTAGAATAAGATGTCTGCCGCAGACGGGACCATTCGATCGAAAACTTTGTTGATCAAACATATTTTTTCCGGGGCACAGGATATTGTAAGGCTAAAAGTTCGCCAGACTCTGAGAGGAAAGTAGGCGAATTTATGCATTATAAAGTAACTCGCGTTGGCTTTTCCAGTTTGGCGCAGTTACCTCGTTGTGTGTTAAACAAAGCATGACTTAAGGAATGCTTTTTTCGGGCTCCAGCAGTCGCCGCAGAAGAGCAGCGGGAATCGAAAACCTCATCATGCTTAAGGAGGGCACACGGGGAGGCACGATAAGGGAAGACGGAAGCTCCGGCGAATGAAGAATGAGGCGAGCGTTGTGAGGGAAGGGCTTAAGTGGGCGACTTCCATTCTGCGGGAAGAGGACGAGGAGGAGGAGGAGGAGGAGAGCGGGGAGTGGGTCGTTTAAGTCCCGTCGAGACTCCAGCACCTCCTTCCTCTTCCGCTTCCTCTCCGCTTCCTCCCCTCATTTCACCCTGGACACGCAAACATTCCTTTCCCAATCCCTCGCTTCTCATTTGGCGTTTTTAATCTGGATTCGAGTTGTACGTTTATTCCATTCCCTATTCTTGGTCGAGGCACCTGCCACCCGAGACATTGCCTCATTGACGTTCTCATATCCCCTTTGACGGCCGTGCTACTCGAGAAAAAATCCTCACCGTAAGCAACCCGCCTCCTATTCCCACACACAACGCCGAAAAGAATCCTGTCAGCACATTGTCTGTTTTTCGTCTCTTTGTTGTGTCCGTGTGTTCCCTGGCGGGGCGGGGCGGGGGAGCCGACACAACAGGTCTCCCTAACCGAGTGTGAATTTCCATGGCGTGAAGCGGATTTAGTTTCACTTCGCTCTTCACTGCGAGGGAATATTGCGAGGCTGTCAGCGCCTTTATTCTCCTCTGACAAGTTTGGGTATTGCGGATACTGTATTATTGCTGGGGATGTAGCATTGTGTTCAGAACCATTCCCGCTGGTGACCGTAACGTTATTGTTGTTGGGCGAGTATTTCCTTAGATGAAAATGTGTATATATTTTTCACCCATTTCAGTTAAGGCCGGAATGTAAAACTCGGTAGAGTCTCATTAAGGAGCACATTTGGGAATCAAGACGGAAAATCCAGCAAAGGGCGACGAGCACAAGAGCCTCACAGCGCGTCGGAGTTGTGGGGGTCGGCTGTTGTTGGCCTCTCCTCGCTCGGGTCTCGCGGGAACCTAAGGCAACACAAGATCGTTGTTTCTCCCCTTCCTTGGCCACGTCTGCGGCGCGGAGGAGCAGGAGGAAGAGGAGGAGACGGGGAAGGCTTGAGGGACGGATGGAGGGCGGATACGGGGGGGGGGGGGGGCTCTTAGTGGTTTACGTTTTAAAGTGCGGCGCTGAAGGAGGTGCCAGTCTTTTTGCGGACGCGGAACCCCCTTGTCTTGGGCGACTCTCTGTGATTAGGTTCTCTTCTTCTCGAGATTTGAAAAGAAAGGGATTAATTTGGTCACCGTTCCCTCGCGCAGTTGGAGGCTTTTATCGGTCTCTCTCTCCCCTCACCCCCTCTATGTCTCCTCACTCCCTCCCCTTCCTTCCCCTCCCTATCTCCCTCACTCTCTCTCTCCACCTTCTCTCGCCCTGTTTACAACAATAAACATCCTTCGAAAATGATAAAGGATCTTTGGAGCTAAATATAGCCCGCAACAACATGGAAGGGAAATACATCAACGAACATCTTTATTGGTAACACGCACGAAGCAGCAGGAGGTCCTTTGGGGAAATTGATTCTCCAAATGCATAATATAAAATGTCCCACAGGAAATCGAACTGACTGAAATAGAAACTTAAATAAAAAAAATACATTATATATATATATATATATATATATATATATATATATATATATATATATATATATATATATTTATATATATATATATATATATATATATATATATATAACAGAAAAGACATACAGAATGCCTTTGTTACTCCGATAAGTACTGTAAAGGAGCAGGAGTACATTGTATTGCATCAACGCCATTAAGAGACGGAAAGTGCGCCAAAAGCTCGTGAAAAAAAAAAAATTGCCCTTGTCTTTGTTTACGGAATGTATGCTGTCGAAGGGAAGAAAAATTATATGAGAAGAAATATGTGAAACAGATCTTTCCCTTTCCGATACCAGATCTCATCAGCTAATTTCTTGAGAATCCGGGAGTGAAGACCCCAAACCCAAGAGAAGAGGGACGGCGGCAGAAACCGGCCCTAACGCCCCTGCGGGAATGGAATGCGAGCTCACACTCCCAGAAACCAAGCCGAGACGCTCCGTGATCCTTCTCCATCAGGGTGCTCTCTAGCGACGCCTCCAGCTACATATCCAGCTTCACAGCCGCAGGTTATTCAGAGCTCGACGCCGCCATTAAAACAAAGTGCGAGGCTTACTATAGGCGGTTTTATGTGGGACGGATCCGGCGATGGATATGGTGGGTGGCACAAGCAGGGAAGGAGAGGATTTTGTACTCTTCTGTGGAGACAGCCGCTCTAGGAATTTAGTCAGGATTCTTAGAACATCGATAATGTTTATAGTCATTACAGCCAATTACAATGGTCTGCTTGGTGACGTAAGATATTAATCTTTGTAGGAAAAGATAATGTAAGTAATTGGGAAAAAAAACTGCCTCTTCAAGTCTGTAGAGATTTAGCTAGATCATACTCTGTGATTGGCCGTCATTTTTTTTCCTTTTAATTGTGCGTTCGTCTGTCTTATTATTGTTTTCCATATCCCTCTCGTGCAGTCTGAAAGGAACAAGCAATTACTCCTTGCTTGAGGGAGCGAGACGGGCAAACTGCATTATCGGGTTACCTTGAATGTCGACTTCGCTGGTCACAAAAAATAAGAGACAAGCACACACACAAGTTTCTCTGTATCGCGCGTATGCAGGCATGTATGTGTTATTAGGGTTTCCCCCCTAAAATTTATTTTCCTAAACGTTTTTATTAGCAAAATTGAACGATTACACCTGCAGATGCAGTTGAAGCGAAAATTTCCCTTTCACCCCTTCTGTTCTCCTGTCAGTCCCTCTGCCCTCCTCCCTCCTTCATCCCTTCTTTCTCCCGCCTCCCCTTCCTCATTCCCCTAATCTTCCTCCTACTCCTACTCCTTCCTCTCGTGCCCTTCCATCCTTCCTTCTTTCCTTTCTCTCTCTCCCTCTCTCCCTCCCTCTGTCCGAGCCTCCTCCCGCGTGTCCTTCCTCTTTCCTTCCCTTTTCCTCCTCATCCTCCTTCATACTGCTCGTACAGCCCCCCCCCCCTTCCCGTAAGCCTCCTTTCCCCTTTCCCCTTTCCACGTCCCGTCAACTGCACGCCTCGCAATATTACACTTTGATGACGCAAGAGTGCGAGAGCAGTTTAAATGTTATTTATCTTCCTCTTTTACCTTTCTTCCTTTTTGCGTGTTTGCGTGTAGGTGATGGCGAGAAGTTCGCATCATCTTTCTTTCTTTTCTTTTTTTTTTGTACCTCTTCTTGCCCGGAAAAAAAGGCCCCAGATTTCGCTCTGGATTTTTTTTTCTTCACTTTTACGCTTTTTTGAGGATGGGGAGAGAGATTATCTTGTAAAAAGAGTTTCTGTGATATCGTTTACCCCTTTTAGAACTGCTGGAATTAAATTAACGATTAATTTTGCGGGTGAGGACGTGTTATTGATTTCGGCTATTAGGAGAATGAGAGATTTTGGAAGTGAGAGATCGAAGTCATTAGCGAGGCATATGAATTGGATGAGATGAGAAAGAAGAGAAGATTGAGAGAGAGAAAGGGAAGGCAAACAGAGGAGAGAGAGGGAGAGAAAGCAGGAAAGAGACAGAAAAAAAGAAGAGAGCGAGAAGAGCGAGAGAGAGAGAGAGAGAGAAGAGAAGAGAGAGAGAGAGAGAGGAGAGAGAGAGAGAGAGAGAGAGAGAGAGTTGGAACTAAGAGGATCGGGACGGGATAGGTAAACACCGGGGGAACGAGCTTTTAATATCACGCTCAGGCTGGATAGGGGGGCACGCATCACCTTTATTACCTTTGTTTATGCTCTGTTTTAATATCGAGTTCAGATTAAAATGCATGTGATTAACTGGTTTGTAATGAATAGTAATTTTCATAGTACAGTTGTATTCGTTTTAAGTGTTTAAAAATTCGCATTGCCATGAATATTCATTTCATTTTTTTATAAAGGTTGTGCAGGTGATATTTATGAATTGGTTAAACATTGATTACAAAGTCTTGATGATATGGAATTGATAGACTTTTATTTCATTTTTTTGCGCATGGCAGCGACGTCATCATTAGAATAGCGTTTGAGCATGAGTTGTAATTTCGTATTATCGACGCGGCTCATCGTCCTCTAGCGCCGTTTTACCGCAAGTTTTGTGGGCAAATGCCTTCTCGTAAACCGAAATGTATTACCATCGCGCACAACGTCCGTCCGGGTCAGGGATTCCGTGAAGAGGACGGAAAGATAAAATTACTTACACAGTGATATTGGAAAAATGAAATAGCTATCTCCCAAGAAGGTGAGATTCGTCTTTATATAGCAGAATATTTGTAGTAAAACATATATATATATATATACACATACATATATATATATATATATATATATATATATATATATATATATATATAAACAATAAATATATATATATATATATATAACATATATATATATATAATAATATATACACACATATTATATATATATATATATACACATATAATATATATATATATATATACATACATTTTTTCACAAGGACATCATTCGCCCTCTCCGTTTACAAACGGAGGCATCCGCACTCCGACTTGCCCTGTTCCGACTTAAATGCATATATGTCTGAAGTGATTAATGAACACGGCACCCCCAAACACACACAGTGGAGCATCCTTCATTTTTCCGTTTTTCCTGGAAACCCTGCTGCTGCTCTTCCGGAGTGCCAGTGTGCCAGAAGCCTCACCTCGCCGCCAGTGAGAGACGGGGGCGCGGTGTTTTTGTAGCCGCGTGTGTCCCGCAAGGAAGGGAATATTCTCAGAGGAAAGACTTCATTTACATATCCTCAGACCTGGTATGCAGATGACGCCCATCTCTGTCCAGGCAGCGGTGAAACCTGCGCCTTTTTAAGTCCGTTAGACACATGTGGTCCGCGGGATATGGCGGGCGGGGAGGCAATTCCTCTTGTGGTGGTGGTGCTTCGGGGATCGGTGGGGAGAAAGAGAGAGATGTGTGTGTGTGTGTGTGTGTGTGTGTGTGTGTGTGTGTGTGTGTGTGTGTGTGTGTGTGTGTGTGTGTGTGTGCTTGCGTGTGTATGTCTGCGCTTGTTTGTTCTTTAGTTTGTCAGCTATGAAACGACGTTGCGCACATTTTTACCCTTCGTGAAAAACATACATGTGCATTCGGATGTTTCTCTGTGCGTAATTCTCGTTGACGTCATTAAAGAAAATGTCTATTTTGCGCTGTATCCACGGCAACTTCAAACGGTTCATTCAAATGTTTTTGTTTTTATTATTACTGTGTATAATTGTCTATAATTGCATTTCCACGATGATTAGAGAACAGAAAAGTTGATATTCAAAGAGTTAATCTGAGGATAGGATACGTGACCAGTCGAGGGATAACCGAACGCAGAAATAAAGAAAAAAACAAATTCAGGAAATAGTCGCTGCTAGAAAGGAGAGGGAAGTCCACTAATGGGATCGGCTGTCGAAGAATTTGTAGGGAGTCGGATTTTGATCATTGGGCAGAGGGAGGAAAGGAAACGGAGATAGGAAATAATGGAAGAGGAGGCTGGCAGGACGCATGCACTCACTCACTCACTCGTACACTCATACTCACACGCACACATACGCACAAACAAAAAACAAAAACAAAAGAAGCAGAAACAGAAGCAAAATCACAGGAGCGAGAGTAAAATGCGCGAATGGTGAAGAAAAAAAAATGTCGAGAAAGAGGGGGAGAAGTGAGGATTAGGAGGAGGAGAGAGACGTGGAGACGAAGCCTTCGGAGCGTGAACGATGCCTTATGCCGAGGGACCTACCTGGCAGCGGGAGGACGAGACAGAGAAAAAGACCATCGCTCCAAATCACGAGCTCGAAACGGAATGAGTGGGGGGGGGATGGAATAGGGACATCGACGCTTACGAATAAAAGAGGTGTGAAGGAAAGAAGAGTTTGTGGTACTAAAAGCAGTTGAGAGAGAGAGAGAGAGAGAGAGAGAGAGAGAGAGAGAGAGAGAGAGAGAGAGAGAGAGGTGGGGAATGGGAAAGCGAGCGAGAGAGAAGCGGGGTGAAGCAAGAGAGAGAGACGGGGGGGAGACAGAGAGAGAGAGAAGAGAAGAGAGAAAGAGAGAGCGAGGGTGGAGATGAGGGCGGGTGAGACTGAGATTAGATCCTCAACAATGCCGTGAAAGGACCGAATGTGCTCGACAGATTAATTATGCCTTCCCGCCGCCACAAAGCTCATCATAAAAGGGGGATAGGAGGAGGGGGAGGGGGAGGTTAAGGGTGTTAACAGAGCAGAGAAAACACGAATATTATCTTCGACAGTTTTCCCCAAAAGACGGAAAGTTTAAGTCGAGCGTTAGACTTGATAAGTTCATGGATGGGTCTCAGCGTATTAATCAAGTTATTCGAGAAGTAGTTGAAGAAGTAGGGATTTCGCCGGTCTTTCCTGAATTATAACTTGTATGAAGTTTATATCAAGACCGAGTTGTTGCTTAATATCAGGACCCGCTCACACGAAGTTAAATGGAAATACGTGGAATTTGCAGTCAGTCTGAAAGTTGCCGCGATGACGGATTTTCTCCCCAAGCCGAGAGCTCGGGGAGGGGGGAGGAAGAGGGGATTAAGGGGAGGGAAGGAGGAGAGGGTACGGAGGGGAGGCGGCTGGCGACAAGTACCGGTTGCGGGGACGAGTGTCGAAGTGAAGAGGCGTTTCTCGAAAAGGAAAATTGTAAGATGAATCTCACAGGCTATGACGAGGGCCGAGTGGATACTCTCTCATGAACGAGGGCGAGCGAAGGCGGAGGAGGAAGGACGAGGAGAAGCAGAAAATACAGAAGACAGAGGAGGTAGATAGGGAGGGGGAAGAGAAAAAATGATCTCGGGTCCTAAAGTGCTAATTGACGCTGAAGGCGAGGCGGTGCCAATGTTGGAATTTAAGAAAATATCCAGCGTTTTGGTGGCAATTAGATTTTCTTGTAATATTACGAGATACGGAATAAAATTCAAACGTTTACGTTTAACCTATAAGAGAGAGAGAAGAGAGAGGCTAACAGAGATAAACGAAAGAGAGGAGGCGGCGGCGAGAAAGAAGAGAGAGAGCTCAGATTGCGACAGGGCCGAAAGCTGCAGTAAGCTGGTGGCTGAAGAAGACAGATTCCCCTACCAAAATTATGGTGGCCTCTTTATCCCAGCAGTACGGTGTCTTGAGGACGGGGCCGGGGAAGGGGAGAAGCTAGGGAGAGGTAGAGAGGGGCCTGGCTCAGGGAAAGGAAGAGTGAAAGTACTTTTTATTTTGTTTGTTAAAGAGCTGTGGCTTTGTAGTTTTGACAAAATATTTTAAAATAAAAGATGAAATGCACGACATGCCTAAAGAGATGGAGAAATCCTGCGGAGTCGGATGAGGCTCAAAGCGTCGCGCGAGCGGAGGGAGTGATTAAGCCTCTTCGAGCTTCGTCTCTCGCGCGTGGCCTCATCAGCATCACGATCTCTTGGGACGAAAGCGAGTGATGATGATGATGAAGCATCCTCAAGACGCCATGTCGCCGACGTCATGAGTGGCTTTCTCGCGGGTCAGTGGGCGAAACTCCGTAAAGTTTTTAATGCCTTCGGAGAATGGCATTAAATAGCGATGCCTGGCTTCGGGGGCGAATCTCTCGCGAGGATGGTGGTTGGGGGGGGAGAGGGCCGGCTCTGTGGGTAGCCTTTAGTATCATCTTAAGCGTCTACGTCTTTCGCGGGCATCGCTTGATCTCTTGAGCAGCGGAATTTATTTTGAACTCATTGGAGTTTTATTATAGTATCTGTCTGTATCTACTTCTTGTTTCAGTCCACACGCCTGTCCTTTATCCCAATTACCTCACGATATGTAAGTTCGTGTTGAACATACTATATATATACTGTAGATGTCGTAATCCCTTCCCTTGTCTCCTTTGTCTCGCACCTTTTTTCTGTCTGGCTGCTCTTCCTGTTTCCCCTTTCCTACCTATTTGTTTCGCTCTTCCTCTCCCCCGGCCAGGTAATGAGGACCAGGTGTTTAGTGGGCATCCATTAGGGCGACTAACGAGGACAGTGTTAATTTGCGGGCAGCAGGTCTCGGCTTACATGTTCCCTGCTTCTCCCGGCTTCTTGCCCTCCTTTCTTCGACTCTCTCTTCCTTCCTGCCCCTTGTTAATTTCGCTCATTTCCTCTTTTGCGCCGGTTTCGCCGTTTCCTTCATACTCTTTTTCCCTGGTTTCTCGTATTCAGTCAAGATTTGACGGTGCCATTGCTAAGCAGCCGAACTTTGGCTCGGTCTTGCATTTCTCTCCCTCTCCACTTTATTATCTTTTCCTTCAGCCCCTTTGTCCATACTTTTTAACTGTCTTGGTGTATTTACCCCTTTTCTTTGTTATCTAGTTCCCTCCTCTCTGCCTTGTGATTTCCCTCTTAATATATTATTCCTTTGGTCTCCACCTTCCTCTGCGTCCTTCCATCTCCTTCCCCCGACCTTCCCTCCCTCTGTCAATTACCCACTTTGACCACTATGGGGAAGTGTAGCGGAAGGCAGTAGGAAAGAATTGGGAAAATTTAGTCAGCCGAAGACACCTCTTTCCATCCGCGCCGTCCCCCACCGCCTCCCACGATTTCCCCTTTTCATACCCACAATCACCTCTTCTCTCCTTGCTGCTCCACCTCCTCCTCCTTCCTCCTCATCTTCCTTCTGCTCCTGCTATTCCTCCTCCTCCCCTTCTTTCTCTTCTCCTTCCTCATTTCCTTCTTTCTCTTCTCCTCTCCTCCTCCTCCTCCTCCTCCTCCTCCTCCTCCTCCTCCTCCTCCCTCCCCCTCCTCCTCCTCCTCCCCCTCCTCCTCCTCCTACTGCTCCTCTTCCTCCTCCTCTTCCTTCTCCTCTTGCTCTTCTTCCCCCTCCTCGGCCTCCTCCCTCCGTCTCCCCTTTCTTCTCCCTATCCCCATCCCCATCCCCATCTCCATCTCCATCCTCCATCTCCATCTCCCTTTCTACCTCCTCTCTATCCCTCTCTATCTGTCCGTCTCGCTTTCCCTCTCCGCCCACTTTTTCTACGAACTATCAACTCTCATTAAATGAAAATTAGATAAGGTGAAATAAGAACCAGGGATTTTTTGTTCCCCGTCGCTTCCTCGACCATCATTTTCTTTTCGAATGTTTGCCAGAGTCGGGATATTTGATTTAGTGCCTTTGCCGAAAGAATTCCTGGTCGCGTATCTTTTCTCTTATTCGCCAAGGCAGGGCCCAGCCCCATTGGGAATGCGTAGTTACAGGCTGTTTGTGATGGAAATGTGCTGCATCGTTAATAAGCTGTGTACCATTTCCCTGTGTTTTTTGTCACGGGATGTTGTGGCATCTGCTGGCGAACGTTGGGCTCGTGTTAGTGTTTTATTACTCTAATGCACACGATTTCAAGCGTTGCATCAGAGAAGCCGCAGATTGGGTTTCCGCTTGATGAGGTGTTGCAGCGGGCGGGTCGGCCTCCGGGCGTCATCGCGTTCCCGGCTTTGCGCTTCGCTTTGCTGTCCGCTCGCCTCGTGTCAGGCGGTATTGCTGTTATCCTGTTCCTCCTTTTCAGTCTTAGCTTTACTGTTTTCTTTTTGTTGTTCTTTATTGAGGCTAAGCATGTTTTGAATATATATATATATATATATAATATATATTGTATATATAATATATTATATACACACACACACACATATATATATATACATACATATATATATATATATATATATATATATATATATATATATATATATATATATATATATATATATATATATATACATACATTACATATATATATATAATATATATAATAATATATAACATAATATACATTATTATATATTAATATATATTATATATATGTATATATATATATATATAATAGTATATATATATATATATATTAGTATATTAATGTATATATAATTAATTATATATATATATATATATATATATATAATATATATATAATTATATATATATATATATATATATATACATATACATATATATACATATACATATATATACATATACATATATATACATATACATATATATACAATACATATATATAATATAATATATATATATATATATATATATTATATATATACATATATATATATTATATATATTATATTATATATATATATTATATACATTTTTTCTTTTTTTTTTCAGTTATACATTCTCCTTTTTCTGGTTTTCTTTGGGTAATTCCTTTGATTGCGCTTTCCTTATCACCATCGTTATTATTCCTCCTAATGATTCTCCTTCCTTTTTTTTTCTTTTCATCTAATTATTCCTCCTCGTTGCCACTTACTCAACTCACATCAGACTGCATTAGGAAGGGAAGTCCACGCGAATAGCAGTACGTGATGACTTTGCCTTTATGCATGACGACCCTCTGAATGCATTCCCTGCGCTCGTTCGGCAGCGTCATCATGCGGCTATGCATGACTAGGCCTTTGTCTGACAGGTAACATATAGCTTTGTCGCGCACGACGGTGAAGGATGAAGCGACGGTGCTAATGGTATCCGGCGGCGACCCGTGCATGACCTGGCTGCTCTGTTACGTGTTAATTAAAGGCAGGGAAGGCCTGTATTTACCCGGAGGTAAGGGCGGGCGGAGGGGGATGGGCGGAGAAGAGATAAAGGAGGGTTTTAAAAAAGAAGGAAAAGAATGAGGAAAGGATAAGTGAAACGCAAGTACGGAGTGAAGCGTGGGTTCCGTTGTGGCCGGGGGCAGGGAACTTTTCGACGTATGTGATTGTGGATTTGAGACGTAGGGTGGATTAATAGTGCATCGGAAAGGGGATTCCAAGAGTAGATGAGATAATGTGTTGAGGGATTACATGGGAAGAGGTGATGAATCCCCCCCCCCCCCTCCGTTCCAGCTGGGAAAAATAGAATATTAAGTAGGCGCTTCAAGCTTTAATAAATGTTGTTGCCGCTGTTTAGCGGGTTATGTATGTATGCAAATGTGAGCTGGTGCCTTTGTAATTATGTGAGAATGGTTATGACAAAAGAATAATGCAGGGCAGAGCCAGACAGACAGACGAGCACACAGACATTCAGCTGTGGCGTTGGGTGCTGGCATGAATAACCCAGGATGTTGGACAGTGCCCTGCGTCGATATTTGACAGCAACAGAGTATTTTAGTCGTCACCAAAATGGCAGAAAATCGTGCATGTACCGCGGATGAACGTATTTTGTAATTGCTTTAACTGAACATATTGGTGCTGGGAGAGACAGGGGGTTGATATTTCGTTTTCTTTTTTTTTTTTCTTTAATACGTTTATTTTTTCACAACTCGGAACTCCATTGTTTATGGTTCATTTTTGTTTAACGTTTGCCAACAGAGTTATAGGGAGATTTAACGGCTTTAATCTGTCCACAAATTGTTCGGGCAAAGAAGCATATTTCCCAAACGAGAATTTTCCCCGAAGGACAAAAGCCTTTGTGAGTTTTTATGTGCACAATTTGCAGTAATTAAAAAGCGATACACACGAGTGAATTTTTGGTTAATGGATGGTAGGCTGATATGAAAGCTTTACTTTATCCACCCTAATTATAAAGCGTGCTTGTACACACAGCCATGCGTTGGCACCCACACTAACGCAGTTAACTCTTTACTTCTGACTGACAACAAAACGTACGAACATCATGTCATGGCAAGAAGCAGGCCGCTTGCCTTGCAATAGCTTTCAAGAACTTCAGAACTTCTGAACCCACAGGGACAGGGATCCTTGGTCGGGAGAACTTCTTGGTGCTGGAAGGGGGCAAGGGGGGTAGGGGAAGGTCCTCCTCCTGCCTCCTAATGGAAGCACCTCGCCCTAGAAATGGGCTTCATCGCGTGTGCAAATTCAGCGGAAGACTTAATAGCGAATCATTTTGGACATTGTTGGACTACATGGGGTTGTATGCGTGTGTGTGTGTGTGTGTGTGTGTGTGTGTGTGTGTGTGTGTGTGCGTGTGTGTGTGTGTGCGTGCGTGTGTTTGTTTGTTTGATTGATTGATTGATTGATTGTTTGTGTGTATGTGTGTTTTTGTATTTTGCCTGGTTGTGTGCGTGCATGAGGTGCGTGTGCGTGTGCGCGTGTCTGTCTGTATTTTACCTGGTTGTGTGCATGCATGAGGGACGGGAGGGCAATGCCAGTACTGGACGCCAGAGGAGGAGAGTTAAAGCGGGAACGGCCAAGGATAAAGAGAAATAAAAGGGAGGAGTGGAGCATAAAGATTAAGGGT
>NC_051401.1:13630095-13636626 GCF_015228065.2 Penaeus monodon
CAACTCAACCAGATGTTGTCGCCCGGTATTGGCAGTTGATGCAATGACCTGTCAAAATACTAGCACACTGTTTCTTTTTTTTCTCTCTCTCTCTCTCTATTTCGCTCGCTCTCTAGTGAACCTGGTCGGGGAGTCGGGGAGTTCGTACTTGGCACGAATGGGAATTATTGATGTTATGTGCTCTCTTTCTCGCTCTTTCTATTCTCTCCAACTTCTTTCTGTTTCTTCCTTTTTGTCTTTTTTTCCGTAATGCTCTCTCTCTCTCTCTCTCTCTCTCTCTCCTCCTTCTCTTCTTCTCTCGTCTCTCTCTCTCTCTCTCTCTCTCTCTCTCTCTCTCCTCTCTCTCTCTCTCCCTCTCTCCCTCTCTCCCTCTCTCCCTCTCTCCCTCTCTCCCTCTCTCCCTCCCTCCCTCCCTCCCTCCCTCCCTCCCTCCTCCTTCCTCGCCTTCCCTCCTCCCCCCCTCAAACTCGTCCTTTGTTTCTCCTGCTTCTTTCTTAAACTTCCGTTCCCCTCTCGTTCTCCCCAACCTTCTCTCCCCATACCCCCCTCTCCCCCTCTTCTCTCTCTTCATCCCATCTTTACCTCTCTTCTTTCTCTACCTTCTTTCCCCCTCCCTCTCCTCGCCTTCCCTCAGTCCTTCCCTCTTCCCGCTCTTATATCTCCTCATCCCATCCTTACCCCGCTTCTTCCCCTCCCTTCTCCCCCCCTCCCCCCGCCTTCCCTCAGTTCTCCCGTCCCCCCCCCCCTCCTTTGTTCGGAGTTACCTGGCGTCAGCAGGTAAAGATGCTGAATGAGGCGGCCATCAGAGTTTGGAGATGGCGTCGGCCCGTGTGGATTTGTCGCTATATCACGTGTCACAAGCCAGCTGCCTTGGCGACTGAGGGGAAGCGGGATGGGGTAAGAGGGGAGAGGAGGTCAAGGGATGGTGAAGGAAGGAAGAGGAGATGGAGCGATGGGAGAAGGATTCGTGAGATGTGCGAGGGTGGAATGGATGCAGTCGGAATTTGGGAAGTGAAGGTAAACCGAGAGAAAAGTTCGGGAACAAGAGGTAGTGATGCTTATAAAGGAAACGACAGGTGGATGTAAGGGTGGAGAGAGGAAGATGCAGAGGGGAGAGAGGGGTGTAGGGAGCAGAGAGATGGAAGTCGGGCGAAGAGGAGCCTCCCTGCCCGAAGGTGTTTCTTGGGATGTAATCAACGAAAGCAACGCCCCAACGCCGGAATCCGTTTCTCTTTTAGTTCCCTCCCTCGTCAGCGCCAACCATTTTCCCTGGGTCTGTATCCTTATGTGCCTGTGTATATTTCTATGTCTCTGTATCTCCTCTCTTTCTGTATTTCCTCTCTCTGTATCTCCTCCCCCCCTTTCTCTCTATCTCTCTCTCTCTCTCTCTCTCTCTCTCTCTCTCTCTCTCTCTCTCTCTCTCTCTCTCTCTCTCTCTCTCTCTCTCTCTCTCTCTCTCCCTCGCTTCTCCATGCAGTTGTCGTTCTCTATAAAGCAACATTTTCACTTCTATATTCAGTTTCCCAGTTGTCCACTAATGATCAACGAATATTCCGGACGGACAGCCCGGATGCTAGTGAGGGCACTTGAAAAATTCTCATCGTTGCATACGCTCTAAGCGCATATTATGTCACTGTGTGTGCGTGTGTTTGTTTGCGTGAGCATGTGCGAGTGAAGCAAGGGCCGTCCGCCTGCCAGAGGAAATGGTCGGTCTCGCTGGGTGCGAACCGTGTGGCCGAGATAAGACCATGGGCAGGATAGATGGACCTGTTGCCTCGAAGTAGGATGCTCTCTGTCTTCTTCCTTTTTCTTGCTGTTTTCCACTTTCCTTTCCACCTTTATCCTGTTTTGCTTCCATCCCCCCATGTTGTTTTTCATTTCTTTTGTCTGAATTGTATTCACTGGTATGTCTCATGTTTTACTGAAGGGATTATTTTTGCTAGTCCGTATTTTATTGTGCTATGTCTCGTCATCTTTTTTTCCCGGAAAGCACTTTCCTGAAGTACCTTATTCATATCTGTCTACTGTATGACTGCGTTGCAACTTCCGACGACCTGCACATTTAAACCTTATATATATTTCCACGAGTCGGTACACAGTTCCGCGTTCTGTCGCACGCACCCAGCCTTGCACCCTTCCGATTCCGCTCTTCTTCCTTCCATTCCATTTTCTGCAAATCTCGCTTGCGGTTCATGGCTTGCAACAAATGTCAAGAGAGGTTAAACAAAAAGGTAGAGCAAGGACAGAAAGAAAGAAAGGCGGGGAAGGAGACGGAGATTGAAGTGTCCGAATTCGGTGCCTTGATTAGTAAAGTTTTACTCCGCGGTTTTCGAAATGAGAATAAAAGAGTCCGTGTTCCGGGCCGGCTAACTTTTTGGCGACTTTTGTGGTGTCGCGATGATAGTTTGGGTTACTCGCGCCTCTCTTGGGCCCCGGGGAGGGGGTAGGGCACGAGGGGGGGGCGTCTTTTTGTCGCCGTCTCTTGGGAAGGAAACAAGGCGAGTGCGAGTCGAGGCGTTTTACGGGCGGCTGCTGGCGGGATTCGGTCTTAATTGTGGGCTTTATCTCTGTGTGTATTTTTATCGTTATTTCTGCGCTTCTGCTTTCCCCTGTCTTTTTTTTTCTCTCTCTGTTATCTTTCTCTTTCTCTCCCTCTCACTCCCCGCTTTCTGTCACTCCCTCCCAACTCACTCTCTCACTCACTTCTCTCTCTCTCTCTCTCTCTCTCTCTCTCTCTCTCTCTCTCTCTCTCTCTCTCCTCTCCCTCTCCCTCTACAAAGCTTCTTTGATAGAACCGTTCCCTCCGCTTTTAGTCTTCATCTTCGCCTTCTAGACCTCTTTCAGGTAGAAGCCATTTCCATTGCTTGCAGCCAGCACTCTCAGCCACGTTTCATGTTCCACTTGGTTTATCACTCTCTCTGCCTTCCCCTTTCCCTCCCGCCCCCTCCCCCTCCTGACTCCGACTCCCTCCACTCCCCTCTCTTACACCCGCGTCTTTCACCACCGCCATATATTAGGGCACTTTAGATCATCCGTCTCCCTCCCCATCCCTGACCCTCACCTCTCACCCCTCACCCCTGCCCCTGGTCCTCACCCTCACCCTCATCCTTGCGCCTACCCCCACCCCTTTCTTTTCTCGCGTCCTCGTCCTCTACATCAAAGGCTTATTAACCTGTACATTAATGGCGTCAGCGTCTAACCCTTTGTTATTATCCGCCTTTAGAACCCTATCTGAGAGCTCCGCACCTGTGTTTCTGTATCTTTATTTTTCTCTTTTGTTTTTTCACTCCCCTCTCTCGTCGCCCCTTTTTCTATTTCTTTTCTTTCAAGCCAGTTTTTTTTTATTATTGTCAGCTTTGTTCGTTCGAGTAATAGATGCAAATTAATTGGTTTTATTGGTTACTCGGTATAAGAAATACTGATGTAAAATAATACATTCTAGATAACATTTGTAAAAGCGTTAATGAATGTAATCTTGTCCTTTCTTTCCCTCTGCTTGATCTTTGTAAATATAAAAAGATTTTGTCAGAATTATCACTACTTCTGTCAGACAAAACTTTATTGTTCCCTTATATATTACCACATTTTGTTATAGTCTTCTTTTCTTGTTACGATTCGAAGAACGCTCGCGTTCTAATGAAGCAGTTCATGTTATCTGTAGCAATGAAGTTTATGGCTGAAAAATCGTTTACCGTTTTCCATGTTCACAGCTACCGTTGTCGAGCGACTGTATAAAAAAAAGAAAAAAAAAAAAGTTTAGCTTAAAAAAAAAAAAACACCCCAAAAGTTTAGCTTAGACTTTCTAGACTCCCCCCCCCCCCTTTTTTTTTGGGGGGGTGGCCTTTGTAGGTAGACAAAAACACACTTTTTCGTGTTCCCATTTTTCTTTAAACAAATGAGTTGATTCCCCTCAGCAATAGATTGGCGAAATAATAATTCTCACGGTATTCAGCTCGCATAATAAAGAGATGACGAAAGAATACGTCACCGCAAATATCAGAAGGTTCACTGAACTTACTAATAGCATTGTCCCGGTGGGTTGGAAGCAGGCTAGCAACACCTCGCGTGCTGTTTTCATTCGTATTTTGAGAGAACACTAATGGAAGAAATCCTATAAAGCCGTTTTTACTTCAGTGCGTGCAGTTGGTAGTATGGCTCTGTAAGAAATAACCGATTGTTATCTTGTGCAATTCCATTTTCTTTTTCGCCCAATCATGATCACCAATACTTGAATGAAAGGAAGAACTGATAGAGAGGAAGATTTGGAGCTTAAAACCCCTTGATTGTTGAAGCTGCTACCTCTTTCTCTTTCTCTCCTCTCTCCTTCCCTCTCTCTCCCTCCTTCCCTTCCTCCCTCCATTTTTCTCAATAACCCTTACAGCATCATCATCTCTCTCTCTCTCTCTTTCTCTCTCTCTCTCTCTCTCATCTCTCTCTCTCTCTCTCTTTTCTCTCTCTCTTCCTTTCTCTCATTCCTTTCTCCTTTTCCATTTTACTCTTTCCTTCCTCTGTCTTTCCCTCTCACTCTATCAGATCCCCATCTCCTCCTTCTCTTCCTCTTGTTACTTTCCTTGCCATCTTCCCCATCTAAGAAAACCATCATCTTCCCTCCCTTCGTCTCCCCTTCTTCCCTTTTTCCTTCGATTTCCATTCCTATTTCACTCTCTCATCCTCAGTCCGCTTCACCTAAATCCTCAGGCTTTACCGGGCTCATTTGTCCAATTATGTAATATATATATATATATATATATATATATATATATATATATATATATATATATATATATATAATACATACTACATTTAAACATACATACACATACATACATACATACATACATACAATACATACATACATACATACATACACACATACATACATACATACATAATATTAATATATAATATATATCTATTTTTATATTTTTATATTATATTAATTATTTAATTATATTATTATATTAATTATGTATGTATGTATATGTATGTATGTATGTATTAAGTGTGTAATAAAAATATATATATATATATTTTATATATTAAAATTATAATATATATATATTATATATATAAAATATATAATATATATATATATAAAGTATGTATATATGTTTTTACTTTTTATCCTGGATAGATGTGCGCTAACGGTTGAATATGATTTACGCTGGTGACGAAAGCACTGACAGAAAGACCGAGAGAGAGGCACTGTGATAAAGATAAGGGGAGGAGTGGTTGCCATGGTAATGTAGCAGCCGTTCGAGTTCTCGCTTCTTTTTTATCGTGGTGTGTATGGAAATTTATACACAGCTGTTAAAAAGAGATTATGCCGTGAGAGGGGGGGGAGAAAGGGGGGGGGGAGGGAGAGGGGAGAGAGAAGGGGAAAGGGGGGGAGGGGAAAAGAAAGAAGAGGGAGGGAGGGGAGAAGGGAGGGGGGGAGAGGGGGGGGGGGGAAGAGAGGGAAAAGGGGGAAGAGGGGGGGGGAAGAAGGGGGGGGGGAGAGAAGGGAGGGGGAGAGAGAGAGAGAGAGAGAAGAGAAGAGAGAGGAGAGGGAGAGGAAAAGGGGGAGGGAGGGAGGGGGGGGGGAAGGGAAGGGAGGGAAAAGAGAGAGGGGAGAGGGAGTGGAGGGGGAGGGAGGGAGAGAGAGAGAGAAGGAGAAGGGGGAGAGAAGAGAGAGAGAGAGAGAGAGAGAGAGAGAGAGAGAGAGAGAGAAATGTTTGTGGGACCATCAGTCTTTCAGCCTGTCACTGGCTCATATATCAGTATGCATCACTACCCCTCCCCCTCCCCCTTCACTCATCAGGATAAGATCAGCAGGGGGTAATCCCTCTCATAATTTCCCTCCTCCTAGCTCTGCCTCCTCCTGCGACAGAACTCGAGGGCCTCTCCCTAGCCGGAGTTTCTGATCTCGAAGACACTCGAGGGAGCAAGGGAGGGAGGGAAGGAAGGAGTCTGGGGAGCATAGGGGGGGGGGGGGGGGGGGGGGGGGTAAGTCTTAAGAACTTCGCTAATTACCGCGAAGGATTTTCCCCTAAACATTTTCAGCAGTATTTTCTTTTTTATCATCTTTCTCTCCATCCCTCTCTCTTTCTTAGCCCAGGTAATGCACGTGAAGAAAAGACCGTCTCTGGAGGATTTTTTTCATAAAATCTACGGAAAGTTTCAGTATTTTTTGCTCTCGTCTGTCCAAAAAAAAACCTTCAAGAAAAGCAAAATCACAACGCTGCAAACAACCAAGTGGGTCGGTGACCCTAATTTTTAAGGACAAAAACGAGTTTAGGGCTTTATGATATCTACAAGCGGATAATCCCCTGACAAAACCCTTATTTAATTTTTTAATAACAAAAACCCACGGAATTAAAAATCATTTTGAAAAAGAACACTTTGAAAAAGTTCCTACAAAGCATTAAAAATAACACCCCAAAGTCGGAGGTCTGGAAAAAAAAAAATCGAATTTTTAGGCAAACCAACTAACACCCCCCAGTTCCCTAGTCCTCTTGCCCAACAGAGAAAGCTCCTTAGTCAAAGGGTGGA
>NC_051401.1:13636726-13651726 GCF_015228065.2 Penaeus monodon
CTCTCCTCTCCCTCCTCTCTCTCTCTCCTCCTCCTCTCCTCTCTCCTCCTCTCTCCTCTCTCTCCCTCTCCTCTCTCCTCGCTCCTCCCTCTCCTCCTCCTCCTCTCCTCCCTCCCTCCTCCCTCCTCCTCCCTTCCCGTCTCCCCATCTCTCCTTCCCAATCACCTTCGCCGTGGCTGCCTCCCCGGCGATGCTCATTGCGTAATCATGGCCGGTTCATGCGAATCGCAAAATTGCGGATGGAGCACGAGTGGCTCTCGGTGACGACTCTTGAAAGAGAGTGGGAGGTGAGCGCTGAGTGACTCCAGGAAGCGTTGTCTCTCCGTCGCCCCGCGAGCTCCAACCGGATTATTTCCCCGCACGGGACCTGACGTGGGGATTGGCGTCGGAGGGAAGTGGCGAGGGTCGGGCTGCGGGTCCCGTCGGGGTCCGGGACGGTAGCCGGAACGCGCTGGGTTGATATTGATCAAGGAGGCGAATTAGTGATGGCAGGGGCGAGCTATGAATTTAGTGGTGACAGACGAGCTGTTGGTGGTGACTTAGGTGTGGTGATAGCGATACTGGGAATGCGGTGAATTAAAGGTGTAGTGAATCTAGGGTGAAATACTGGAGGAGGCAAGAATAGTGTCATTATGAATTACACTGTTGTGGAGGCTGTGAATTCATTGTGACGTTGGCAGTGCGCAATGCTGCTTGCACTGTTTACTTTGTCAATACTCATCTATAGTCCCTCTTTGTGTACTCGACTCCAGATTAGAGGCCGCAGTTCGCTGTTGCCGGCGAGTCATGTTGTCTTTCCATCATCATTAACTCCGCCTGTCGTCAGCGCTAAAGCTGCTGCCACCATCAACGTCACGGGCATTAGCATTATCGCCGTCTGCCGAGCATGGCGGTTGACGTCCGAGGCACAGGGGACACTCCTGCATGGTGAATGGGTTAAGCGAGATTGTTTTTTGGAATATGCAAAAGCATGTCTAAAATTCTCCACAAATCAGTCACTTGCAGAATCAATCAAATAGCTGTGTCAGGTCAGTCGTGTAAAAATCGGCTTTGTACGAGAGGAGGGTCCATGACTCCCTTCTCCCTATGTGGTCATACTTGCCATCGACAGCTTCCATGACACTTAACAGGTATTGGTAAAACGTTTTTCATACGGGAATTGTCCACCCTAAAAGCCTTCCGGGGGTGCCGAGCGACCATTGCTTTACTCGGACGCGGAATGCCGTCCCATCTGTAGGGTGCCCTTAAGAGCCAGAATCCCAGGCAAGTAGAGGTGCTTCTGAGCCATCTGGTCTCGGGCGAGAGCGTTACCGGCTTGCCGTCCGCCCCTACCTGATGCACCGCGGGAGGAACTGTTTAAGAGACGGGAAACGGGCACCGCGGCCGGGATGGCCTCTTCCCCGCGTGTGATGTCCCAAACAAGGCCAGATGCGCGGGCGTTTGCATGATGGCCTTGGCTGTTGGGAGATCTTTGCCACGAAGGGAAAGACCCTCAACGACTGCATTGCTCACGGCCATGATACAGAATGGAAATGTTCAGTTTTACGAAGGTCCTCACACGCACGGCGATCAGATATTATCCACAATATTGTTCCAGCTGGAATGGCCCGGAATTCGTTATTTCTAGCGCCGACTTGAGGTACACAAGCAATCGTGGACAGAGCGAATAGCGCGAAACCGATCGTCTGCAGTCTCGATGCCACATTCCCGTGTCTCATAAGAAGCAGAGTAGCTTTAGGCTCTGCAGGACAATGGGATCCGGCGGCAAGGGTCGACCGAGAGGGAGCGAGCGGCCGGAGCCAAGTATGGTAGGATGAGCGGGGTACTTGGGCCCCGACGCTCGTGGCCTTTTTCGGATGCGTGTTGTTTGCTCTTTCGGGCGTCGGGGACGGGAACGTAGATGGCTTTTTATTTTGCTCTTGTATTTTGTTCACATTTATTTTGTGTACGTAATATTTGTTGTATCGTGTGACGGTGATTAAATCCCGCGGACTCGGCAGCTATTAGCAAATGGTTTTGATATACGCGATTTAATATGTTTAACGCTTTGTGATTTGGTAGATGATATGCATTGCATATTGCCTCGCAGTATGCTAATTTGGGAACAGCTGATTCACGAATATTAGCATGTGTCGAAATTCTAGTGGTGGTTGAATTTTAATTTTTACTTGGATGAACTGAAAAAATGTAATTTCTCGGTTATGTTTGCAGCATGACTCTAAATGGCTTTTCAAGTAGAGCCACACGGAGAGAGGTGAATAAGCTCGTTTTCTGTAGTATTGGTGCAAAAAAGATGCTACTTTTCCGTCTTTTCTTATGCTAATTTTGTTTGACAGAGTACTCGCAACTTGAACGATCAAAGCAACCACTATCTTACTTCAAAAAATCCCATGAAGAATGCTCGCTTTTATTAAACATTTTCTGAGTCCGTTCCCCTTAGCCAGAATGTTCAATTTCTTTCTTTTTTTTTCTTTCTTTCTTTCTTTCTTCTTTCTTTTAATGGCGGCAAGTATGTTTATCCTGGGAATTAGAATGTTAAACCGAGAGAATCAAAATGCGCAACACCCACAATTATAATGCTGGCATCCAGAATTACCGTGCTTTTCAAGCACTATTAAAAATGTGACTAGATTTTTCATCCTGCCAAAATTCTGAATTTTCCGACAGTCTATTAACGTCAGCAAAAAAAGTCCTGCATTGGGTTTTATCACTTGAACTAACGATTGCGACGTTCGCATCTCCTGATTAGAAACACAAAAAATCAGGAAACGTTTGCCTATGTTTGATATCTAAGACATATGGAGAAAGAGAAGAGAAAGGAAGAGGGAGAAGGGAAGTGTGGGGACAGGATGACAGACATAATGGCAAGCAGAGAGAGAGAGAGAGAGAGAGAGAGAGAGAGAGAGAGAGAGAGAGAGAGAGAGAGAGAGAGAGAGAGAGAGAGAGAGAGAGAGAGAGAGAGAGAGAGAGAGAGGTGAAGGAGGGCAGAAAGAGAGAAGGAAGAGTGGCTGAGAGAACGAGCAGCGGCTGACTGACATCCAGTGTTTGTGGTTATTAGAGCCAAGCCGCTTGTACGCTGTGCAGGCGCACTTCCTCTCCCCTGGAGTGACTGCTTAATAACTCCTCTGCGTGACTGCCTCGTTACAGAAGCCTCGTATTCATATTGGAGAGCGGCTCTTGACGTCCTTGACTCGTCAACGTGCACATAGAGGCAAGGGCTTTACCATCTGGTTAACTACATAGGAAATGGGGTATGCCAATTCAGCTAACATATGTTGACGCGGTTCATTCATCTCTCTCAATAATTCATGCTAGGAACCCGAGTGCTGACACTGTAGCTCATTTTTCCTCATTTTTCTCTCCCGTATACCCTTACATACGATGTTTTATTTTTTCCCGAACGCGAGGTCAACAGTTCGATAAAGTGAATGTCACCCAGTGGATCCCCAGGAAAAAATAGCGCTTCACCAAAATTCTCAGGCGATATTGTTGTGTCTTCTCCCTCGGTGGCGCCGCAAATTTGATCTCTCGCCCGAATTGAGTTTTGTCAAGACTTGAACGTCTCCCAAACAGGGGCGTGATCCCCGCCTCGCCCGCCCCCTTCCTTCCCGCCCTCGCCCCTGCTCTCTCTTTCTCTCCTCTCTCTTTCTCTCTCTCCTCTCTCCTCTCTCTCTCTCTCTCCTCTCTCTCTCTCTCTCCTCTCTCTCTCTCTCTCCTCCATCTCTCTATCTCTCTCTCATCTTCTCTCACATCTCTCGTCTCTCTCTCTCTCACTCTCTCTCACCTCCTCTCGTCTCTTACTCTTCTCTCATCATCTCTCTCTCTCTCTCTCTTCTCTCATCTCTCCTCTCTCCACTCTACTTCTCCTTTACTCTACCTCTCTATCTCTCTCCTCTCCTCTCTCTCTCTCTCTCTTCTCCCTCCTCTCTCTCTCGTCTCCTCTCTCTCTCTCCTTCTCTCTCCTCTCTCTCCTCCTCTCTCTCTCTCTCTCTCTCCTCTCTCTCCTCTCTCTCTCTCTCTCTCTCTCTCTCTCCATCTCTCGTCTCTCTCTCCCCTCTCTCTCTCCCCTCTCTCTCTCTCTCCTCTCCCCTCTCTCCTCTCCCTTCTCCTCTCTCTCTCTCTTTTCTCGCTCTCTCCACATCTCTCTCTCTCTCTCTCTCTCACACACACACACACACACACACACACAACAACACACACACACACCACACACAAAACACACCCCACACAAAACCCCCACACACACACACACATCTGTCTCTCTCCTCTCCCATCCCGCCACCTACATTTCTCCGTCTCCCCTCCCTGCTTTCTGTTTCCATCTCTGTCTCTTTAACTCTAAAGAATCGGCAGTGGCGTGACCTAGTTTGACCTTTGCGAGGGCGAGGGGCTAAGGGAGGCCATGAGTGTAGGTAATTGTGTCATGTGTAACAGCGATAAAGGAGCAGGGAGGGGAGCGATGATTACGGAACGGAGAAAGCTATTACTTCATTACCGCTTATGCAAAGGCTACCGTGTCACGTCGACCTCGAACTCTTGTGATTATTCTCCCGCATGCGCCGCCACGGTCGCTGGGTTATGTGAGTGCGCCTCCGGGTGTATGAGCTAATTTTATGAAATATATATATGAGAGAGAGAGAGAGAGAGAGAGAGAGAGAGAGAGAGAGAGAGAGAGAGAGAGAGAGAGAGAGAGAGAGAGAGAGAGAGAGTCAGTGAGTCAGTGAGAGTGAGTTTGTGCCACTTTCGATCAACATATAATGAAAGTAACACTGTTATTGGTCTCATTATTATCGATTTTCATTCCGAGTTGGCGCTTGGCAGGGTACATGTCCCTGCCACAGACTCGCCTGGACTGGACTGGTTGTATTCTTATCGCAGAGGCAAGTTATGATTAGTCCTCTCGTAGATTAGATTACTTGATGCAGTAAGTCGGTATAAGATAATGCGAAATGAGACGGACAGAGTGAGGAGCAAACGGAGAACCTGCCGTGCTCGGGAGACATGCTGTTTGCGTGTCCGGACTCGCCCCTAGTGCTGGAGCAATCCGCCAGAGGTGAATAAAACCGCTAAGCCGTTGGTTTGGATGTAAAGCGCGTCTGGGCCCAAGTGGGAATGCAGTGTATAGTGAGAAAGCCTGGTGTGGTGGGTGGCTGAGTGGGCGTCCGTGTGTGGGACACGAGTGGGGCAGTGTACATGCTCTCTTATAGAAGTTCTGTTTTACCTTGCAATTAGGGGGGGTGAGAGACGAAGTCTTGTCGTGTAAATACTCTAAGATCTGCATCATCCTACGTGTTGGAATGATATTACAGGTGTTAAGACACACACAGTGTACGTAAGCAGGAACGATGAATCCCTTGAGGCGCAGCATTACCATGGATCCACAGCGCTGACGGACCAGGGCTTGTCCAGCGTAACAAACCTTGCCATAGGACCATGTGTGATGGCCACGCGGTGGTGATGAATGCTGTGGTAGTTAGGGAGTGATGAGTGGACGCTTAGTTCAGCGACTGGCGGAGCTGAACCTTATCCGTGATCCGGCCACCGTAGGTACCAAGACCCTCGTCATCACCAGGCCAAGACAACACCACCCGCAACCAGGTGAGGGCCAGGGGTTCAGGGATAGCAGGAAAGGGCTACGGAGGGAAAGTACCAGCGCATTAGGTAAGAAGGGCTAGGGATCCACCAAATAGGAATTTCGCCGCCAAACATGAAGGTAGAAAGTATTTTGGGAAAGATATGGTGAGAAAGTGTTATGGTGGCCCTCACATGGTGTCTCGGGCAGGGCTATGAGCAACTGTGAAATTCCCTTGTCCGAAATTGGTAAGTGCAGCACATTTTTTCCCATCCTGGTGGGCGTTGGAGAGCAATTATTTAGAGTACAAGAAGGGTAGGGTCACGTAATGTCATGCTATAAGGTGAAAATAAATTTAATTCTGGCGTAAGTATAAATTGGGATTGGAATTGCCTCGCACTCAACTTCTTACTAAAAGGAATTGGCCGGGTAAGTTTATTTTCTCAACTTTTAAAGCAAATTACACAGAAAAGTGCACAAGTAAAATTACCAGAAGAGGGAACTAGAATTGTGAAGAGGTAAGAAGAGCGCGTTGGTGTAGATCCAACACTTTTGAGTGTACAGACTTTTTTTTGTTTATTTTGTCGATTTAAACCCCTTTTCTCTTTCAGATTATCTTTTTTCATATGTTCCTTCCCTTCCAAGGCCCCGTAAGCTAGGGTTTTATGTATATAAAGCCACGCCCTCACTCCGGTGATGGACGCGCCCTTAACTAGAGTCATTAGCTAATTAACCCTACCTCGGCGCTATGCTCTTTTTTCTGAAGGCGCGGAGGGTTTGTGTTTGCTCGAGTCACATAATGTCGGGGCTGGATGTTCCCTGCGGGGAGGCACACGGGGAGATCCCCTTCCGTGCGCTATAACGTCAAGGACCGAAAGAAACGGAAATGCAATTGTTCTGTAATTTGTCTTTTGCGTCAGCGCCTGTGCTTGATCGGATAGATGGCGAAACTGATGCCGGGGAGCAAGCGGATGTTGCGTGTTTGTTGAATAGGGAAAAGGGAGAAGGAGAAGGAGAAGGAGAGAGGGGAAAAGGAGAAGGAGAAGGTGAAGGAGGAGTAAGGGGAATGGCGGGAATGATGATCCCTGAGCGTCGAGATGGGAATGGTTCACACACATACACACACACACAAAGAGAGAGAGAGAGAGAGAGAGAGAGAGAGAGAGAGAGAGAGAGAGAGAGAGAGAGAGAGAGAGAGAGAGAGAGAGAGAGAGAGAGAGAGAGAGAAGAGAAAGAGAGAGAGAGAAAGAGAGAATGACAATGACAAAGATAACAGTTGATGAAGGAGATAAGAGGAGGGATAATTAAGACCAGGATTAAAAAGTTGAAAGACGAACAAACAAAAAGTAAGTTTAGGAGAGAGGAAGGAGTAAGAAAAAGTGGATTAATAGAAAAGGGGGAAGAAGGCAAAGGAAGATAACGGCCAGGCGAGGGGAACGACAGGCAAGGGAAAAGGACAACTGAGAAATGAAAGAAGGGTGAATGGTGAATGAAAGAAGAAGACGGCGAGGATGAGAGTGATGGCAATCGATTGGGGATTAAGAGAGAGATAATTGAGTAAAAATGGAAATTGTTATTGGTATGGAAATCACGATTAGGAACCTAAGGGACAGAAGGAAGCTACGAGGGAAAAGGGGGAAACTGACAAATTCAAGTAGATAGAATGAGGAAAGTTGTGGAAAGCAGAACCGCAAGAGAGATTGATGCGAGGGAATTGAAAGAAAGATGGAGAGACATGCGAGAGCATTGAAAGAACGGTGGAAAGATATGCGAGAGAATTGAAAGAACGATAAGGGAGGGAAAGGAAAATAGAGAAGGGAGGCGCAAGTGACGAGACGAATGGATGAAGTAATTTGAAAACAAGGAATGGCGGTAGAGGAGAGGGGGAGACCGGCTCAGGTACGGGGTCGGCGGCGATTGGACCTTGTTCTGTCGCTGAATCCATTACGAGGTCGTCACTGTGAATTATGTGCCCGCTGCATTTGCTTGCCGCCCGCTAATCCGCTGTTTCCCTCCCTTTCTTTTGTCTCCCCGTTTCTGTTCTCTCCGCCTGTGTCCGTATTTCCGTCACACTTTGACTTTTACACCCTATTTTTGCTTCTCTCCCCCTTATTCTTCATCTCTTGATTTTTGAAGGGGGGAGGGAGGGGCGGTATCGTCACTTTTTCCTTCTTGTAGAATATTCGGAGCACGAAGATATATGCTGTGGCTCGCGACTTTGTTTTCCTCGGGACTCGCCGTGTTTGCTTTGTTACGTTCTTGTTGACTGTGTAATTTTACTTCAGGATTTGCATGGGGGAACATGTTGAAACGTTATACTGTGGCGCTGAGGGATAAGAGTTGGCCAAACACGGGATGCTGCGTCTTACACATGTTCATCATCCCACCAGATTTTATTATATATATATATATATATATATATATATATATATATATATATATATATATATATATAGTATATATATAGTATATTATTAGAATGTATAGTATAATGTTTTGTATGTATATGTATATATATATATATTATATTTTCATATATCTTCATCTTTCTATATTATATATATATTATTATCTTACTTTATTGTATATGTATTTATTTAATATATCTATATTTTTAATATTATTTATTTTTATTATCTAACATATATATATATTATATTAATTTATTGTATTTTATCAATATATTTTCTTTCTTTCCTCTCCCTCTCTCCTCCTTCCTCCTTTCTCACTCTTCTCTCTTTCTCTCTCTCTTTCTCTCTCTCTTTCTCTCTTTCTCTCTCTTTCTCTTTCTTTCTCTCTCTCTCTCTCTCTCTTCTCTTCTCTTTCTCTTCTTTCTCTCTCTTCTTCTCTTCTCTCTTCTCTTCTTTCCTCGTTCTTTTCTCGCTCTTCTTTTCTTTGTCCTCTCATTTTTTTTCTTATATATCTTTGCCTCATTTTTTCTTAAGGGTGGCGGCGATAGTGGCGGTGGTGGCAGGAAGGAAAATATAATCAATGTCATGGATGGTTCCTCTTTGCATAGATATCATATGATTATTTTAATGTATGCGGTTGAAATTTTGCCTTAAAGCTTCTTTTATTGAGTATGGAGGTTTTATTTGCTTCCTCTGTTTATATGCGTGTGCTTTGCGTGTATGTGTAAACATGCAAGGAATATATATGTAATTCATTATACAATAAAAAGTAGACTAACTCGTCACGGCACTCGGAGGGGCGTGACATCCACAAAACTAATTGAATTCATGACCAGGACCTGTTTTTTCTTCCTTTCAGAAGATGGCGACACCGACCAAGAAACAGACCGCCTGCTGGGTCAACAGAGGTCAGACGACCCCGGGTTCTACGATGAAAAGGTATTGTGTCTTGGCTCCCGTCTTTTGTCGTTTCTCATATCTCTCTTTTCATGTTTTCTCCCTATCCTTTCCTTTCTAAGTATTGATAACGTGGTTCACCGGCGCTGTTTTTTTCGCGAGGGAATGTTTGGGATGAAAACGTCCGAGGGTGTAAGATTCGCTTTAGAAATTAGGAATAATGTTTAATACAACTGTGCGCGAAAATATAAGCCATTTCCCAGTATTCGTGCGTGTTTAGACAAAGGAACCAAAGCCACTTAACTTGTCTTCGTATCCCGAGATTGTTTAACAACTTGAAAGATTTTTGCCGAGCGAAAAGTTGAAATGCAAATTAATACAGAGTCAAAACTCGGCGAGGAGCGTGAGAGAAAACCAGCTGTGCTCACGTAACCTCTTTTGAGGTTGGTGTTTCGTCGCCTAACACGCATTTTCCTGTTTGATCGTCTTTTTGCAAGAGCGTCCGCAACGCAGGGGAAAAATGCTCTTGGGTATCAAAGGCTCCGGGGCTTTTTGAATGGGAGGAGTGAATTCTGTGTGGATCTTTTTCGAAGTTATTTTATTTACACATTTTTTCGTCAGTTTTATTTGATTTTTGTGTATTTATTTCCCTGTCAACGCGGATGCCTCGCTGGATCCCAGGTTTCAGAGGCCCCGTGAAGCTTATAGCGTCCACAATAGGACAGGCTGTCAGCTAGCCTTATTTCCACCGAATCGGAGAATGTTCGGATATTGTTCAATATGCAAATGCCTTCCGATTCAACCCGTTAAGTCGATCAGACCTTAAAATTAAATTAACGCTTAGCCGTTAATATGTCACGCACGGTGCTCTCCTCCGGGCAAGGGGTGGGGGGGAAGGGGTGATATTGGCTGAAGGGGAGATTGTTATTGGTAATGTGCGGTTGCGGGGGAAGGCAGGCGGGGGGGAGGTGTTTGATGCCGGCCACCTCTCGTCGTCTTTATATTTTGCTCATTCAGGGTATTATATTTTGCCTATTAGATTTATCTGGTAGACCCTTTGTTCTGAAAGTTTGGACAAATAGTAATTGATCCGATGATAATGGCGTTTGATATTTGAAATGTGATTTTGAGTATGAAAGCGCCCAATGACGTGCTCTGCGAAATATTCCAATGAGTTGAATGATTAATGATTTCGGAAATGAATAATGATTATTATTTTTTGTTTGCAATATGATGTGTGGTAAGAATTTTGATGGAGTGATAATCGTAACGAAACGAATGAAAAAATATTTTTGTGAAATTTGGATATAATAAAGGTTGAGGGAAAAGAGAAGAGTTAATGATAAACATACAGGCTAACTGGCCTTTTTTCGTAATAAATGTGTTGATGTATACTATATACTCGTTTCAATGCGTTTATAACTGCTTAACCAGTCATGGGGGGAAGATACATTAATTAGTGAGAAAAAAAATCATATGAACTGAATATGCTCGACCAGTGCAAATAATGATCAAGAGCCATCCACTCTGTTTTATGCTTTTGTTTGTTTGCCAGAAAAAGGCAGAGCTTGAAGGAACGAGGCATGCGCCTTTCTTTCACAGGCAGAAAGTCGAGCTCCTGCTTCCTTCCGCATGATCGGGCAGCGGGTAGCATTACCTGAGGGCTGGGGAGGGGGAGGGGAGGAGTGAGCAGGGGAGGGGAGTGCAGGAAGGAAAAGCGGAGGGGTGAGTAGGAACGAGGGAGAGGGGAGCGCAGGAAGAGAGGGGAGGAGGAGGGGGAGACCAGGGAGGGGAGAGGAAGAAGGAAGGGGGAGGGGGAGAGCAGGTAGGAAGGTTGGCGGAGAAGACTGGGAGAGAGAAGTATTGTCGTTTGTCTTTGTTTTTCCTCTTACTGGAGGAAAACGAGAGTAATAGAGACAAACGGAATCTTAAAAGAGGACATCGGAAAGGTGAGAAACAAGAAAATATAGAAGAACAGAGAGAAAATGGAACGAAGTGGGAAGTGAGAGAGAAAGGGGGAGGCACAGGTGTCGAGAAAATTGTATGTGAACTTTGATACTATTAAAATGGACGTCTGTCGCTTCGGTGCTAATTGGAGTCTTCGAAACCTAAGCTAAAAGAAGAAGAAATGACGTTAGCCGATTAGTCCAATTTCAAACACGACGACAGGACGAGCGCCGTCTTAGTGTTTTCGTCGATTGAGTTCTCGCGCCAAGGCCTGCTCGCCCTGGGAAGTGTGTTCCAGAGAAATGAGTCGTTTAATCGGCTAAACACGCCGTCGCAGCGAATCCTCGTGCGCCGGGCGGGATATCGGAAATCAAGACGATATTATCAAGGAGGAAGGAAGGAAGTCGCGCGTCCCGGCTCCAGACTGACGTTACCACTCTTAGGGCTTCGCCGGCAGCGCTGTGAGCTTCTCTTTCAAGTCTGAACATTATTAGACGGAATTTGAAGACGTTTTAAAAAAAAACTGTCATTGTTTATTTTCTCTCTTTTTCGAAGCAGAAAAAATACATTCATTAAATGTCATGTTTACAGATCCCCTAGAGGAAGAGAAAATACTCAACAAAAGTTCTTAACCAACACGACGTCATTAAGGTTCCTTTTCTCAAAGTCCCGGATCGAGCGGCCAGAATCTGGCGGGACGGCAGAGGAGGACCGACCAAATGGCTCTTCCAATTTAGCATTATGCCTTGCGGCGGATCTCTCTTGACATAATACATGTGAAGTATTCTGTGACCAGTTAATTGAAGGATGGGTATTTCATTACGGTAGGCGAGGGGAGGGAAGGGACGGGGCCTGATGCAGCGGATAGGAATGGACGAGGATAGCGTGAGCGAAGGGGAGAAGGAAAAAGGGGAGCGGGGGGTTTGAGAAAAATGCGTGGAAAAAGAAGTCGTGTAGATTGATGGGGTTGCAAAATGGGGAAGAGAGGGAGGGAAGGAAGAAGAGTTTGGTATGAGGAATACATACGGAAAAAATACATAGCCATTCCCTCTTTCTCCTTTTCTCTCCCTCTCCCTCTCAATTTGGGTGGGGTATTTAAGCTTTATGTAAAAAAAAAACATATAGTACACATGTGCAGATACATACTGCATAAATGTGTGTATATTCCTCCTGTCAAATTTGATCGTGGGTATTTGTAATTCCACCTGCATGCATATACATGTGGACGTTGTTTGTAATACCATCCTCCCCGCAGCGAGGCAGTGGGGCCGGACAGGAGGGCCGCGGCATGCAGGCTGAGGCGAGGAGGCGTGTTCGGCCTCGCGGTGCCGAGTCTTGCGTGACGGCAAGAGAGGCAAATGAAAAGGCGTATATAGTAGTTAACTTATATTTATTCGAGTGTTTATTTTGTGTATTTATAGATATGATTAAGGGAATTAGTATTATGTATATTTGCATATATTTTTTTATTTGGGTTACTTGATGTAATTATAATTGTTTGTTTTTACAATGTAATTGTATATGATAAGACTAGATAATTCATTTTTGATATAATTTGTACCCACCGTGGAAATCGTTACATTGCCTGCTTTTAAAACTAATTACTCAAACTATGAATAAATTATTTATTAAAATCCATCGGAATGTGATTCGATAGAACTGTTAAACAATGGAGTTGCCGAGACAACGCCTGCACTGCAGCTGGGCAAGGGCGTTGGTGAGGAGCGTTGACGATGCCACCAGCTGTGACATGGGCGGCGGATGCAATAGCGTGTTACTTAACTGTGTTTTGCATCTCTAGTGTGATTAGGCGATTTTTGTAGACAGGCAAGTAAGCTGGACGAACTGGAAGCAGGAGCGGGCACGAGTGCACTACTGGCGAGGCGGAGTGCAGCTGTGTTCGACCGTGATGTCCCACTCGGCCAGGAAATAGTTCCCTGCCACGGGACCTTTCAGCCCCAGGTCACGTGACATCGTGTCCAGATCCACGAACATCACGACCGGATTTCTGTCAGGGAAGGAACAGACGTGTATGGTATATACATTGTTGATGAACCCCGGAGGGAACGCCAGAAGGTTGAGATGAGACGTTGTAAACATAGTCAGATAGGTACGAGAGAATATGAATTTATATCTCTGTTGACACTGAGCAATAACTTATTCAAACGCATTCAGGATTAAGCTGTTCGAATCGTGTGGATCAGGATATCTGCAGGGAGCTACCATGTATACGTTTACCTCAAATGTATAAACTGAATCTAAAATTAGCATAGAAACTTACACTCGCATTTACTGTCGATTAGGGGTGAGTTGCAAAGTGTATTTCAAGGAGACTTTTGTAAAAAACACTTTCGGAACACAGGTATTATGAGCCTGTGCAACGAGGATTTATTGCTGTATAGCTCACAAGCATTATTGAGCTCTTACCTGACATGACCTGGCCTTAGGAAGCGCAGGATCGTCAGAAGGGATGGCAGCCTGCTGGAGGTACAGCAGAAACACCACACGATGAGGACCCGATCCCTGAGCAGGTCGTGGGGGGTCGTACTGCACCACCTCCGTACCTAAGGACGGAACCGCAAGACCACACAGATCAGCCATTGGTGGAACCGGGGGGGAGGGGGAGGGGATCAAGGACTCTAAGGTACAGATGAAGGAGAAGTTGAGTTAAGCTTTGGGGGAAAGTTTGGCGACTTGATTTGGTTTAGGACTTCAGGGAGTGCGTGGCATTCGGGCCTGTTTGCCTATTATGTGGAGTATCGTTGTTCTTATTTACTCTTCCCTGTACACCGAGCTTCGTCTTGTTTGCCGTGAAATTGACAATGGAAATTAGATCACTGTTGAGGAATACCAGTTGAAGATGAGATGGATATAAATCGATGAACTGACCCTTCTGTGGCTGCTTGTGAGGGATATTGACCAGCATCCAGTTGACGTAGGGCTTCGGAGGGCGGTCCAGGTCCAGCAGCAGAAGGGCGTAATACCGACCCGACTCCCCCGGGAAATCTGTGGGCAACGGCGCGATTGTAGATGAGGCTCACAAGCGGGCCAATTTAGATTAACTTGTTGCCGAGCGGTGGGGCTTGAATAGGACAAAATGGCCGGCCGCTTGCCGTAAATACGACGCGGCAACTCGCGTTCCCCGGGAAAGTTATGCTTACCGGAAATTACGTGTTTTGATAACCGTGGAATTAATCAGGTGTGTTTTTTTTATTAATTAGATATATTTGTGGAAATCATTAACTTTGACATGTTATTATGCTTTCATTATTATTATATGTTTTAGATGCACTAATTAGGGAACAGTATCGAAGCTTCTTACTGCAAAGCCTTGGGTTGGTGTCTTGCCTGGGCCGGCGTAATAAGTGAACCCAAGTGCACGCACAAGTG
The DNA here is from genome assembly GCF_015228065.2 of Penaeus monodon. Lineage (NCBI taxonomy): Eukaryota > Metazoa > Arthropoda > Malacostraca > Decapoda > Penaeidae > Penaeus > Penaeus monodon. The sequence continues at coordinate 13,650,944 of NC_051401.1, forward strand.
GTCACCATAGTTCACGTTGATGAGGTACGGAGGGGGGCGGGGCAGGAAGGAGGGCACGATGCCATGGCTCTCCCACTCGCTCTCCAGGTACTGACCCCACTCCTCGTCGCTGACCTCCTCGGCCCTGACCTGTTGGCAGAATCGGATGGGATGGAATATCATGCGTATTTGTTTTAAGGAATAATAAAAAAGAACGAGACGAATTTCGTTCTAAGATTACTTTTGTTAAGAAATGTTGGCGTGGACTTGTGTTCGCTCTGGTGCGTACAGCTTTAACCCTTACTTTGGTTCTGAATCGAATAACATGATATCTACAACGATGTGCAACATTGGAGGGGAAACGACTCCATAAACATACTGCATCGTCAATTAAAGTCCATATTTCACAGGGTTTCCTATCACTTGCCGCGGAGTCTCTATCGTTTGGGATTTCATTTCATCATTGCTTTCCATTTTTTTTAGGAATGGATTTAGCAGTTTGTTTCAATTACTTCGGTGTCCTTTTTATCTAGATTCCTGTATATAATTTCGAGAAAGTTATTATCCCATGACAAACCAGTATATAGCGAGGATTTATCATTCTACAAAAAGGAATTAGTAATTCCAATCTATGAACAAAGATATATACCTGTATTGTTGGTTCGAAGAATGTGTGCATGGAGGCCGGTAAAGGCGCTTGATTGAGGGACTCCTCCAGGGAGGGGTACTCCTTGAGGCGGCTGACGAGGTCGAGGGGCAGATGGGCCGGAATCTCGGGCGCTCTCGGGGCCTCGGGAGCTGGGT
>NC_051401.1:13656726-13674226 GCF_015228065.2 Penaeus monodon
AATTAAGAAAAGGATCCTTCCTTTATCCTTTCCTTTACTTATACCTGTCTCCCTCGCTCCCCCTGCTCCTCTTCAAGCTTTCCTCCCTGTGACCTACATCCTTTTCATTACTTCTGTGTGTGTCCTCTTCTCTCCTCTTCCTATATTTCCCTTTCTCCTGTCGCATTGTACACACTTTTGCGTTTCCCTCTCTTCTTTCCCTTCTGTTTCTCCTCTTACCCTAACTTCCCTCCGCTTCCTTTTCATCCCCTCCCCCGAGGCCGTGTAATATGCATCTTCCCAGAGTCGGGATGATTCGCGCGGCGCCGATTCATCACCCTCGCCCGGACGGAGTCTCGCTGGGAGGCGGCCTTGACTGTCCTTCGCTTTGTGTGTGTGTGTGTGTGTGTGTATTATAATTATATATATATATATATATATATATATATATATATATATATATATATATATATATATATATATATATATATATATATATATATGCATATGTATGTATGTATGTATATCTATGTCTCTCTCACTCTCTCTCTCTCTCTCTCTCTCTCTCTCTCTCTCTCTCTCTCTCTCTCTCTCTCTCTCTCTCTCTCTCTCTCTCTGACACCAGCTCCCATTTATTCATGCTGTATCAGCCCACGGGATTTGAATTTTTCATTCAGCCATTGTTTTCTTCCTTTGCCCCATGTGTTTCTTTTCCTTTAGTTCTGTCATTTTCTTTTCTTCCATTATATCCGATCTTTTCCCATCCATCCCTACTTTCTATTCGCTTGGTCAGAGTTGGTGTCATCGCAGAATTGCTGTCTGTTGACAGAGACCGCATGGTTGTAATTCCACGCATGAATATGAAAAATCTCGCGGAATATCTTTACTGCTCGTTGCTGCGAGGACGTTTTAAGGTTTTCCTTCACACACACGGTAAGAAAAGATGGCTTATCGAGGGGCGACGGTAGGATATATGAGAGGAAAGTAGAGGACGACCATTGGGCTGAAGAGGTAAAGCATTCTCGGTGCGGAATTAGTCATATTTTCGCGCGAAGAAACATCTTTGGTACCTCCCCCCTTCCCGAGCTTTATCCCGTATTACCAACAGAAATATTCAAGAGGAAGGCAAATATCCGATGGGACAAGGACATCCCCGTGGTGCTCAGCGCGCCCTCCCGGCCGAGGCCAGCTTTTCCCCTGGATTTGTCCTCCATCGCCTCCTTAACGGCCTGGCTGCAGCAGATGTGCATGAGCAGTGAGGCCGGCCGGCTCTAGCTTTAAGGCGTGCTTTAATTTCCTCCTTTCTTCTCCTACGCTTTATCGCCCTTCGCTTCCTTTTCCTCTTCATTCTATTTTTTTATTTTGCCAAATCTACTGACTTTTCCCTTCCCCTTTTCGTCCTTGTGTGCTTTGCATTGTAATTGCGCTGTGCACCAGGAAGTCAATTCCTAGAAAAGGAAAATTGATCTGTAGGAACTTTTATCGTGTGCAGATGAAGAGGACGGAACATCCAGCTCTGGCTTTTTGCAAGCAATTTGGTCTTGAGAGAGAAGATGGAGAGAGAGAGAGGAGAGGAGAGTAGTCTATACCACGCGCGTTCAATGACCGACCTGTGATGACCCCGCCAGCTTGGGTCGCTGCTCAGGTGCTGCCAGCGCGCGTCCAGTGTGGGAAGCTTGTTACCCCCACCCCCGCATTTTCTCCATCCCTCTCCCGTACCCCCCACAGATCTTTAAATATTCATCGCGGTCAGCCACTCTCAGACTACACCCCCACCCCCCTTCTCCACCACCACCTCGTATGGAGTCGGGTATCGGGAGACCAAGGGCTGGAGTTCTGCTCCCTGGAACACATTCTTTTATTTAGTTTGAATATTCTTTGTTAAATTATTAAAGTAAGCGGAAAGGTTTTTTTTCTCTCTCTCTTCTGTACATTAAATTAAAATGGTTATTCATTTACAAATGGCTTATATATTCTTAATACTCATTCATAACTCTTTCATGCGTCTACAAACCAAGAGAATTGTAATGATGACCTGAGGGAAGTGATGGCCCAAAGTATATTATCATCTGAAACACCTTAAACAAAGAGAGCCTCAGTTGGATGGAGAAAATGCAGAATACCTTTAAATTGGCAGTAACAAGATTTGCTCCCGTTATATAATTCAAAGCTAATGGTGCACCGCACGGACAGGCAGATGCCGCCTTTATACGCAACTTACGTAAGGAAGCCGTGAGACTCCACCAAGGAAGGGGGAGAGGGGGAGGGGGTGTTCGAGTAAAATCCTAGGAATCCTATCCAATTTGGGAGCAAAATCGATGTCGTGGGCTCAACCCCGTGGTGTGTTGCGCGTCCCGGGGAAGTATCATGAAGAAATATAGGATAGCTTTGGAGGCATTTCGGTGGTATGCTTATGTTGACATATGCGGCGGCCCGGCAGTGTTCTGTGGGATTATTGTGTCTTGTGTGTAACTGGCTGGGGGAGGAAAGACGAGGAGGGAGGGAGGGAAGGAAGGAAAGAAAGGAGGAGGGAAGGAGGGAAAGGAATGAAGGGGATATATAGATAAAGGAGCGGATTGGACGAAGCAAGACATGGGGCACTCCGCCCCCATCTATCTAAATATAGACCCGCAAGGGAGAGGAACGGTCGGGTGTAAGGGAGCTTCATCCTCACCTGTACCACAATTCGCCTTCTCCGTTCTGACACACCCTATGTTCTCTGCGTCGCAGATTGGCCATTGTTATTCGCCAATTACGAACGGCGGTGAGTGGCCCTCGCCGGATACTAGAGTTGTGTCTTTGGCGAGGTATCCATCTGCGTCCCTCATTTTAGTGCGAATAGGGAGAATGAAGGATTTGCATACGTATTGAAGGGGAATGGGGGTCGAGAGTGTAGGATTGAGATCATGAAGAGAGAGAGGATGGCAAGCTCGGGGGAACGGATAGATGACTGGGGAAAAAGAGATCAGATAATACTATCGCCAGATGAGGCTGGAAACAGACCGACAGACAGATAGAAAGAGTTGGGAAAGAGACGAACAGACAGACAGAGGGAAGACTGAGCCACTGTGTGTATTTATTTTCCCAACAAATTATTTCTGAACAGATGAGTAAAATATTTTTGTCCTGCTTCCCGCTTTGCCATTCATCTATTTGATAACGCCGGGAAAAGCGGGGAATGGTAGTAATTTTTTAAATGGTTTTCCAAGCTTCAATCCCCTGACATCCTCAACCTTGCATTTGCAAATCACTATTTACAATGTAGATTTGATTTTTTTTCGCATGGCCCGATATATTGCAGGGCGGGGGAAAAAAACATTTCAAAACAAGGAAAAAAAATGTAAGCGTTATGAATTAGAGTTTATGACGGGCGTGGCATGCGGGCTGGACATGTGCCGTCACGCGGAACCTTAATAACTATTTTACGTGTTTGACGCTCGGTGGGCTTTAGGTCGGTCGTCCTCAGGGACAAGGGCCACGGGCAGATTTTCACGATTCATCTCTCTCTCTCTCTCTCTCTCTCTCTCTCTCTCTCTCTCTCTCTCTCTCTCTCTCTCTCCTCTCTCTCTCTCTCTCTCTCTCTCTCTCTCCTTTCCCATCACCTTCCAACCTCGCTGCTCCTCACTTTTCCGACCTCTTCATATATATATGTATACAAACACACACACACACACACACACACACACACATATATATATATATATATATATATATATATATATATATATATATATATATATAAATAATTGTTACATTTCTGTGTGTGTGTGTGTGTGTGTGTGTGTGTGTGTGTGTGTACATGCATGCGTGCGTGCGTGCGTGTGTGCTTGCGTGCGTGCGTGCATGCATGCATTTATGTATGTGTGTATATTGTAATCTGTGTTTGTAACTATGCTTTTCCTGTCTTCTGCCAACGCTCCGTTCCCGTCCCCCTCTCCCTCAGTTTTTCTTTGGCAGTCCCCTCTCTACCTCGCCTTACCCTCGTGGCATTGCAGAATGATGCATGAACAGCGACCTCGTTGAGATCACCGCGAGAGTGCATTTCAGAATGCATCAGAACTGCCCCGAGTATGAAGCATAAAGATAAAACCTTCAGTCGATTGCCCTCATAACTCATGCAGTGAAAATCGAAGAGAGAGAGAGAGAGAGAGAGAGAGAGAGAGAGAGAGAGAGAGAGAGAGAGAGAGAGAGAGAGAGAGAGAGAGAGAGAGAGAGAGAGGCCAACAAAATGGAATATGGAGAACCCACAAAGGGGGGAAGGAATCAGGTAGAAGGAAGACAATGAGGGGCATTAGAAGATCAAGTAGAGCGAGGGGACGCGAGAGGCGTGAAGGACAAGAGGCAGAGGTCCTCGTGTCTGCCACCGCGTCTTAAGCCGAGCCGAGGTGGATAAATAAAAAGATTTTGGTTTCTTGGCGTTTCTCAAAAGATCTCCGTTTTCTTTTTCTCTCTCCCTCTTTCCTCCTCCTCCTCCTCCTCCTCCTCCTAAAAGACGGAAGGAAGCTCGTCGAGGTTTGGATAAAGGCTTAGGATCCCTGATATAATTTTTTTTCTTTATTTCTAGGGGTCTTAGGGACTTAGTGGTAGAAGTGTGTATACTCGTATATATATATATGTGTGTGTGTGTGTTTTTGTATGTATGTATGTATATGTATACATACATAAATATGAATAGATAGATAGATATACATTATTGTGGGAGATAATTTAATCTGCTTTTTTCACGTGAGCCCAGGTAAATTCACTACGAATTATTATGCTCGAAAGAAGTGGATTTAGTGCCAATAATCCGGAGATCCGCATTAATTATCACCGCCACGGGCTTTATTTCTGCTAAAAAAGAAAAAAAAGAAAAAAAAAACAATATCTGTTAACACAGCACTCACTTGCCATTATGATATGCAGATCAGTTGAAATCGCTTCCAGGAAAAGAATTTTGACCAAGGGGTAGGAGCGAAGGGGGGGGGGGGAGGCAATTCGCCAATCATCGCCGTTTGTTTTGTAAATAAATCCTCTCCGGCCGGAATGCTGGACGATGGACTCCCGTGATTGACGCGGGTAAACATTTTATTTGAGAGCTCTGCACGATCTCGCACCCTATATTGTTTGTTCATTGATCGGTAAATACAGTCAGGTAAAGTACCAGGAAAGAGAGAGAGAGAGAGAGGGAGGGAGGAGGGGGTGAAAGAGTAAAACGAAGAAGGTGAGAGAAAAAGTGACTGCTCATAATTTTCACATGTCCGTTTAAAGAGAGAGAGAGAGAGAGAGAGAGAGAGAGAGAGAGAGAGAGAGAGAGAGAGAGAGAGAGAGAGAGAGAGATTCTACCAGTATGTATATTTATTTTTCCAACACATATTCTTGTCTTTGTACAGATAAGTAAAACAGAGAAAGGGGGAGGCGTAAGAGAGTAAAATAGAGAGAGTGACTGTGATTTAAAGACTATGTCTGCCCATGTTGAACACGTGTTCGTTCGTAGGTTTATGTGTTACTGTGTCACCATTATCCGGCGTCCCCGCACAGCACTTCCTTGCCCCACTCACCAGGGATCTAGGCGGCCTCGGGCGGGCACCACAAGGACGATCCCCACCCCGGCCCACCTATGCCCACCCCCGCCCACCTATGCCCACCCCCGCCCACCTTCCGCCGGCAGCCCCCGTTTCCTCTGGTTTCGTTGTTTGTCTCGGCGCGTGTTGGAGCGCTGTCGTGGCTGCTGATCGGAAGTAATATTCTTTTTTTCTTCTTCCTCTTCTCCTTCTTCTTGTGGATGTTCTTTGAATAGTTCGTTAGACCGTATTGTGTCGAGACTTATTATTCGCGCGCTGTATTGTTTGACAAATTATTTACGAGTTTGTGATCCTCCCTCTCCCTCTCTCCCTCCCACCTTCTCTTCCTCCCCCCATTCCGTCCCTCCCTCCCCCATCTCCTTCCCTCCCTCCCCCATCTCCTTCCCTCCCTCCCCCATCTCCTTCCCTCCCTCCCCCATCTCCTTCCCTCCCTCCCCCATCTCCTTCCCTCCCTCCCTGCCTTTCTTTTTCCTCTCATGTTGTGTTTTCTCTATTAGTTTATTTTCTCCCTTTGTCACAGTATTTTCTTTCCCTTCGTTTTATTTCCTCTAATGCTATCCTCCCGAGTTCTGCCTGTCCTTCCTTGCTCCGCTGGTCGTCCCTTTAGGCCTAAGTCAACAGGCGTCGACTCCCCTCTCTCTATCGTAGGAACACCTGCCGACCCTCCGCCTGTCCCTCTTCTTCTTCTGTTCTTTAGAACTCTATGTCTGTATAGTTTGTCTATATCTAGAACTATCTCGTGTATCTATCTGTCTGACTATCTATATATAGATAGATAGATAGATAGATAGATAGTCAGACAGATAGATAGATACACGAGATAGTTCGAGATATAGACAAACTATATAGACATCGAGTTCTAAACAACTAAAGAACATGTATACATTTTATTTATATATATATATATATATATATATATATATATATATATATATATATATATATATATATATATATATATATATATACATATATATATATACATACATACATATATATAATGTATGTATGTATCTATCATATATAATATATATATTATATATATTATACATATCTTATATATGTGTGTGTGTTTATATTTAGAAACAATTAGACGTTAAAGTGTGGAAAGTTTTGACTGGGGACTGTAAGGACGAGGGAACTTCATCGACACCAAGTGAGGGAGCCACGAAGGCGGCGAGGCGGCGGCCGGTGCAGCGAGGGGCCGCCCGCGCCAGCCGCCCAGCGCCGCAGCGAGACAAAGCCCGGCCGCGCTCTGCCGTTGATGGCCTACTTCAGTCGCATTGTGAGTGAAGAGCCCAGTGAGGCGCTGCTGGCAAGGGCGATTCGGGAGGGCAGAGCGCGATAGCAAAACGGTGTGAGAGAGATATGATAACAAAGAAGCAGGGGCCGGGAGGGAGGAAGCATAAACACACGTGCTTGGGAGATACAACGCGACTGGGCGATAAGAGAAGACGTGTGACGCATCGTCTGCGGTGCCTGGCGGTATTCCAACCTCTTATCATTCCTTATTATCCTCTCGCGCTCTCTCCCTCCGCCTCTCTATTTCCCTATCTCTCTCTCTCTCTCTCTCTCTCTCTCTCTCTCTCTCTCTCTCTCTCTCTCTCTCTCTCTCTCTCTCTCTCTCTCTCTCTCTCTCTCTCTCTCTCTCTCTCTCTCTCTCTCTCTCTCTCTCTCTCTCTCTCTCTCTCTCTCGCTCTCGCTCTCGCTCTCTGTCTCTCTCGCTCTTTCTCTCTCTCTCGCTCTTTCTCTCCGGGCTAGTACAGTGGTAACGTGTCGGCCTCTCATCCGAGGGGTCGGCGGTTCGCGCCCCGCCCAGGCGCGAGAAGTTGCAACTGTCGCCTGGAGGTTACTGCTGTGGCTGGGCACCACGGCGGGCAAGGACTCGGTTCCGCCGAGTCAGCAGCAGCTCACACACGTGAGCAAAATCAAGCAGACAGTATGTCACACAAAGAATATCCATTGTATCAAATGGAATCCAAACCAAACTTAAACTTAACTTAAACTCTCTCGCTCTCTCTCTCTCTTGCTATCTCTCTCTCTCTTGCTCTCTCTCTCTCTCTCTCTCTCTCTCTCTCCTCTCTCTCTCTCTCTCTCTCTCTCTCTCTCTCTCTCTCTCTCTCTCTCTCTCTCTCTCTCTCTCTCTCTCTCTCTCTCTCTCTCTCTCTCTCTCTCTCTCCCCCTCCCTCCCTCCCTCCCTCCCTCTCTCTCTCTCCTCTCCCTCTCTCTCTCACTTTCTCTGTCTGTCTGCCTGGATCTTTTCCTCCTTTTTCCCGTCTAAACTTTCCGGTCGTAGACAAACATTTCATTAATCCAACAGGAACGCGCTCTTAATCATCGACGCTTCATTAGTGTTCTTTCTGTCCTAATTTGCGACTTTTCAACGTGACTCCGGGATGAGGGCGGATATCTTTCAACGGGTGAAGTGGCAAGGCCTCGGACACGCAAAGTCACTCTCCGTAATCCTCTCAGCACATGGTCGCGAATATTGTCGAGAAAATCAATTACTGCTGAAGTGTTTCGAGTATCCATTTGCGGCGGACTTTCCATTTTGACTACGAGAGGCAGCCGCGACTTGTTCTTGCTGTTGTGGTGATGTGGCGACGGCTGCTGGGCGGCGAAGAGCGCTCTGCTATGATGTAAACGAAGTTCAACTCATCGTCTCTTGGGTTGACTGTAACTATTTCACAATCGTGGGAAAAAGAAAATTAAGAAAAATAATACAGGCGAGTATGGTGAAAAAGTGATTCGCAACGCAGATGGATAGAATCATTACAGTGTGACAGGTAATCCTGGTGATACTAATGATGGCAACGCGGATGACAGTTATGCCACTTACAACACGCTCTCTTCTCTGTGTATTGTCATGTGCAGCAAGAAGTCGCAGACAAAGATGAGCCGAACGAGGCCTGTGGTTTGAGGCGACTGGCGCTAAGGTCGATAGTCGCCTGCGCAGATTGCTTTTTAAAGTCTCTTGGAGATTTATGTGTGGGTGCACGAGTATGTGTACAGTATGTTTTCACTGGACGCTCATCTTTATGTGTGGTTTTATGTCTGTGTATATATGTGTGTGTATGTGTTTGTACACGCGTGTACAAACGCGATAACTGATGCATAGCGACGACAGATGTGCTTCTGCCGGAGAAACAAGTGTGACCGATGAAAGTGGTAAAGTAGTTTCCCCCGGGGTGTTTGTGTAACAGACAGCGGCTGGTGGTGGTCTGTGCCTCCCCCTGGGCCGCCCTCCTACCTTTCCACGCTCAGGCATGTAAGCACGTACACGCACACACACATACGCTCTCACTTTTACGGCCTGTTGCCTACCCTCGCGTGGACATATCGCCCATCATATCCACCGGGACTGCCTTTCCCTCGCTCCGACACGCTCGCACGCGGACGCAGCATTCATGTCGGCTCCTATATCTCCTTCCCTTTCTTCTCTTCCATTTTGCTCCTTCACTTCATTCCTCACTTATTTACTCATCCTCGGTCACCAGACGGGCGCGTTTCTGTAGCCCTCTCAAGAGGATCGGATACCCTAGCAACGCCTGTCGGTTTCAAGGGGCGCTTCTCATTCCCAGGAACAACCCTTGTCTTTGGCTTGCGGGAGGCTTTGTGGCTTTACGAATGCCCTGGTTGAGGGATGCACGTGCGAATGCCCTCCGGATGTTCCGCTTGGCGTGAAATTCGGGGACACGTAGCGGTTCCCGAGCACATTCCGCGGACGTTTTAGTTTTCTCGTGTAATTGAAAGATCACTTAATGGTTCGCAAGGACGAAATTACTTGGCTCACTCTCAACTTAGTGTTGAAGTTGATCTAAGGTTACTTTAGGGGCTTAAGACAGTATGTAGTCTTATAAATGTTTGAATTTAGTTATTCTGTCGGTATTCTATCAATATTGATGGCAATATTTAGTGAATAGCGGATAATCATGTACTCATATGCTGTGTCGTTCCGTTGGGTAACTGCTTGTTCCTAATTTATTTACACTTACTTTGATAACTTATTTGTCGCTGTTCCTTGCTAGGTGAGTTGAGCGTCACGGCGTTGTCTTATAGTTAACAATAGGAATCCTGCGCTATCCTTGCGCCGATAATCCACACGGGCGATTTGTGACCCCGAGTGAGGGAGCGCGACCACGAGATCACTTCCTGCTGCCTCGTACAAGTCCCACCGCCACGGCGCGCTCAGCCACACTGACCTCCTCCGCGCCGAAACCACCGCCGCTGCCACCCCTCCTGCCGCTCCCTCTCTCCCCTCCTCCCGACTTCCCTCCCTCTCCCCCCGCCGCACCCCAGTCCTTTCGTGCCCCGGGGGCCGGCGTGCCAAGGGGATGTTCTTCCGGTCTCATTTTTTCCACCTTTGGCGTTCCATTCATTGAGGCCGGCCAGCTGATAATCACCTTAAGCATCGCGCGGCCTCGATCGGAGGTCGTGTCTTGCCGTGGGGCCTCGCTCTTTCTCTCCTCAGGTTTTGTCTGTTTCTTGGTGTTTTACTGTGTGTAGTGTGTGTGTGTGTGTGTGTGTGTGTGTGTGTGTGTGTGAGGGATTGAGGAAGTAAGGGAAAGCTCTCCAAGGTCTAATGGCTGTTATGATAATGACTCCTTCCTTGTTGATTTATTATCCTTTTCGTCCTCAGCTCCTGCATTCCCCGCTCCCCCCCCCCCCCCCGACGATTTCTCTTTTCCGGCCGCTTCCTCCCCCCTTCCCTCCCCCTCAGTACCCGCCCTCAGAAATTTTCACCAGCATTAACAATTCATATATTCATGTGCTTCGAGATAAAAGCATACAACACATTTTCTCATTGCATTTATTATTCAGTCAGATACACTGGATTTATCTGCAGTGGCTGCTTCCGGTGTGCACGTGACGGCGCGGGGATCCACATTTTTTGTCTCCAGGAAAGTTTTAGTTACGTCTTCGCGCCGTGACGCTTGAGCGAGATTTTCTCATGACAGCCGGAAGTAGTGCGAGTGGTGCGAATTACGTAACTGGAACATATGGTCCTGGTGGTTGGATTCCCCCCCCCCTCCTCTCTTCTCTCTCTCTCTCTCTCTCTCTCTCTCTCTCTCTCTCTCTCTCTCTCTCTCTCAGCATGTCTTCGTTAGTATTTATCCGTCTGTTTCATTTCTTTTCGTTCGCCACCCTTGCTGTCTTCCCAAATCAAACCGTTTTCCTTCACCCGCCTGTTTATATATTCTGTGATGGCATGACGACTCTGATTTCGCGGGGAACGTTCCGGAATTAAGGCCGCCGTCGGGTTTTTAGTTCAGTTTGCCTGGTTGGTGCATCCGCGGGAGGAACTATGAGAGTTTATGCAAAAAAAAAATGCGCTGGAAGAAATGGAGATGACCAAAGAAAGGGCGGTTCTTGCGGAAATTGTATACAATCGCATTTGGGGTTAGCTAAGGATAGACGCAGATGGCGGGGACTGGCGAGTCGCACTATGTCCCCGTGACGCAAGCGTGCGAGAGAGAATTTAAGATCGAACTGTTGTTGAGTGAGCTATAGGATTTGCATCAAGAGCCCTGATTTCCCGAAACATTCCTCCTCCGACGGCGCGAGTTAATTAACATATCAAATTTACCTCCTTGATATACTCACTTTATCAGGTACATAGGTTCGGAATACGAAGTAATGGAACGCATTGATCGCATTATATTACGGCCCCCTTCGTTTCCGGTAATGCCAGGAAACGTTAAGCTTCTTGTTCCGGAATGGCTGGCTGCAGACGCGCGGCTGTGGCTCGACCAGAATTAGCCCTGGAGGAGGGAGTTTCGGGAAATTGATTTCGTATGTCCTTTTGCCTGTTTTTTGCGTTTTCTATAGTGTTTTTTTTTCCTGAGTGTGCTCTAGTAGGCTTCTGGTAACGTTTACAGAAAATATATCTGCCCTTAGAAAATATATTCATCATCAGATTCTCAATGACCACTTAATCAAACAATTTCCAGTGTTAGATATTCCACAAACCGTGCCACCGTGTCCCCCCAAAGCCACGACCTCCTACCGAGTGGGCGCTGGTTGGCAGACCTCTTGCTGTGAATGCTACGGTTTGAAGCGCAGCCACAAACAGGTTATTCTCTGGTTATCAATAAGGGTCAGAAGAGGAACAGAACGCTATGACAACACCGACCTTGTGGTTGTTCCTGTTCCGTGTGTAGAAAGCAAGGCGCGAGGTCGGCGTTGCCATTGTTCGGAGGTATTGACAAGAGAGTATGGATTATGGTGATGAGACCTGGGATGGATATTAATGTTCTGAATCCATCTCTCTTCGGCTGTCCCTCTTCGCTCCTTCACTCGTTTCCCCTTCGTCCTTATCTTCTTATTCATTTTCCCTTTCTCCTCGCATTAGACTGTTGCCCGTTTATGATTATCATGTTTTTTTCTTTGTTTTAGTCACTCGCCTTCCTTTACCTCATATTCCCAAGCGTCGTCGACTTCCCTCTCATTTCCCGTATTTTCGTCGCCCTTCCCTTTTTATTCATCCTTAAGTCTTTGTTAATAACTAGTTCATTCTCAAGTCTATCCATATTATCTTAAGAGTTTCCTCTTCATCTCCCTCTTCTCTCCAATCCTCCATATCCTTCTTTTCATACATATGCATAGCTATGCATGTACGCAAATGCGTCTGTGCCCGTATTGTACATACATACACGGTCGTTTATAAAGGTGGGAGGCAGAGTGCAAACCTCCCTCGCCAAAGGTACGAGCCACGAGCCGCCATCTCGACGGGATTCCGTGAGCCAATTCAATTTCAACTTCATCGAGGTTGGATATCTGACATAGCGCAGTGTGTGTAAAGTCAGATAAAGCGCTGCGGAATGGCAGTTGCCTCGATTTTTTTTATCCTGTGGAGTTTGGGTGGAATCGGTGGAGAGTACAAAGAGCTCGAACTATGGAGTTAGAGGGAAGGGCTTTGTCACCAGGACTTGATTAGTATCCTCTGCCTGTTGCTGAGTGTGCTTGAGGTAACTTTGCTTCGCTTAGGGGAAAGTGGCGGGGGAGATGGCCTAGTTATTATTTTCTTGACGTACCGATTATCGCATTTCGAAAAGGAATCTGTCTACACATTTTTTCCGTATAAAGTATGGTGCTAAAATCCACTTCAGGGAATTGTGAATATAAGTGAAAAGAGAGAACAGGGTACAGGGCGGTAAGTAGGCCTGCATAGACCTGCTTGACAGAGATGGACAGTAATCCTGACCAATTTACCCGTCGCGAGGAAAATCCCCTCTCCTCCATCTTCTTCCCGCCCGCACGCCGTCGATCTCCCCGGGGCTCGGAACCCGATGCCCCGCGCTACTCCTTCTGCGATTACTTCAGGATTATGCGTTCTCCAGGATCGACAAAGAAAGTAACGAGACGTCCATGAGTTGAGAAAAAACGAAAAGGAAAAAGGCACTTTGTCCGGATGAGTTTAGATGGCGGAGACTGGCTTTGTGAATGTCGAGGACGCGTTTTCCTTCCCCATTTCATGAACCGCTTTCCCATTTAATGTTTACATTTGCTTTTTCCTTGAAGTTAATCTCCTCCTTGAATTCTTATCCCCTCCTCATAACGCTCAGAAGAAGCCATTGGGGACGGAGGGAGACGAAACAAAGGAGCCGCACAGGACAAGGAAAACACCTGCCATGCAAAGCTTATGTCGTATTGACGTCTGTGCATGGCGTCTGCGAGGTCGTTATAATGGGACGCGGAAAATATTGCAGGTAATTATGGTGAAGGAATCTTGAAATGTACGTAAGGTGTGTGTATGTGTATATACGTATATATGTATGTATGTATGTCGCCATGTGCGTACGTTTGAGTACCATTAGTGCAGGATTTGAAGAAGTGTCCGTATAAATGTTTTCTTCCCCTTGGCCAAGACCCAGCGTTGGTAGTAATGTTTTACCGCCATCTATCACGCTGTCTTTACTGCCTCACCCCCACAAGATTATTGCACCAGTTTCACTCTAAATTTTGTTCGTAAATTTCCAGAAATGTAAAACGAGAAGGTATTGTATTTCCCATTATGAGAGAAATGCTTTTTGTTGCGGATTTTGCTCCTCCGCGGGTGCGATTTTTCCGCCTAGATTTTCTGCGATGGATAACTCAATCGCCTCGATTTTTCTGCTTGCCTTGCCTCCCTCGGTCGGTTTTGACTTCTCTGGAGCCTGTGTAAAGTTTTCTGCGTGTCATACTCGAGGCTGAAGTGTAGGAGAGTAAGGGGGGGGAGGGAGAGGTGGACCGACGAAGAGAGAGAGACAGAGAGATAGAGAGGGGAAAGAGAGGGGGAGAGAGAAGGGGGGGCGAAAGAGAGGTAGAAGGGGAAGAGAGAAAGAAAGATGAAGAGGGAGAAGGAGGAGGAAGAGAGAGAAAGGAAAAGAGGGTAAGAGAGAGAGAGAGAGAGAGAAAGAGAGAGAGAAAGAGAGAGGAAGACCGGGGAGAGAGAAATATACACAGATTAACTACTAAATAATGACAGGCAGACAGAGGAAGAGAGAAAGTGAAAGTGCGGGAGGAAAAGAGCTAGAGATGGATGATAATGCAATTCAATACGACAGTTGTGACACGATTCAAATTGCAGATGAAAAGACACGAGGGACAGCCGGCAGCATCAGTCAGTTCGAGCGAGGAAAAAAATATTTTGTTAAAAATCAAATTGGAAAGAATTGTGATAATTACATTAATTATCTTGAAACCCCCTTCTTCTCTCCCTTCCCCCTCTCCCCTCTCCCCTCTCCCCCTGGCGCCTCTTGTCTCACCGCCAGACAAAGGAGTTGGCGATGGAGTAATGGCGGCGGAGGTGAGTCCGAGTGGCTTTGGGTGAGGGCACTTTACCCCACCCTTTTTTACGTCACACACACTCCTCCTCTTCCTCCACCGCCTCCCTCCTCCCACAATCTCTGCCACCTTCCTCTTCCCAGCTCTTCGTTCTCCCTTCCCTCTGCCTTTTCCTCCTTCGTCCTCCCCACAACTCGTCATATTCCTCCTTTCCCCAGCCTCCTCCTCCCCTCCTCCTCCTCCTCCTCCTCCTCCTCCTCCTCCTCCTCCTCCTCCTCCTCCTCCTCCTCCTCCTCGCTCCCCCACGCCTTTTCTTTCGCTCTTCCCCAGCCTACTCCTGTACCTCCGCCTTTACCTCCATCTATGCCTCCTTCCTCTTCCTCTCTTCCCAATTTCTCCCTCCTCCTCTCCCCCACATCGTCCTTCTTCCTCCTTCCTTTTCCCCCGACCTCTTCCTCCCCCCCCGTTTGCCCCACAGCCTCCGCGCACACATTCAGCGCCACTCTCACTCCCGCCCAAAAATAGCGCCCCACTTGAGGTCGGCAGGCAGAGCACTCCAGCAGTTCCGTCAGTGTCTCTGCGTTGGTCATTACCGAGGTTGGCGCCTCGGCCGGAAACCCGGGGCTTCCTAGCGGCCGGGAGAAGCTGCCGTGTCCAGAGGGTTGGATGGGGGGGTGGGGGAGGCAAGGGGAAGAGTTAGGGAGCAAAGGAGGGGCCGAAGAGGAGGAGGAGGAGGAGGAGGCAGAGGCAGAGGCAGAGGCAGTGAAGATAGGAAGAAGATGAAGAGTGGATAATTAGGACGTGGAGAAGAGGATGAGGTGGGGGTGAGGGCAAAATGGGGTTGGTTGGGGGGAGGGAAGAGATGGAGGAGGTTCGTGTAGCCCAAGATTTACTGCATAACGACCTCCTCCTCATTACCTCTTTCTTTGTTTTCGCTTTCGTATTATTCCACCATTTTTTTCTTTCTTTATCATCCTTCCTTAATTCCGAGCCCGGCCTCTCGCAAGGAAGACACGAAATCTTGCCTGACCATCGATCTTCCTGTAAGTAAAAATGCAGAGAAAAAAAAGAAATAAGAAAAAGAACAAAGGCAGGATGGGGGGGGGGGGAGAAGAAGAAAGTAAGAAAACGCATGCTTGGCATTTCCGGGATCGTGCACATGTTCTATAGCGAAAGTTTGTTGGGCGGTAAAAATGCGCGCGTTTTTTCCCCTTTAAACTTGTGAACGCTGGCTGGAAAACTCTAAACAGATTTGAGCGGCGAGGGGAAAGTGTGGGAAGCCTGGCGTTCGTATGGGGGAGAGGGAGATGAGAAAGATAAGGAAGGTAAGGAAACCTAAGAGGAAGGCATGGAGAAGATACAGAAATGGAAAGAAGATTGTAAGATAAGATAAAAACATATAAAAGTATATGACAATATGTAACAAGCTTTTACAACAAAAAAAAAGGTAATCGTAAACTTAAAACTGTCCAAATATTACAAAAAACTTACAAGGTAAATTAAATTCTTTGGACAATGTGAAAAGACAAAGCTCCCCAACACACGGGAAAAGCAGGAGAGAGAATGGAACAAAGCGATTAACGGATAGAAGGCTAGAAGGAGAGCAGGACAGGCCAACAGGAGGATAGAAAGAGAAAAGGACAGACAGACAGGCAGATAGGAATTGGCTGCGGCTATCGGGAGGTCGAGAGCGAAAGTGAAAGTCGTGAGGACCAGGAGGGGAGGGCAGGGAGACAGACAACCGGCGTGACCCCGACCTTGGACAGCCATTACGAGACCACTATCTGCCGTGCTCTGTGTGTGTGTGTGTGTGTGTGCGTGTGTGAAGGGGGTAAGAGAGAGAGAGAGGAGATGATGGTGGGGAGGAGATGGAGAGAGAGAGAGAGAGAGAGAGAGAGAGAGAGAGAGAGAGAGAAAGAGAGAGAGAGAGAGAAATGGTGAGGGGGTTAGTGTGTGTGTAAGAGAGTGTGTGTCTGTGCCTGTGCCCGTGTCTGTGTGTGTGTGTGCATGTCCCCCGCGCGCGAGTGTGCGTGTGTAGAATGATAATAAACTGATGCAGAAATAGAAAATGGGAGAGAGCAAGACGGAAATTACATCACGGGAGCCATTGTGATGGATGGTAAGAAGTCTCCTGCCATAACTCTATCGCGGCGAGGAAACATTTGCCCGTTTGAGAATTCCTTTCCTTAAGCCCCCCCCCCCCTCTCTCTCCCTCCAGACCCCCAATCGGAGCGATAAAAGGCGAAATATAAAATGGCCTCTATAAAGCAGAGTGACTCTCCAGCCCAATTGGGAGACCTGAGCAATTTTATCTCTGGAGTGACCCGGATATTGCTGGACCCCCACGCCCTCTCGCAGCCCCTTCCTCTCGCTTCGTCTCCCTTCTCGGTTTCGTCTTCGTGTTATTTCTCTCTCTCTCTCTCTCCCTCTCCCTCTCCCTCTCCCTCTCCCTCCCGTCCGTTCCACTGTCTTTGCCTCCTCAGCGTTTTTCTCTTTCATCTCTCTTTTGTGTTCATTCGTTGTATTCGTTATTTGCCCCCCCCCCCTCCCTGCGTATTTTTTCTTCTGTAGATTCACTTCCTTTGTCTTTTTTTATAGAGCGTTTGCTCTGCCTCCTCCGCCCACGTACCGCCCACATACTTGCCTTTTTTCTATCCCCTCCACCCCTCCTTCTCTCCCTCCCTCCCTCTTCCCGTGTCTCTCTTTCTCTCCCTCTCTTCTCTCTTTTGTCTCCTCCCCTCCTCACGCTCTTCCTCTTATTTTAACCACTTGCTCAATCGTCTGCATTAGAGGAAAGGCAGAAGCAATTAAATAATCAAAGAAATGCTAAAAATAAAAGGGGAGGAAAAATCCATAATGGAATAGAAGAGAAAGAGAGAGAAGCTCGACCAAAAGCGAGATGGCGATTATTCTGCCAGAAATTGAACACTCATCATTGCGTCATGCGGCTATTTTTAGATTTTTCTTCAGAAAACAAAAGGCTGCATTTCTCATTGGATATTCCTTGACGTTTCTCTCTCGCTTTCTATTATCTATCTATCTATCTACCACTCTCCTTCCCTCTCCCTCTCCCTCCTCTCCCTCCTTCCCTCCCTCCCTCACATTCTTACGAAGCAGCACAAGAGCGAGTTTAAGCTTCGAACTTTGTCTTCCTGAGACCTGGTGCATGAAACTTTCAAACTTCACTCGTG
>NC_051401.1:13679226-13691726 GCF_015228065.2 Penaeus monodon
TTATATATATATATATATATATATATATATATATATATATATATATATATATATATATACATATGTATATATGTATACACATATACATATATAATTTTTTCATGATTTTCCATTTCGAGGTTTATTAATGGGGCAAATATATTTCTATCCGATAACACGCAGCGAGCACTGTGGCACGAGCTGCAAGCATCGGGTGCTTTCAAAGACTTTCAGATGAGAAGCGGCGCTTGAAAGGCGATCGGAGGAAGGAGGAAGGAGAGAGAGCGAGTGTGGAAAGCGGCCCGACCGGGGAAATGTGAAAGGAAAAGAATGTTTGTTGCTCCAAGTCCAAATGACTAAAATTTCCTGGCCTTTATGAATCTTCAGGTGCATTAATGGCATTTTGGCGTCAGTGTTAATGGAGGCGGTCGGAGGGGTTTTGTACTGTTTCACGTCGCCTTTAATCAGGAGGGGAGGAGGGAGGGGACGGGGCGGGGGAAAGGAAGGAGAGGCGACAATGATCCGGAGGGAAGGAGGAAATGATAAGAAAGAGAGAGAGAGTGAAATGCGGAAAAAGAGTAAATGGAAAACAGGGTGTTTTGGGAAAGCGAAGGAGGGGAAATACGAATGAAATTGCAAAGGAATAACAAAAAATAAATAGATAAATAAAAATAGTTTAAATAAGATTAAAACAAAAGAGAGCTAAGAGCTACCATTAAGAGTAATCGGAAAAAGTATATTTAGGAAGACCAGGAACTAAGTGCACATGACCTGAGAAAGATATTACTTACCAAAAAAAAAGAAAGAAAAAAGTTTGTCAGAATGAAGATGGACAGTCTAAAGTTTATGAGGATCCTGGAGGTCATGGAAGAACCCAGAGGAATTACGATGCTGGGAGAGAACAGATCTCCGAAGGATTCTAGTCACGAGGGAAAGAGTGAATATAGGACGTCACACACACACACACACACACACACACACACACACACACACACACACACACACACACACACACACACACAACACACACACACACACACACGCACGCACGCACACACAGAAGATAAAGATGGAAGCCGAACGACGAGGAAAGGGTCCCAGCGAGGACGCGGAGAAGCGGAGGAAGGCAGAAGGAAGAAAACACGTCTCCTATTCCCCCGAGACGCCACCCCGCTCGGAAAACAGGTGAACGACTAATTTCCTTTGTTTATTATTTTCGAAAGCTCGGGATTCGAAGGGAATTATTGAGAAATTTAGGCGTGTTTGCTCCCAAATCTGCATCTTTTTATTGGCCAATTTGATTAAGCTAAAGTCTTTTTTTTTTCTTTCTTTCTTTCTTTAAGGATCATAAGAGGTTATTTTAAAGGGGAGGACGTTCAGCCGGCCCCCTCTCGCCGCACTGCTGATACACTTTAAAAGAGGATTTAATTTCCTTCATATGTTGAAGGGCAAATATCCCCAGTAATAATGCGTTGGTTGCAGAGGAGTGTTGAATATTTAAGGAGCGATTATTATTCTCTCTCTCTTTCTCGCTCTCCGCCATTCTCCCCTTTTTTTTCTTCCCTCCTCACTTCTTCTACTGTCTGCCTTTCTCTATCTATCTACTCTTTATCTTTTATCTTATCGCTTCTCTCTCTCTCTCTCTCTCTCTCTCTCTCTCTCTCTCTCTCTCTCTCTCTCTCTCTCTCTCTCTCTCCTCTCTCTCCTCTCACTCTCGCTCTCGCTCTCTTCCTCGTTTCGTTTGTTCTGTATAGTTTATTTTGTTGTGCAGTATGTGTATGCATGTGCGTGCGTGTGTGTTTGTTTCAACTTTGTGGTACATTTTTTTTCTGAATTCCGTGGATCCTCCTACTTCCTTTGTTATTCGTCGGAAATTTTTTTCGTAGTTTTGTAGCAGATTTTTGTTCCATAACACATCCCATTCTTTTAGACTTGTAACGTGAAGTTTTGTTCCGTAACTGACTTCGATTTTAGCGAAATTGTCCCACAAACTTGCATCACTGCAGCGACTTACTTATACATATATGAATATGTGTGTTGTATAATGATTTACACGAGCGGGCGCACGCACGCACATAAATAATGATGTATTTATTTATAACTACCGATCTGTTTATCCATCTGTACAAGTGTAATGTGTTTATGTATGTATGTATGTATGCATCTATGTTTATCTGCAATTCCTTTCAAGCTGTTCCTCTCCCTTTCCCTTTATTCCTTTGCATTTCCCTCTCCGCGCCGGCTTTTTCCTCTCGCTCCTGTGAGTTTTTTTTCCAAGTACTGGAGAATACACAGGTCGGCATCAGAGGCGAATAGGACAGTTCGTTTTACCTTATGTAAAGGATGAGGCGGCGAAGGGGCTTGGAGACACGATGGAGGAGGGGCAGGGGAAGGAGAGGGTAGAGGGTGCGAGGAGGAAAAATAAGGCGAGATAGCGCCAAAGAGGGATAAAAAGGGAAGATAGGCAGGGTGGAAGGTTTTGTGATGCAGGTGTGCCTGTAAAAAAAACGTACCATTTTCTTGTCTCTGTTATTATTGTTGTTATTTTTATTATTATTATTATTAACATTATTACTATACTTATTATTGTCAGTTATTGCCATTATCATTATTGCGTATTCCCACACACCGCGCTGAGGAAGCATTTCTTCCGTTGAGCCGAGTGACCGTTCACGGTTCAGCGCCACCAGCAGCGGGTTACTTGGAAAAAAGTAGATTGAGTTGATGCTCCCACTCGATGCAAGCAGTGATGCAAGCGAGGTCAGTAGTTCGTGGCGACAGTTGGAAGACACGGAGCAATCGTCAACGTTTGGGCTTCACACACAGGACGTTGAATCTTCCATTACATTTTGTGGTGCCGCTGCCTGATATGTTCACACTCAAGCCACCGCGCATATTGGAATTAGGCATATATCTAATGTCATGATGATACGAGGTCTGACATTCACTTTGCTAAGAACTGGTCTGGCATGACCGGTTTTCCAGGAATACATTTGAGATTCTGCGTACTTTTTTTCGCCTAGCGCTATCCCGTGTAATTTTATATGCATAGATCATGAGGTTGTATTGCATTTAATCATATTTCTTTTTAACAGAGTGTATGTTGTTGGCTTATCTGTATGTGATTATTTTAATATCTTGGGTTTTGAAGTAAATATTGGGAGAGATTCTTCATATGAATGAGTCGGGAGGAAAATTGTTCAGTTTGATATTCTAAGAGGAAAATTCTTCACCCTAATAAACATTCTTCTTATCTTTAGGTTATTTCCTACTCTCTCCTCTCTCTCTCTCTCTCTCTCTCCTCCATCTCTCTCTCTCTCTCTCTCTCTCTCTCTCTCTCTCTCTCTCTCTCTCTCTCTCTCTCTCTCTCTCTCTCTCTCTCTCTCTCTCTCTCTCCCCTCTCACGTCTCCTCTCCTCCCTCTCTCCTCTCTCCTCTCTTCCTCTCCCCTCTCTTCCTCTCCCCCTCCCCGTCCCTCTTGCATTTATCGGTACAGGATCGTTATTACGTCGATAAGTTTCGGGAGATCAGTCGAACGATGACTGGTATTTGTAATGATTCCAATTTCCGGAGTCGGATTTCGTCGGCCTTCTTTCCCGCGGCGCAGCAGGGGGGGGGGGTCTCTGGAGGATCGCGTTTCCAGATTACGTGTCTTAATGCGGATAATTGCAAAGGGATACGAGAGACCGCGACACGATAACTCGTATGTCAGGATGATATGCGTAGAACAGTATATCTATATAAGTATATTATGCATGGGTATACATACATACATGTGTGTGTGTGTGTGTGTGTGTGTGTGTGTGTGTGTGTGTGTGTGTGTGTGTGTGTGTGTGTGTGTGTGTGTGTACGTCACACACACACACACACACACACACACACACACACACACACACACACACACACACACACACACACACACACATAATATATATATATATATATATATATATATATATATATATATATATATATATATATATATATATATATATATAGTATTGTGTGTATATATACACGTATGTATAGGCTACATATATATTAGTTATTAAATGTAAAATGTTATTTTTATTCTAGAATTTATTTATTGTCGTATCGTTTTCTCATCTATTCCCATTTTACTTAGTTTACTCTCATATGTGACTAAGCAAAAAGAAAACAATTAATACATACCTTCACCAGTCTCATCATTCCGCGCGCATATCCCTTCCGACCACCTGAGCATGGTTACGAAAACTTAATGTGGGACCTAACCCAATCGCATCAAACCTTACCTAAGCCAGACCTACCTATTCTACCCTACCTTACCTTAAGCTAGTTTAATCTAACCTAACCTAACTTAACCGAACCCTTGACTCTCGTATCCTTCCCTTTCTCCTCGTCTTCTGCTCACCTGTCCCATTTCGCGACCCATTTCACGTCTCTTTCGCCCTTCCCGTAATCCTATTTTTTCTCCTTTCTTTTTCTTTCTGATGTTTTTGGTTTCTCCTCCATATATCCCTTCCCTTGTCCCTCCCTGCCCTCTCCACCAACCCGTCCACCACCCTACCTGCTACGTGCCCGGACATGCAAAGTTGGGCTTTAACAGAAGGGGAATTGAATGCGATTTTACCCGTATTCCTTTGGGAGCGAGAGAAAAGAATGGAACTTTGTTTTTTAGAGGGATTGAGAGGGGGATTACTTGTACATATTCACGTAGCATCACTGCAGAGGGGAGATAGGGAAGGGGGAAGGGGAGGGAGTGCGGGATTATGGCAAGAGCTTTGCTTTTACGCCGCGGTGCATGTGCGATATTGACACTTGCGATGGGTTGGATTATGGATTATATCCGTCTGCGAAAGGGTGGAAAGAGATTCGTGCCATCCCTCCCCCCTCCAGCGATTTCCCCTCTCCCTTGCCCCATGGCCTCCCTCCCGCTGCTACCCCCCCTCCCCACCCCTCCCCCCGTCAATGATACCTCGCACCCTTTGTCTTGTATTTAAAACATGGGTTCCTTTGTTGAACTTGGTGCTGCGTGTGAGGTCGCCGGCCAGTAGAATTCAAATCTGCATTTATATATTCCTTGGGCTGTAGAGCAGAAATAAATTGTCATTAAAAAAAAAGTTGACTTACCTTCTTTGAGTTTCTTTGGAGTAGCTAACTTAACTTGTTTACCTTCGCTGTAATGAGAAATCGTTGCGCTACCATTGAATTAATTACTGTTTGATTACTATCTAACTTTAGCTGTAATCATTCTAATGCAATGCAAATTTGTTTTTGAACATAATGCGGGGCTCTGTTGTATCGCTATCATCTACATGATTCATAGATTAATAAATGTTGGAGTATGAATTTGTTCACACTCATCCACCCGCGGAGCTTACGTACGCCCACGCACACAACGGCACATTGTTTCGTTAATGTTAATTTCAGTATCATCTGCGACCCGCATATACGCCCAGCCACCTTTGGGCCGCCGGGCTGTGCTTCAGAGGAGGTCATCGATCACAGCCCAAACACCTGCCGCTTGCTCTGCGTCTCTGCGAACTCGTCGGTCGCTTCCCGTTCTTTGCATCCATGTAAAGGACTCGTTTGTTGCCCGGATGAAGCTTCCTTGGGTTCTGACACTCTCATTATAGTTTTTCGTTGATACGCCGTTTATAATTATTAATATAAAATCATAATATATTATATATATATTATATATATATATAATAATATATATATTATATATAGTTTCATTGTATGATGTTTAGGTTTTTAAGTGATGAACAAAAACGGAAAGTTTGTTCATGCATGCAGTTCGAAGAAATCAAAAAGAAATCTTTTCTTCGGGAAATGGCGCCAAAGGGAAGAGTTCTCCGAGGAAAAGATGCTGCCAAAAGGACTTTTCCAGACAGTTGGCGCCAGCGGGACTACAGATGGCGCCATGGAATACAATATTCGAAAAAGCTTATCTCTTATACCTGTTGTTTCTTCTTGAATATATATGTGTGTATATATGCATATATATATTTATATATATATATATATATATATATATATATATATATATATATATATATATATATATATATATATATATACCTTTATATAGATAGATAGATATAGATATATTTCTATATTCTTCTTCGGTGCTGCGAGGTAAAGGAACTCTTTAAAGGAACTCTTCTTTAGCAGCAGATCACACCAATTTGCCGTCTTCCCTATTGATTTTTACCTCATTGTAGCAGCGCTTTGAAAATTATTGCTGAAAGATCAGTAGTTTCGTTTGTTGTGGCTACGCATATGTCATGTCGTAGAAGAAATAATAAACGAAGGTTTTGGGTAGTCGAAGGTTCTAGTATGCCATGGTTCATTTGCCAGACTCAATGCTCAAACTATAAGAAACAAATATACAGGCAGACCTATAGGGAGGAGCACGTCCATCGCCACGAAAGGCTGAACCGACCCGAGAGATTAACACATTAGTACAATACCCAGTGATGAGTGCAGGAGCTTCTTGCCCTTCTGCGGTAAGCCAACGCCGCCGCCAGGTGATCGGTAACGTTGATGACGTAAACGTGGCGGGAGGTGAATGTACCCGCATTACTCATCCGGAACTGGATGTGCTGCTCTCCACGCATATTTACTATATAAATAGATTATGTTTATGATATACATTCATACATACATACCTTTTATATATATATATATATATAATATATATATATATATATATATATATATATATATATATATATATATATATATATATATATCCTCAGACCTGAGGATGGAATCCAGGTGGATTTCGAAACTGTAGTCTCATTTTCAATAAATCTAGTTTTTGTATTGAGGGTTTTTCTTCCATAGTATCAGCACGGACGAGAGTTTTTTCCTTTCATATATATACATATATATATATATATATATATATATATATATATATATATATATATATATATATAAACATATGTATAAAACACACACACACACACACACACACACACACACACACACACACACACACACACACACACACACACACACACACACACACACACACACACACACACACACACACACAGATAATCGCATATGTCTGTAATCGTGTTTATGAGTGAGAGCGAGAGTATGAGGAGTATACGGGATCATAAGGTGCACGGATATTTAACCCCCCCCCCCCCTTCCGTCTGGCATTTACAGCCCCGTGTACACCTGCCACATAATTGGTGCGCGTACGACACCGGCGACTTAAAGATTCCGAATGAGATAAAATACTATTTTACTATTTTACCCAAGTTTGTTTCGTCTTCCTTTTAAACCAACCGCAAGTGACCAGTGTGCGCAGTACAAGTCTCCGTTTGTTCTGAATCTTCGACTAAGCCTCAAATCTGAAATAGCTTGTGACTGCAAGATTGCGCTCTAGTTAAATTCAAGGGCGTGCTTTGGCTGTCTGGCCGAGACACTTATCGACCCACGGGGGAGGGTCTCAGAAATGGGAAACAGGTTTGAAGCCCACAGTGACGGGGTTGGCCGATGTTTATGGCGGATGGAGCGGGAGTTGGCGTGTTCGGACGCGGACATGACTCAGACCATGTGTGTTTGTGCCTGCCTCGTGCTCCGCGAGAGGCCGTGTGCCCCTCGCTTCGCCCCAGCACCCACGCGCGTGGCTTTCACGCCCAGTGGTGAGAAAATATTAAATGAGCGGAGTTGAAAAGAAATAAGCGTGATGTAGTGCATTGCAATATTCCTCTCGCTTTGTTGCAGTGTATGAAAGTTCCGGCAGTAGATGAAGATTGAATCTGTCTTGATAAGGTCAGATTGTCAGAACATATTGCTCTTCCTCCATATGCCTCGTCAGCACATTGAACTTAGTGATGTTGGCTATGGGAAGGTAGACACGTTCCCAGTGAGTGTGTGCGACCGTCGCCAGCACCCGTAGCAGCGTCATCACGAACGAGAACAGTTGTGCTCTGACTGCCCGACAGTACCGAGAGAGCGAGAGGCCGCGTCAGCCACAGCTCACACCTGACTCGCACACGTGGCGAGGGCGCGTGTGTACGTGCTCTCCGCGCTGTTGGTGGCTGGAGGACTGGCGAGGGGCCGGGGTGAAGGAGGGCCACATAGGAAATCGAGAGTGTTGTGTGTTGCTTGGTGTTGTGGTCGGCAGTGTGAGTCATGAGTCCGTGGCGTCCGGTGCCTCTCGTAACCGGTCGACAGCGCGTTGTGCCCGAATCGAAGTGTGTAGCCTGGCGATCTCACCCTTGTTTGTAGGGAGATCACGGGATGCGCTCGTGTTTAAATCGTATTTTGATCTAGTGTTCAACGCAAGGAGCTCTGAAATTCAAGACCCTACAACCCGAAGCTACTATCTCCCAGTGGAAGATAAGGCGCGGGGATTCTCTGCGAAGTGAACGTATTGTACAGGAAATTGTTAACTGATGTTCTCAAAAACAAGAGTGAATAGTTTGGGAATAAAGTTGGCAGAGCAACGCAATGGTTAAATGAATTTTATGGTGTGCACACAGTTGCTCGAGAGAAAAAAAATGTGATAGACCTAGTGGAGGAAGGCCAACAGACGTAAACAATGCACACGAACGGCGCTCGAAGCTTTCAGACGCCTGACAGACTGAAGTGAAAAAGGGAGTGAATTCTGCAATATTGCTTTCATTGATGCTATGTCAGGATTTGCTTTTTTTTACTGACGTAGATTTTATTGTTTTTTAAGTAGCGAATGTCACGTCCACACTGAGTTTGGCATGGGAACGTTGGCTGTGAATCGCTGCCAAACCTGCGGACTACCTCATGCAAAGCAAATTGTTATTGATCAGTGTTATATCAGTCTTGGATTTTCACAGTGAGTGCGAGCGAAAAAAATAATTATTGATGCGTTTTTGCCCCTTGGTTCGTATGCATAACTCGCGTGGTAAAAAGGCAGTAACTCATTCCACCACAATATATATATATATATATATATATATATATATATATATATATATATATATATATATATATATATATATATATATATATATATTTTTTTTTCTTTCATTAGTGTGTTTAGTTGTTTGTGTTGGAATCGTCAATATTTAATGTTACTCGTTCATCGTTCGTTCTCAGAAATGCCATTGGTTTAGAGAAATTGATATGTTTAAAGTAGCATTTAGTGTTATGTCACTTTGATTACATTAGGATGGAGAACTGCCGAAATGAAATCAAACCTTTCCAAATATGTGTACAAGAAGTAAATTCTTCCGTGCTCTTAGTAAAGTTGCGTAAATATCGCATGTTATACGATGCATGGATGAAAATGGTATGTAAATACAACATAGGCCTAATGAAGATATTTGTTATTAAAAATATGTACTCATTAGTCGCTGCTATGATGCACGTGATGTTTACTTCCGGACTGAGCAAGACTAGGAAGTGGCTGGGGAAGCGAGGCGAGAGAAGGAAGGAAGCAAGCGGAAAATGGGAGGGGGGGAGGGAGGCTGTTGCCCACCTGCGGTTACTCTGTCCTTAAGTTTATGTTCCTCTGCGCCAAGGGAATCTGCGGTCGCTAGGAAGGCCAGCTTGTATTTGTACGGAAGACGTAACGTAGTTCGGCCTTTACGGGGGGAGAATGTTAGTGATGATGTTTGTTATACCAGTTAGAAAGATTGTAGCTGGAGAGACAAATTAGAGTCGCATAGCGTGTTTGAAGTGCGAGATTTGTCGGTGCGGTGTCATTAAGAAGGGTTGGGCAATCGTCGTAATTAGATTAAGTTAAATGGCAAGTCAGTTAAGTTATCTACTGGGGTGGGCAATATTTCGATGTAATGTATACATAACACCTGCATTTTTTATATATTTTCCGCGACTTGTGAATCTACTCGATTAGTTGCTGGTGACGCTTCCATTTATCTGTAATTGAACGTTTCATCTTTATTGCGATTGCATGACTAAATGCAATATGAAATAAGTACCGTAAAAACCCTCTTTAATCTCAAGGCAGCATCTCTGCCTGGCAACATTCTTCTCTGTTGGGAATGTCTGAAAAGGCTCCATTTTATGAGGGATTTTTGTGGTGAGAAACTATTTTTAGTTTGCTTTTGTGTATGCGTTTATTTAATGCATTTCGTCTGCAGTGACAAAGTTCAGAAGAAACGGAAACAAAGGTAAAGGAAAGTTCGCTCGCCTAGTGGACACAAAATAACTGAGGTGCGGTTATTTTTATTTATTCTTCTGTGCATTTGTTTATTGCTGTTGCCTGTGATTCATTTTTGTATGGAGTAGATCGAACGTCATTTACATATCGTTTGTTGCTGTTATTAGACCATTCTTTGTCATTAAGAATGTCATTGTTTGGATTAACACCGCTTTTAATTTCATGTTATCTGTAGCTATTATTAGTGAGTCATCGTCATTGTTATCATTATCATTTCCTGAGCGTCTGGGTTGTCTGCTGCGCGTCTCCCCTTGCAGCTTCTTCACTCAGCCCCGTGAATAATTTTGCACCGAGCCGCGCCAGTCGTGTTTATTGAATTATTGGACACTATGCAAATATTTTCTGACGTAAACATACTGTTGAGATTGCGTGGAATGTTGGTTCGCGAAGGCGGAGGCGTGTAGCGGCGCGCGCGTTTGTGTGTGTGTGTGGGGGGGGGGGGTAAAGGTGTGAACTATAGACGTTCAGCTGTCGTCTTTTTTTCGAAACTAACTGCATTCTTGAAATACTTTGCGCTTTCTGCTTTGGGGGGGATGGGGGGGGGCTCAAGATGAGACACGAAAAAACTAATTTCAAATGAAACTTGAACTTTAGACCTTTTCTTTATTAGTCCTCGAATTGCAAGGGGAACGAAGTAATATTGATATTATGTTACTGTCGATGATATGCATGTCGAGACGATTGCCCTTTCGCATAAACTTTCTTTCATTACAACAGAATGTATGCGTTTTGGTTTTTCGTAAGCCATTTCAAAGTATACCTCACATTGACCTTGTGATTTCAGTGATGCAGTGAACTGAAAACAGACGTGTTAAAAAAAAAAAAAAAAAAAAAAAATAGTGGACTTTTGTTTGTTTTCATGTGGGAGACCCTCCACCCTCTGCTGAAGACAGTGGGGTAGGCATTATTATAAAGAGACTCCCCGCATTACCTCTGGCGGGGAAACGTGTGCCAAGCTTGTCCTCGGCGGCTTGTGGGCGGCAGAAGAGCTGGTGGCGTGACGCCGCGGTGGCTGTCGGATCCTCAACATGGTGGTGGCGCCCGATGCTCGAGAGGAGGGCGAGGGCACGCAGGTAGAGTCCCGGCCTCATCCAACACAAAGATTATACGTGCATTTACGCAACGACAGCGATAGAGTGAAAAATATTCGTCTCAAAGGAGCTTTTGTCCCAGTGTTACGTGCGGAGTAGAGATAATGCGATTATGCTTATCCTCGGGAGCCGCGAGTCGATCACGGCTCCTCCTTTCTCGCACTTTGACTTATCATTTCTCTCTCTCTCTCTCTCTCTCTCTCTCTCTCTCTCTCTCTCTCTCTCTCTCTACTATATTTATATATATATATATATATATATATATATATATATATATATATATATATATATATATATATATATATATACACACACGTATGAATGAATGAATACATATATATGTTAGTGTAAAAATGTTATTCCCACTGGTAAGTGTATTGTTTAAGGTATCTTGTACATATTTAACCCGGAACTTTTTTTTCAGGCTATGACTTTCTCTTAGCTGAGTAGACTCCTAAATTTGACCCTGGATAAATCACCCAAATCCTCCTGCCCCGTGTCGTATAATCCATTATGTGTGATTCACAGGTCGAGGCACTGAAGAACCCATGTCTCTTGACCTCATCCCCCTCCCACGCCCACCGAGTGTCCTGGCATGTCATTCTTAGCCCCTTCTGTAGCGAAAGGCACCTTCTCGTTCACACTCACCCTCTTCCCACGCTGTAAGAGAAAAAGAAATGGAATTGAATTTTTATGAACTCTTTTCCCTCTCATTCCATGCCATTATCAAGAAATTAAAGAAACTTCAATTTCATTTTTAACCATCGTTATTACAGCAGCTGATACGAATGTTGTGCTTACTTTAATAGAGTTTGATTTGTATTGTTTCCTTTATACCGTGGCGTGTGTTTCACTTCCATGACTAGTTCTGTTCAGTTTTTGACACACATGACCCCCTTTCCC
Organism: Penaeus monodon; assembly: GCF_015228065.2. Classification (NCBI taxonomy): domain Eukaryota; kingdom Metazoa; phylum Arthropoda; class Malacostraca; order Decapoda; family Penaeidae; genus Penaeus; species Penaeus monodon. The sequence goes on from NC_051401.1 coordinate 13,691,370, forward strand.
CTCTAAGGGCACCCCGGTCTGTCAAGCAAATTTTCTTTTCGGAGCACTTTGTTTTTTCTTTTTTAGAAAAAGAAGTAATTTCTGTTAAGCAGCACCAACATTTTTGATGTGGCGCACCATTTTGTATTTGTTAATTTTATTGGGCACATTTTTCTCTCTCCTATGTTGGGTACTTGTCACTTTACAGGGTTGGCGACGACCGAAAACCCGAACTGTCATGCCCCGGGCAGCCAATCATAAGGCGAATGGGGGCGGGGCCACAAGCAACGGCTCCACCCCCTCCACGCCCATTGGTCAAGGTCACCAAGTTTCAGCCAATCAGACACCTTCCACGCCGCCGGATATGGCGGCCTCAAA
>NC_051401.1:13701726-13749226 GCF_015228065.2 Penaeus monodon
GTAGAGTACTATGAGAATTAAGAAAATGGAAGAAACAGAATGCAAATATTATATCATGACAAACTAGCTCAAAATGACTGCTAATGATGGAGACCCAGGACTACCAGGTGCCGAAAGACTATCAATTGTACACTATCTAATACGTGACCATAAACTTTTCATAGTGCACCAGTACTTTAACTCCCCATTCCTCTCAATCTGAGATTCAGAGAAGAGACATATATGTTTTTCATCTTATTGGAACATATTTTGTTCTAAAATATTATAGTTAAAAAATGTGTGAAGGACTTTCTTGTATCATTCAAATTTATAATATATATATATATATATATATATATATATATATATATATATATATATATATATATATATATATATATATATATATATATATATAATATAATATATAATATATATATACACATACATACATACATACTTTCCTGAAAGCTACTTGATGGTATAAATTGTATTTTGTAGAATAATTGTTTTATTGATTTCAAGTTGTCCCTATAAATTCTTCCATTGATGAAAAAGATAATTGCATGAGTGGTAGCATGTGTGTATCTTGCTTTGTTAAAGTGCATGTCTACAGAACCTTATTGCTCTGTGACACCAGAATACTTCAGTGTTAATTAGTCTGTTGAAAAAAGAAATATGAACATGTGTAATGAATATTTACATGTCTGTGATGTACATAAAATTTACGCAGTATGAAGAATTGATATTGCTAGATCCTGCAGATATGCATGATTCCATGAATAGATCAGTTGTATTCTCTGTTCTTTGAATATTTATGGAGAAAGTACATATTTTTTTTTATATAGATAATCGTCCTATCTCTCACATAGATACAGGACATAATTCTTTTCCTTTTATCATTTTTGTTTATATTTTACATGCTTTTTTATCTGTCTAATTATTATTGTGTCATTGCTTTCACAGTAATTTTCCCCTTATATAGAAATTGTCCTCTGCAGTTGTCCTCCCATTAGACCTACTGTGTCTTGTTTTCATGCTTTTAACAAGCACACCAACCCTTGTGAAACAACTTTCCGTTGGGCCTTCATCAGTTCAAGCTTGCACACAGATTTTTCAAAGGCTTTCCATACCTAAAGCTTTTCCACAATCTTAATAGCTTATGTACACAGATATCTTTTATTTTTCAGCACATACCCTGCAACTTAATCACTCTGCACATGTATAGGATGGGGCCTCTAATCACTCTACTTAGACTTTCTCTTAACATAGCCCTTATGAAGCTTTGGGAAAATGGAAAAAAAATTGGTAGCACGAACAAATAATAGAACTATAAAATCTGTTCTGAGAAAGGTACCATCAGGTAAACTTGCTGCAGGTCCCTGTGTAAAAGAAATCAATATTGAAGACATTGCAGTAATAATGGCGTCTGAGTAAAGTTAGAGTTTGATTGGTATGTTTATTAGGTTTATGTCTGATAAAGGTTAAGTGTTTCGCATTGCATATATTGCGTTCTGTATAAAGGGTTCCGGATTATTATGGAAAATTGAATAAGATCTATCAAGTTACTATCTGTAAATGAGACATCAGTTATAATGATGATACACTTGTGTGTACAAGAAATGGTGCTAATGCAGTCAAAATTACTTCAGTAGCACCAGAATGCCACCTTACAATCAGGTTGGGAGGTCATGACATAGTTAATACTAGAAAGTAGGTAAGGGCTCCAGATTATGAGTTTAACTAATTGTAGCCACCTTCCCTCCTGTCTTGCACATTGGTGGTGGTAGACAACTGGGCACCACCTGGGTGAGTCACATAGTACAAGGTGGCATGTCATTCCTGAGACGAGTGTGTGTAATGATCTGGACTGAGACAATTTTACTGCCTGTGATTCAAAAACTAATTAACCCCTGTTTTTTTTTAACTTAGTGATTACAATTTAGGCTTCCACTTCTCTAAGCCCTACTCTGCAGGCAGCACTTAGATTAATGATGGTTCCTTGTAATAATAAACATCACCATTGCCCAGGATTATCCAGGGCAGAATTTAAAATCCCTAACCATTCTTAAGTAACTTTATGCAGCAATGCATGTTCTTTACAAACATGATTTTCAACAATCCATATCAATTACTGAAATGTAGAGTAGTGATTATCACAGAACTGCACTTCATTTACTAATGTTTAGAATTTAATTTTTCTGTGTCTTGAAGGAGAAGATCATTATGAATGATGAAAGGACGATACCTTAAGATAGAGGATTTGGTATTTCATTATTTCCATATATTTAACGAATTGTATGATTCACTTAGAGACGTGAGATATTGTATGACTTGTTTACTTTAGTTTGCCAAATTTCGTGTAGAGCGAATGGGATGAGAATGAATAATTTTGCAATTGCAATTACGTGATTGAAGATTTCCCAACATTTACAATTCTTCAGCAAAGCCATGATAACATTTCTTCATGGTGTATATATATGTGTGTTATATATATATAATATAATATATATATATATATTATTCATTAGCACCATCTATAATATCATATCTATATATATATTATAATATATATATATATATATAGTCTATATATGTGATATATATTATATATATATATATATATTATATCTATCTCATATCTATATATATATACATATCTATATATACATATACTATTATATATCTATCATATACATCTATATATTTAGATATATATAGTATATCATATATATATACATATATGTATACATGATATATATATAATATAGATAGATATATATATATATATATATATATATATATATACATCTATATCTCTATATATCTATTAATATATATTGTATATATATATCTCTCTATTATCTATACTTTATATGCTATTATTATATAATATATTATATATCTTATCTACCATATATCTCTATCTACCTACATGCTATCTATATATGTATCTCTATGCTATATAATCTATATCATATATCTACATCCTCATTATATATATACATCCCATCTATATAATATATATATACCTGATATATATCATCTATTATATATATCTATACCGTCTATATATATATATATCCATATTATATATATATATATATCTATAGCTCCTATACTCTATCTCTCTATGTGTACTACACTACCATATATATATATATATACATATGTATCTAGATCGTCTACAGATATATCTCTCTACATATATATCATCTACCTGTATATATATATATATCTCTCATAGTATCTATATATATATTAGTATATATATATATATATACCATCTATATATATATATATGTAATATTATATATAGTATATATATATATATATATATATGTATAATATATATATATATATATATTATAATATATATGTATATATATATATCTACTGTATAATATATGTAGATTTCATTTATATTATATGTATATGTATATATCTATATATATGTGTCTATCTCAGATCTATATCTATGGAGTATTATGTATATATCTATATGTCTATATATATATTATATATATATATATTATATCCTCATATATATATTATATTACTATATATTATTGTATATGTAAATAAATATATATATATATGTATATATATATATATATATATCTATATATATTTTAGTATATATATGTTATATATATCTATATAATCTATATATATATATATATATCATATTATATCTATACTATTCTATATATTCTGGTTTCTATATATACACACACACGCACACCCCACACACCCCACCACACGCACAAAAACAACACACACAACACACACACACACACACACCCACGACACCCACACACACCCCGATACACACATTAATAGATCTGCACGTGCGTCTTCAGGCATGCTCATGCACGATGTGTGGGTGCATAAACACACATACGTATACATACACATACACATGACATCATACATACATCATACATACATACATACATACTATACATACATACATACATATATACATACCTACATATATACATAAAGACCTATAGACATACATACATCATATATATGTATATATATATATTATATATATATATAGTGTATATATTATATGTAATATATATATATATATATATATATATTTATGCTATTAGCTCTCTATATGTTCTATCTATATGTAATACTCGGGTGTAATATATATATATGTATATATATATTAATCCTATATCAGTCTATCTATGTGTATCTCTATGATATATATATGTATTTATGATATGTGTCTATATATATATACTATATATATATATCATATTATATAGATATATAATATCTATTATATATCCACCCAACACACACACAGAACCACACACCCACACATATATATATATATATATATATATATAGTATATTATATATATATATATATATATATATATCTATATAATCTATATATGTTTTTTTTTTTTTTTTTTTTTTTTTTTTTTTTTTGTTTTTGTTTTGGTGTGTGTGTGTGTGTGTTGTGTTGTGTGTGTGTGTGGTGTGTGTTGTGGTGTGTGTGGTTTTGTGTGGTGTGTGTGTGTGTGTGTGTGTGTGGTGTGCAAATGTATCTGCAGTTTTTTATAATATGATCATAGTGGCGCTTTATTTGATTTGACGGGCTCATATTTATGGATTGTTGTTACTTTATATGATTAGGTAGAGAGCAAATGGAAAAAGGAAATAGTTACCTCTTCTACTTCATTGCAATTAATAAAAAGGTGAAGACAGTAAGAAAAAGCTAGACTTCAGAGTCTTGAAAATAAGATTCTGATTTTGTTAGTTAAAAGAAAAGAACATACATGAATCCTAGCATAGTTTTTGGGACAAGAAGTCTAGAGTAATGATATTAAATGCAATAAATTTATGACTGTTTTGCTTAAAGACCAATAACTGCCACTGTACTCTGGGTTGATAATTCATTATTAAGGAGTGTGCTGCGTTTTGTATAGAACTTGAGATGTTTTACAGTTCACAATTAGTAGTCAGTGTTGTATCATATAGAAGATGGGTCAGTGATGTTGTTTTCCTCCTGTCAGGATTACGATGTGGTTTAAACTGAAATATTAACTTTAAGAGTACAATTAACACTATTTTAGGCAGTATCAAGAAGATTCCTATTTTGGCATTTTTGCAGACAGAAAAATTGCATAACAAATAATGCTTATCTGAAAAATGCAACAAATGAACTCCAACAAATGCATGTCTAATTTTTCTTTATACAGTTTATAACAAAAAAGGTTTTTTGTTTTTTGGGTAAAATTAAAAATTGCTGTAGTTACATGACTACTAAATCATTTTTTTACCCTTCAGTTACTTTATAATAACAATATTCAATATCCAGTGTCCTATCAATTACATGCTCTAGGGTATTCCATGTTGGGTGCCAGTAAAGTACTATGAGAATTAAGAAATAGAAAAACAGAATGCAAATATTATATCAGACAAACTAGCTCAAAAGGCTGCTATGATGTAGACCCAGGACTACCATGTGCCGACGACTATCAATTGTACACTATCGAATACTGACCATAAAACTTTTCATAGTGCCCAGTACTTTAAAACTCCCATCCTCTCCAATCTGAGATTCAAAAGAGAAGAGACATATATGTTTTTCCATCTTATTGGAACCATATTTTGTTCTAAATATTATAGTTAAAAATGTGTGAAAGACTTTCCCTTGTATCATTTCAAATTTAATATATATAATAAATTTATATAGTATAGTATAATATATATATGTATATATTAATATATCTGTATATCTATAAAAAAATTATTAATATATGTATATATATATAATATATATTATATATATATATAATATATAATATATATTACACATACATAACATACATACATACTTTCCTGAAACTACCTTGATGGTATAAATTTGTATTTTGTATAATAATTGTTTTTAATTGATTTCAAGTTGTCCCTATAAATTTCTTCCATTGATGAAAAAGATAAGTGCTGAATGGTGCAATGTGTTTATCTTGCTTTGTTAAAGTGCATGTCTACAGAACCTTATTGCTCTGGACCCAGATACTTCATTGTTGTTAGTCTGTTGAAAAAGAAATATGAACTGTGTAATGAATTTTACATATCTGTGATGTACACAAATTCATGCAGTATGAAGATTTGATATTGCTATATCCTGCAGATATGCATGATTCTGAATATATCATTGTTTCTCGTGTCTTTGAATATTTGGAGAAAGTACTTTTTATTTTTATTATGGATAATCGTCCTATCTCTCACATAGATACAGGACATAATTCTTTCCTTTTATCATTTTTGTTTATATTTTACATGCTTTTTTATCTGTCAAATTATTATTGTGTCATTGCTTTCACAGTAATTTTCCCCTTATACCTATTTATTAACATCAATCTCCTTCTCTCTCTCTCTTTCATTCTTTTTCTCTCTTTCCCTTTCACTTTCTTCCCTCTCTCTTTCTCTCTCTCTTTCATTCTTTTTATCTCTTTCCTTTTCACTTTCCTCCCTCTCCCTCCCTTTCTCTCCCTTTCTCTCTCCCTCCCTTGCTCTCTTTCTCTCTCTCTCTCTCTCTCTCTCTCCCTCTCTTTCTCCCTCCCTCCCTCCCTCCCTCTCTCTCTCTTATTCTCTCTCTCTCTCTCTCTCTCTCTCTCTCTCTCTCTCTCTCTCTCCCCCCCCTCTCTCGCTCCATCGTCCTCCCTCTCCTCTCTCTGCTCTCATCTCTCTTCTCTCTCCTCTCTCATCTCTCTCTCTCTCTATCTTCTCTCTCTCTCTCTCTCCTCTTATCCGCTCTCTCTCTCTCTCTTTCTCTTATCGCTTCTCTCTCCTCTCTCTCTCTCTCTGCTCTCATCTCCATCCTCTCTCTCTCTCTCTCTCTCTCTCTCTTCTTTCTCGGTTATCCTCACTCTCGCTCTCTCTCTCTTGTTCGTTCTCGTCTATCTCTCTCTCTCTCCCCTCTCTTCTCATCTCCTCTCTCCTCTCTCTATCTCTCGTCCTCTCTCTTCCCCTCTCTCTCTCTCATCTCTCTCTCTCTCTCTCTCGCTTTCTTTCTCTTCTCTTTCTCTTATCCTCTTCTTATCCTCTCTCTCGCTTCTTCTTCTCCTCTTTCCATCCTCTCTCTCTCAGGTCTCTCTCTCTCACTCTCTCATCTCTCTCTCCTCTCCTCAGTCTCTCTCCTCCTTTCTCTTATCCTCTCTTTTTTCTCTTATCCTCTCTCTCTCTCTCTCTCCTCCCATCTCTCTTCTCTCTGTCTCTCTCTCTCTCTCTCTCTCTCTGCTCTCTCTCTCTCTCTCTCCTCTCCTCCTCTCCTTCGCTCTCGTCTCATCCTCTCTCTCATATCTCATCAATTCTCTCCTCTCTCTGTATCACTTCCTCTCTCTCTCTCCTCTCCTCTCTCGCTCTCCCTCTCCTCGTCTCTCTCCCTCCTCTCTCTCTCTCTCTTCTCTTTCTCTTATCCTCTCTCTACTCATCTTTCCCATCCTCTCTCTCTCTCTTTCTCTTATCCTCTCTCTCTCTCTTTCTCTTATCCTCTCTCTCTCTCTTTCTCTTATCCTCTCTCTCCCTCTTTTCTCCTTATCCTTCTCTCCTCTCTCTCTCTCTCTCTCTCTCTCCTTTCTCTTTCTCTTTCTCTTATCTCTCTCTCTCTCTCCTCGATCCTTCCTCTCTCTCTCTCTCTCTCTCTCGTCTCTTCTCCTCTCTCTTTCTTTCTCATCTCTCTTCTCGTCTCTCTCGGTCGCTCTGCCTCTCCTTCACTCTCTCTCCTCTCTCTCTTCCTCTCTCCATCTCTCCTCCTCATCTCGTTCTCTCTCTCTCTATCCTCTCCATCTCCTCTCATCTTCTCGTCTTTCTTTCTCTCTCTGTCTCTCTCTTCTTTCCGCTCGTCTCTCTCTCTTAGTGGCTCACTCTGCCTCTCTCTCCTCTCTTCCTCGTCTCCTCTTCTCCTCTCTCTCTCTCTCTCTCCATCCTCTGCTCTCTCTCTCTCTTATATTCTCTCTCCCGAAATCTCTCACTTATTCTCTCCTCTCTCTCTGCTCTCTTTCTCTTATCCTCTCTCTCTCTCTCTCTTTCTCTTATCCTCTCTCTCTCTCTCGCGTCTTTCTCTTATCCTCTTCTCTCTCGTCTCTTCTCTTATCCTCTCTCTCTCTCCTCTTCTCTCTCTTCTCTCTCTCTTCTCTCTCTCTCCGTCCTCTCTGTCTTACTCTCTCTCTCCTCTCTCTCTCTCTCTCCTCTTTCTCTTATCCTCTCTCTCTCTCAATCTCTCGTCTCTCTCTCTCTCCTCCTCCCTCCCTCCCTTCCCTCCCTCCCGTCCCTCCCTCCCTCCACTCAACCTCCTCCCTCCCTCCCTCCCTCCCTCTCCCTTCTTCCGTTCCCATCCCCTCTTCACCAAATGTTTTTATCTGAGAATGGTTTGATATTTATTCCTCATATTATTTTACTCATTGAGAAGCACAGTAAGCTTCATAATCATCAATTAGACCTAGGAATGTGCTTGCAGATATTGTGTGATTATCATGATCATGTAAAATGTGGTCACAGAAACATAATGAAAAAGTCAGATTTTTATCGTTGTTTTACATGAGAAATTTCAGGAAAAAGTTTATGAATAAAAATGCTTAACTTCTTCTTGATGTTCATGTTTATGTGAAACAGTGGTGATTTATCTAACATTAAAGAATGATAAAAAAAAAATGGCTTATATGCTGCATGAATATCTATTTCTACTGTATATTTGCAGTTAAGTCAGCATTTTGTAGAAATGCTTCCATTTAAAGAATGTATTACTCAGATTGTGGTAATGTGAATGTTTCATTTATATCCCAAGACTTTGATGTTGTAAAAAGTAATTTGATTGGTGTGATCAGAGTTCCCATTTATGTAAGTAATATAGGCATTCATGTTATATTACCCCCATATTTGATACACTTTTGTGTCATAGATATCTTTTACAAATCACAATGAGTTTATTCAGGATGATATATTATTTTTATTGACAGCCAAGTAGGCACAACATATCCATATGTTGAATCTGAAGATAATCATTACTTTTTTTGGGTGGGGGTTCAATATCAAAAACACTGACTTATTCACATTTTAAAAAAAAATATTTAGACAGTAGTAAATATTTTTACTGAACACAAGTTCAGGAAAACAGAGCTCAAGGAAGCACTCTAATATTCTGTACCCTCAACAGTGATGATCCATGAACCTGCAGTGTTGATTGAAGGAGTTCTGTTCCGTGCTCGGTACTTAGGCTCAACACAGCTGGTCTCCGAAGGGCAGCCCACCAAGACCACTCGGATGATGCAAGCAGAAGAAGCAGTTTCACGGATAAAGGTAAGGTTGGAGGTCTTGAGTATTTTATGTCAAGGTAAGTTGCAGTAGGTGTAAAGCTGTATCTTATGTGAAATAGGAAGTTGTGAGATCAGAGTTTTTTTGGGTTTTTTTTTTTTTTTTTTTTTTTTTTTTTGAGAATGAATGTCATCACTGTCTTGTCATAGAGGAAGATCATAAGGTAAGTTCCAATGCGTGCCGATGAGTTTTTCAAGCGAATGAAGTGATGAGGTTGTGGGGTTTGTATCAGTAAGATTGTGTTATATGTTTTTATTTAGGTTTCAGGTGTTTTGATAAAGATTATAGGGAGAATTATTATGTTGAATTCCTCATATGATGAATATACGGGGAAAATGGTGATGAGAATTTTTTTTATTTCTTGCCTTATAATTGAAGAAATGGACTTAGTGTCAGCCTAATGATATTTTTTAATTGGTAGTGATTCAGTTATATTTTCCTCATAAGAGTATTAGTATAGTAATGCCATGGCATTTTTATATTCTAGGGGTAGTCAAGAACCCTTTAAAGAGGGCATTTTCTTTTAGTTGGAAATACATATATACCTCAGGTACACCAAAGATGACAGGATTGTACCACATATATGACTATATGTAATGGCCATTTTGTTTGTGTATAAGCTTCTAGATATATGGTATACATACATATATTTATACATAGAACTTGTATTTAACATCTAAACAAATATACGCATGCACAAACATATTATTATTTATTATGTTTTTTCTTTTCTTTTCTTTTTTCTTTTCTTTTCTTTTCTTTCTCTCTTCTTCTTCTTCTTCTTCTTCTTCTTCTCTTTCCCTTCCTATCTCTCTTTTACTTCCTTCCTCCATTTCTTTCTTTCCTTCTTTCTTTCTTTTCCTCGCTATTTTTCTTTTTCTGCTACCCATTTTCATGTATTTTCTTTTCTTCCCCTCATCTACTCAGATGTCACTAGCTCCCTTCATTCTCTCCGTTTCCATACTTTTTCTTCTCTCATTCTTCCTCTGTCCTGCTTTCCTTTACCTCTTCTCTCTCTCTCTCTCTCTCTCTCTCTCTCTCTCTCTCTCTCTCTCTCTCTCTCTCTCTCTCTCTCTCTCTCTCTCTCTCTCTCTCTCTCTCTCTCTCTCTCTCTCTCTCTCTCTCTTTTTTTTTTAACATTGTAGTACAGTTATTAGTATCTTCATTAACATCAAGTATGTTTATTATTGACAAATTTTAGATGGAAAAGATGCATTAGATGTAAATCAATAGTAAAATGTTTGCATTATGCAATTAAGAATGCATGTCCTTGAAATGTTTGCTGAGCAGAACCCTACTGTAGATAGTTACAATCAAGATAAAAAATATACCTGATTATTTTAATACTATCAGTAATTTTTCATGGGGACTTTTATCTTGAAATTTGGAAATACTGAAGAATATGTGTACTGATAGGACTTATAACAAGTTGAATTTAAAAGGTACATCATATTTCAAGTCAAGGAAGTAATTGGTCATTTCATTCATTTTTGTTTGTTAATATATAATCTCTATATAATCTAGTAAGTAAAAGCAAATGTCCTTTGACTTCAGTACAATGTGAGATTAGTATCAGATGCTCTGTTAACTTCCCATTAAACCTTCAATGTAACAATGTGTTTTTTGTGAGCACAAGACTTGCATTTTGTTTACATCAATGTTAAAGAAGTAGCAAATTCCAAACCAGTTGTTAACAAATACAAGAAGTCAGAAATCAGACTTTGAAGATATTGTTGTCTTGATTGGTGGGAAGAACAGCTTTTGTCCTGCATGTCTGTTCATTTCCTTGTGACACTGTGTTACCATGTTATTACCTTTTTTTGATGACTCCTAAAAGCTACTGTACACCCCCAGAGTTTTATTGGAAATGTGCTCCCCATGTGTAAAGCAAGCTGTGTTTTGTCTGTCTGCAGATTCATTGTCAAAGTGTCTCCCAAAAGTGCATTATGTTGAGTAACCAGTAATTTAGAATAACAATTTAAAAATATAGAATCTTCATGCTGCATTCCTATAAACGTTGGAGCTTATAGTCTATGGACCATCTTGTCTGCCATTAGATTTACAGTTCTGCATGTATATCTGTAATTTGGCAGGTTAGTTGAGATTTCTATTAATTTTGTCTCATGTCACATTGATGGTTGAGCATACCTCTAACAACTCTATTGACCATCACTATATCTTGCAACCAATAAGTACTCTTTGAATGCAATAACTGACAGGTAGACTGAATGGTCTTCCTTTTTGAGTGTGAGTTATTGGTAGAGCAGAGGGGAGGTTTTAAGGCTGTGGGAGGAACCAGATCCAAGAGAGCAATGACTGTTCTTGACATGGGGACAATTAAGCATGTTTTGATCATGAAAGTTACAGTGTTATCTGTTGTTATATGATTTATCAGATGTGATTTGGAAAGTCATCTGTCTGTGAATTTTACTGGAGTCCTATGAAATGAATCCTATAATATAGGTAACACAGTGGGCACAGACAGAATCTATGCCAGTGTTTTTCCTTCTTCATTTATTCTGCTTACCAGGCAGTGTTAATGTCTGTTTTGGTTGGTTATTTATTCTTGAATCATTTTATTGTATTGTCATTATCATCAAAAATTTCACTTTTGATAGTTATTCTTGTTATGTCATTCCCAAAGGTCCTTGGTTTCGTGCTGGCTACCGTCGCTGCATGTGTGTCATTTGCTGCAACATGTAACAGTAACTAGCTTCTTGAAAATGGCAATTTGACCACCCTTTCAGACCTTGTGTTTCAACATGGCTTAGTTACACCAAGCCATGAGTATTATATAAGCCCCAGGCTTTATGAAGTTGCTGATTAGTCATGAAGGTCTGCATCTTGTTCATGTGTTTAGTTATGTATTTTATTTTGCCTTGCTTTAAAAAAAGATGTATGATTTCACCTGTCCCATTGTGTTCCAAGAGACATGTTTCAAGTCCCCAATTTTCCCCTCCTTAATTGTAGATGCAGTGAAAATAAATAATGTAAAATTGTTATAACCTGTTATGATTAGTAATCAAATTCTGTCATTTTAAGCTGTTTCCAAACTTGTTGAAAAATTCTCTATCCCTCTGTAGTTATCTCTCGACTTTCATTATTAATTAATGAATCTCGCCACTTAAAGAACATTACAGTAGATAGACAACCAACCAAAACAACATTCCTCTGTCAGGATGCAGATGATGATAAGGAAGCGTTGGTGGATAATCATGACCCACAACCACCCCCGGGTCCCCCACACTCTGCAAGCCCACAGGAGTCTCCCATCTCCCATCACTCTCCTGTACCTCCTCAGACAGCAGTAAATTCAAGTTCATCCAAGGAATATAGTTCACCCAGGAATCTGCATTCCCCAAGAGATTCAAAAACCTCAAGGCCCCATCCTTCGCCTAGAGCCCAAGCCAGTCCACAGGTAATTCATTCACTGCAAACAGGCCAAGGCTACAGCCCAAAGTCTCCTGAAAATATGACCTCTAGGAACACCTCAGCTTGGAGACCAATGCCACGGATGTCTCATACCATGGCAGCTTGCCCATATGTGTCTGAAGGAAATTCAGGCCATTCCAATGTGACAATTGTGGCTCCTTTACCAACTGGTATTCTGGAAGAGCCCATTGGATCTTCAGAAAATATTGTAACTATCATAGAGCCAAAAGAGCCACAACAGCAGCAACAGGCAGATATTAGGGATGGCAAAACCTATAATGAAAGTAAGGCAGATGAGAGGGAAGATGTTGATAATGATGGTGAAGAGGAGGAGGTGGAGGAAGAGGAGGAGGAGGAGGGAGTAGAAGAAGATGAAGCAGAAGTGGAAGATGAAGAGGAGGAGGAAGATGAAGATGAAGAGGAGGAAGAAGAGGAAGATGAAGAGGAGGAAGATAGAAGAGATGATGAACGGAAAGTCATAAGAGCAGATGATGAAACAGAAGGGGAGGGTGATAAAAATGAGAGTATTGACAGTGAAGATCAGTGCATAGAAGTCCTGACGGTAGTCCCAGGAGCCAGTGGAACCACCCCAGATGATAGGGATGAGGAACTGGATATAGATGGAGGTGGTGGGAGCTTGGACTGGGTGTCTGAGGAGGGTGGGGGACCAGGGCTTGGTCCTGCTGGGACAGTATTCCACCTGCGCCTGGTTGGATCGGTGGATGTTGCTGAGGAGTCAGGTAAAGCGCCTGCGCGCAAGACTACCACTTGTAAGCGGCCCAAGAAGGATATGGTCATGGAGGCCGTTTCACGTTTAAAGGTGGGTTATGTATGGTCTAATTTACATATTTGGATCATAAAGGAAGGAAACTATGGCATTATTCCAGAAGTAAATTGGAATCATGTTTATGAAATTTTTTGAAAATTTAAAATGCTCTGAATGGAACTCTTGTTTTGGTTTGACATGTATCTTGCTTTCCCACAATACATCAGATTAAGAAGCACATGTTTTTTTCTTTGCTTCTTTCTTCTCTTCTATTTGAGTTCACATAAGAATCATATCTTTCCATTATGGAAATGCAGTGGATTAAGAGATGCAGATTTTTTTAAGAGATGTTTTTAGATTGATAGAATGTATGTGCGAAAGGGACTGAATGTGCATTTTTAAATTGGCAAAGGTATGAGTTAAGAAAAAGTAAATAAAATATATATATATATATATATATATATATATATATATATATATATATATATATATATATATATATATATATATATATATATATATATATATATATATATATATATATATATATATATATATATATATATATTACTTTATATGATCTTTCTCAGTGAATATGAGTGATATTATCATTCAACATGACTATAAGTTGCTTGGCCATTGAATATGCCTTTAACTATTATCATAGAGTCTGTAACAGCAAAAAATTAATGGAATGTAAGACATCATGGAAATGTAAGCAAATGTACAAGATAAAATTTTAACAAGTGGAATTGATGGAGAGACCAAATAAGGAAGAAAAAGTAAAAGGAAGTGAATCTGAACTTTACAACTTTAGATTAAAGGCCAGATAGACCAGGGTAAAGTGTAGGCTCAGAGACTAACCTATAAACATAGAACTGATTAGGAGCAACACACAGAGAGAAAGTGCCAATATCAGATATTCTCTCTGTAAATACAAACTGAAAAACTTAAGGTAGAGTATTCAGAAGACCATGTGATTTCTTGGCAGTCTTCATAATGCAGTTTACTGTATTTCTGATTCAGGAGGATGTTTTTTGTGCATTGTAGCATTACTGACATATATTAACAAAGTTATCATTGATTAGCTGGCTAGGGCAAAATGGTCCACTTAAGATATTGATTTCTTAGATGGGAAAAAGGAAGACATTGATATAAATCACAACTGGACTGATGGTTTTGAGATGCTAACAAAGACAGGATCTTTTTAAGTTCTTAAAATTTCAAAGAAGGTTTCAAATATTTAATATGTGGATATATACAAGGGAAATGATAATAGTCTATATTCTATTTCCAATAAATTTTAACAATCTTTTGAATGTTTATTTGGGGGCTTTTTCTTCAGAGTATATGAAAGAGCAGACTGGTATATGAATGGCTGTTAGTGATTAAGGCAACCTCTTTTTCTTCTTCTTTTCTTTTTTTTATATGGATATATTCAGAATTATTTGTATTTTTCTCTAAATTATCTTCAAACATATGTTATATGTATGTTTATTGATTTCTTCAGAACAAGCTGTGTACAAGACTCATTTTCTCTCTCTCTCTGAATGAGAGGGAAGGGAAATAGAAAAGTGGGGTAGAGGGTAGATGAAGGGGAAAGAATCAGAGAAATTAAGAAAATTAGCTGTTCGTTGTGTTTTTCCTTGTGTACTAACATTAATTACAGAGTGGTGGGCATTAATGGCATAGTTTAGTATTTAGTGTATGATATTTAGAAATTAAAATTGCTAAAATTAATTGATACATAATCATGTAAAATGTTTTATGTCTGTACAGTATGTTTACTTTGTAATGAAGTGTGTATAGCAGTTTTTGGAAGTAGCAGTCACTGTTTATTGTTCACTGTTGAACATTTGAGATGCATTCTGGTAACTCTTAAGTAAAGTAATATATAAAATGCATTTATCTAATTATGCTAATGATAAACGCTGTTTTGTTGCTGAGTTTGATTAATGATAATGTTTTGCAAACTATTTCAGGGTAAATCACTGAGACTGACTTACCAATCTTATGGGAAAAGATCATTGTTCATTGAAGATATTTATAACCAAGTTTGCCTCTTTTGTAGAAATAACCATATCTCAGTGATTAATCCTGAATATTTTTGTAGTTTTTACCAATAACCTTTACACATAATTCATAACATTTCCTAAAATTCACTAACCCAATGTATCTGTCTTCCTCTTGCTGCTGCGGTGTAGGCGTTGGTAAGTTGCTCATAGAAGTGCAGTTAGACTGTAAGGCATAACAGAGTACATAGGCTTTCTTCTCTCAGAGGGACTACCCATGTGTTCTATTATGATTATTTCATTAATGAAATTAGAATTCTATCTCAGTGTATTGAGTAATGCAATGTAATATGTTGCTTATTCATAATCAGGTAGAATGATGGGTTGAACTTTTGATAATATGCACTCAAGTCTGTTCATTTAAATGCACTCTGAAGAAACTTATGTATGCTGCTTACACTGGTATGGCAAAATGCATGATTGGAATATCAAGATATCAAGATTATTTAAAATGCACCTTTATCCAAAAAAAATTAACATTTTAATTAATAATATTTATATAAAAAATATTTTAAAAAAATCATTTGTGTTTTTATCAAAAGCATTTTTGATACTCATTCAGACTACTTGTTACATCATGATATTTACCCATACTCAGATACCAACTTTTAAGGAATTTCCTGAATAGGTGTATGTTTGCAGGGTGAATGAATTAATTTGTGGCAGGTAGCCCTGGCCAGTATGGAAAGTCTCCTTTGGTCTTCATATTATTTATATTCCACTAAAAGGCCATGGCTCTTAGTAGGAGGGGCCAAGTGCTTTTGTATCATTAATTAGTAAATACCCTTTTTGGATATTTTTTCCCCTATCTGGAAACTAAGTTGGTAGTTTTCTCCTCGTGCTTTCTTGCTTATCATTCACACTGTATTCTTTTTAGATTCCCTCTATTGTATTTTTTTTAGGTTTGATATTCAACTCTTCCCCCCTTTGTAGACAGTTTTCTTTCTGTGCAATATATAATTATACAACAGTAAGTTTCAGTGTATTATAAATGTTATTAGTTTTTCCATATGATATTCTCTCTCTCTCTCTCTCTCTCTCTCTCTCTTCTCTCTCTCTCTCTCTCTCTCTCTTTCTTTTTCTTTCTCTCTCTCTCTTTTCTTCTCTCTCTCTCTTCTCTCTTCTCTCTCTCTCTCTCTTTTCTTCTTTCTCTCTCTATCTTTCTCTTCTCTTCTCTCTCTTTCTCTCTCTCTTTCTCTTCTTTCTCTCGCTTTCTCTTTCTCTTCTCTCTCTTTTCCCTCTTCTCTCTCTTTTCCCTCTTCTCTCTCTTTTCTTTCTTCTCTCTCTTCTCTTTCTCTTTCTTTCTCTCTTCTCTCTTCTCTTTCTTTCTCTCTCTCTCTTTCTCTTTCTTTCTCTCTTTCTCTTTCTCTCTCTTCTCTCTCTCTTCTCTTCTTTCTCTCGCTCTCTTTCTCTCGCTTCTCTTTTCTTCTTTCTCTCTACTACTTCTCTGCTCTTCTCTTCTCTTCTTTCTCTCTCTCTCTTCCTTTCTCTTCTTTCTTTCTCTCTCTCTTTCTTCTCTCTCTCTCTTTCTCTTCCTTTCTCTCTCTTTCTCTCTCTCTTTCTTCTCTCTCTTTCTTTTCTCTTCTCTTCTCTACTTCCTCTTTCTTTCTTCTCTCTCTTTCTCTCTTTCTTTCCTCTCCTTCTCTCTCTCTTCTTTCTTTCTCTCTCTCTCTCTCTCTCTCTCTTTCTCTCTCTCTCTTTCTCTCTCTCTCTCCAGAATATTTGCAATATAGCAAAATAATAGTTAGGCACTTTTTAAAAGTGCAAGTAACAACAATAACATGAAAAGCTCAATAGGATTTTGCTGTTGAAAATTACAGGATAATGTATATGACACTTTTAAGACTTGTTGTTTAGAATACATGATTGTGGCCATGTTAACCATCATGTTAATCAGTGGTATTAAAGTTGAGTATTAGCATCACAGAACTTGATAGACAGGACTATTTTGGCTACTCATGCTAACCAAAGTTTGTTTCTGTGATAACAAATAGTAGGTATATCATTTTTAAAAAACAATTATTGCAACATTCCAACATTATTTGTAGATATATGTAAACATGTTAAAATAGGATTAATGTGTCAGTGATTAAACTTCTCAAGAAGATTATTGTAATGAGAATGATGAAGCATTAAAAAGATTTGCTCTTGTCCAGGCCCCTGATGGAGAGTCACAGCCCAGCACAGAAGTAGATCTTTTTATATCCACGGAAAAGATCATGGTGCTGAACACAGACCTAAAAGTAAGCATTTTTGTCATATTAATGTCTCTTTTTCAAGTCCCCTTGTTATCATATACCAATGCACAGTTTTTTTGTTTTTTTTTTTCTTTCTCAAATCAGACATGAAACATGCACTGAAAAGAAATTTGGTTTTATTATTGGTTATTATGGGAGAAATTAAAATTCCTTACAAATCCTCAGGAGATCATGATGGATCATGCCCTCCGTACTATCTCCTACATTGCTGACATTGGAGATCTTGTTGTTCTAATGGCAAGAAGGAGAGTTCTGCCCACAGATGATACTGGCAACAACATACAAAAGACACCTAAAATGATTTGCCATGTATTTGAAAGTGATGAGGTAGGTTTTGGAGGATTACTAGTTTTGTGTATAATGCTGTAAGAAAAAAGTATAATTTTTCATTACTCATGTCTTTGCACAGTTCATTTTGATTAATTTTTTTGTTTTTACTTTTAGGCACAGTTTATAGCTCAGAGTATTGGTCAAGCATTCCAAGTTGCATACCTCGAGTTTCTGAAAGCTAATGGCATAGAAGATCACAGCTTTGTGAAGGAGATGGATTATCAGGAAGTTCTAAATTCACAAGAGATATTTGGGGATGAACTGCAAATGTTTGCCAAGAAGGAGCTGCAGAAAGAGGCGAGTTTGAATATTAGTAATCTAATAATCTTAAGTACATGTACTTTTTGTGTGTGACACTGTCATCAATTTTGAGCCATAGGTTTTGATACAGAAAAGTTCTTCCCATAATACTAGAAAATGGACATGTGATTAGAAAAGAGACTCATAGATTATCTAATGCTCAAAATGACTGATCTTGTCACATTTAATGGGTATGGGTAAAGAGAACATGTAGACTAGAACTCAACTGGTAAACCCATTGTGGTAGGTAAAAGGAAAAGATAAACACACCAATGCTCTTTACTGCCTGGTATTGCTCTTTCATGTGACAAAACACATAAGATTTTTAAAAGTTTCACTATATGAACACTAATTATATGATATCCCAAGCACTGAAAGTATTGGTGTGGATGTATGGTAAGATGATGAAAATTTGTGTGGTGCAGAGCTTATTTAAGTTGAGTATGTCTGTCTGTATGCATGTAGTTATGTCTATACAGTATTTACATGTCACGAGTAAAAGCAAATCGCTTTATGCTTAAAGTGTGGATTATGTTCTGCAAATGAAAAATGACACCTGAACGCCCACCAAGCCCAAATGCCCAAACCTTTGACCAATCAATTTTAAATGCGGTCATTAGTCACCAAGTGAAAGTATATTCTAATGGGCATTTTAAATCTTTTCTGCCGCCCCACCCACACCGTCCACATGTCCACGTCGTACAGGACCTATATATCACAAAAACGGTAAGTGATACAGCTATACTGTTGGAGAGGGATACAAGTTTGGGTGAACACACATAAGTTAGAGCTTTTCTTAGAATGTTTATCATATAACAGGCTATCAGTACGTCATGTTTTTTCAGTATGATTTTTTCTTACTGGTAGTCATTTCTAAAATTTGCAGCCAAAAGTATCACTGGAGTGGTGGTGGTAGAAAGATTTTCTATAACTTGTTCAAGGATATGTCTAGTCTTTCCTTGTATTCTTTTCTTTTTTGTACTGTACATTATGTAAATTTTTGCTTACCAAAATTATAGTAATTTTGGTTTTAGTGAGAACAGCCAGCAGCCTGTTTTGTCCTTCTTTTTTGGCCTTCTTCACAATAGAGTAGATGCTGAACCTTTCATACCATTTTATTCAGATTTATCAACTCATTTACAGGTTGTGGTACCAAAGATGAAGAGTGAAATCTTGGGTGTGGTGGTTGTCGAGTCGGGTTGGGGATCTATGGTCCCAACTGTGGTCATAGCAAACCTCTCACCAACGGGTGCTGCTGCGAAGTGTGGCCAGTTAAACATCGGTGACCAAATAATAGCTATAAATGGTGTTTCATTAGTGGGATTGCCCCTTTCAACTTGCCAGAACTATATAAAGGTATGCATCCTTTCACAGAAAAAAGTGTAATATTGAATACTGTGTATGATGATTAAACTAGTTGAAATATTTACTTTTAAGAGTATGATTCTGCTGAAATTATCCTGTACTCCATTAAATACCATAATTTGTTTTGCAGAACACAAAGTATAACACAGCTGTCAAGCTTACAGTTGTACCCTGTCCACCTGTTGTTGAAGTGAAAATTCGAAGACCTGACACAAAATACCAATTAGGTTTTTCTGTACAAAACGGTGTTGTAAGTATTCCTGTGTTTTAAGTTGTTTAATTGAATCCTCATTTCAAAATATTGTTCTTGCTTTTTATGTGCAATAGAAAATGATGGACAAAAATATGTTTGTGCTCCAAAATTACAGCATTGCTATGGAGTTGTAGAATTACTTAAATACATAATGTTTGTGTTTTACAGATCTGTAGTCTGTTACGAGGTGGAATAGCAGAGCGTGGGGGTGTACGTGTTGGTCATCGTATTATTGATATAAATAGTCAGTCTGTGGTTGCTGTTCCTCATGAAAAAATTGTAAATCTTTTGGCTACTTCTGTTGGTGAGGTAAGAATGCTTTCTGAACTTACTGGTGAATTAATGATAGTAATAATTATAATAATTATGATTTTTCCCACTCCATCACAACAAAATACAGGCATTAGGCTTACTTGAGTGGCCACTTTGTCCGGTGAGCAGCTTGTAGACCAAGTGCTGTAACAAGACTACATGCCTGCCCTTATGCAATGTTATTTTCTCTTTTTCTGCATAGGAGTTAACTTCTTTTTTCTTTTCTTTTCTTTTCTTTTCTTTTCTTCTACCATTTTCCAATGTCTATATTTGTCATTTGTTTTGCTTTATTCAGATAGGTAATAGACTGCTTTCCTTGCACAGACTCTATATCATCTCACTAGGTAGTCCATAACACTTATTTTTGTAATTTTTTTATTTTTTCATAAATTTTGATTTTCTGCATACAACCTGCGCCACCGGTCATAGCGGGCAGGAATAGAATCCTGAGCATGGAAATAGCATCCTCCATGGAACTGGCACTCTTCCTATCATGGCTCACAGATGGTAGATTCCACACTCATTCATCAATGGAAATAATGCAAAAACTCCTTCCTAAATGCCCACCAAGTCTAATCACTCTCCAAGAGCTTTGTGCACTTGTGGCGAGTCATTCTGGTCACCTCGGCCCTTAGCCTTAGAACATGTTCATATTACTTGCTCATCAAGCCAAATTTTTTCATGACATCATGGTCACACATCCAGATTGTAAGGGTTAAGGGAATCAAGTATATAAAATTGGCAAACAAATATTTTCCATGAGAATATATATGACATCTTGTATTTTAAACTTTAAAATAAATATTCCAGTTAGATCTGGATGACATGCACATCTCGTCATGTGTGCACAAATCACTTGAAATGAGATTGACTTAGCAGGCCTTCAGGAAGGGGCTTGTTTTTGAGCTCTTGCAGAATTTCCACCAGTCCTCATGAAGTTTACCATTCACCAGCCATGCCTGGGAGAGGACCATCTCCAGTGAGGACACTATGTCTAGTCACATGAATCTCTTTTTACTCACTGTTAGTGGTGTGTAGGATGTGTTACAGAAAATTAAGTAATGTAAAAATATATAAAAATAACACAAATAATACAGAATTACTTATTGAGTTAGTGAGTATAAATTACCTTGAGGGATAATATACATAACAAATACAGTCTATTACCATTTTGATACAGCATAACAAATGATAGGGGTAGTCCTTGGAAAATAGTAAAAACATGTCTGTAGAAAAAAAGGCTAATAGGATTGCAAAGAGGAGGCAAGGAGTCTTGATACTGCACTTGAGTGTTCATTGGGCCAAGGAGAGCCACTACTAAAGGAAGTGTCATACACAGCTTTTGGTCCACATGTGTTAGGAGGAAAAATTAAACAGTGAATAAAAGTAAAACAGTGAAGGGAAGTACTGGAAAAAATGAAGCAATAAAGTGAAAAGGCCTTCAGCATATTTGTGTTTTTTCCTGTACTACCCTTCATTGTTCTACTTGCAGTTTGTTCAACATGAATTCCACTCAGTGAATAAAGGAAATGCATATTGTACTTATATTTTTATTTCAGTTTCTGTGAAAAAAAGTATATTTACATTCTTTTATCGTCTGTTCCAGATCCGGATGAAGACCATGCCTACTTCAATTTTCCGCCTGTTAACTGGCCAAGAAACTCCACAGTATATATAGTGCTTCACCTTTTGTGCTGTCCATGCATACTAAGTGCCACAGCCATTCTCTCTCTCTGTGTGGGTGGATTAGTGTGTGGGTGGATCCAAGAGGGTGCCATTCAAATTATCTGCACATTGCTTTCTGACAACCAAATGTGGCCAGCATTCTCATCTCAAAAAACTCATATAGTGAAAATTACACAAAACCTCGGGAAAAAAGTCCAGTAAAAGCTGGAGGACACTGCTCTCTGCAACATGAAGATCTATGACCTAAATGATTAATATACAAGGAGCCACTTTATTGTTTCCAAAGTAGCACTATGCTTACAGTATATACCATGTGAAACATGTTGGTTTGAAAGTAGGGTATAGGTGGATAAATTTTTGAAAATTTAGTCTCTAAATATATGATAGCATGTTTGGATTAAGGGCTTGTTTCTTATATTCCATTAATGGAGGTAAAAAAATATTTTATACCACAAAAAGAGAAACAATTTAATTTCATTACTGCAGCACTAAAATAAAAACTGAAAAAGCATAAGTGTAATGACAATTTGCTTATTTCTTTGTTTAGTGAAAAGTTAATGCCCAGAAAATTTTCATTAAAATATAGAATAAAATTGATCCTTTGTCCACACCGCTGCCTAATCAAATATCCAGTGGCAAGAGAATAATGAAAGGGTTCAAATCCAATCTATGTATTATACATTTTTTTAAAAGTTATTATAAGAGGAAGCACTGTAATAAAGATACTACAGAATAGATTACAAATAAGAGAACATTATAAGGATTGTAAGAATGAATGGAAGAGTTCCAGCTGTGTAATAAAATTAATATTCAAGCTTCTGGCTGTGCTTTGATTACATGGCAAATGGCAAAAATGGCATGATTTTTTCAATAACATTGTGATTTGAAGTGCATTTAGGCTTTAGAAATACATTTCATTGTGTAACTGGTTTTCCACTTGCATAGATTAGGTAATATATAAAAGAAATGCCTTCAAATGAAGTACTATGGTATCACTCTTAGTTAGGAATAGCTACTACAATATATATGGTACCCTTTTATTTGTGTGTGGATGTAACAATTGTATCAGACAGCTGAGTTCAATAAGACAATTCAGCTAACCACATGAAAAAAAATTATTTCATAAGTCAGAGACTGAACAAAATGTTTCACTTGAATAATTTAAACTTTAGCAAACTACTAAGTGTTGCTAAGAAACAGGGAATATTTTATTGTTCTTAGCCTGGGAAAAATTATATTTTTATTTAGTCCCTATTATGAATAGTCTACTGTGAGCTTATATGACCATTTGATATTAATTACTCAAAGCTATAGTACCTCGTAAACAGAAAAATCCTGCAGTTTAATAATGCTTTTAAAATTAATATTGAAAGTTCATATTTTTTACTTTATTCTTATTATTCCTTCAAAATATAAGTTAGTTATATTTTCACAGTCACTGCACAAGTATTTTAGTTCAAAGTGTAAATTTGCTTCTGTCCAGGGAAAACTCCGCAAAACTGACAAAGTATAGTATCTGAGAGTATTGTGATGGTAAGTAAATGACTGTATATCATAAACAAAGAAAAGAATATATATACATATATACAATATATGCAGCCAAATTTACTTTGCCTTTATTTGAAGGTAATGACTTGAAAGTTGTGCATACAATTTTCCCTTTCCTGATAATTAAAATTTAAGTTTATATAGAGGAGCATATCATTAAAACCAATATAAACCCTTGCAGGACTCAACTTATTTGCCACTGAGCTCATAATTGTAGAGGAGTTCAGTGGGCTGGTGGAAGATAATGTCAGGCTCATTTTACTCTTGTGTAAAGTCACTTGGTTGTGCCAGTATTTCTAATGAATTTAGTATACCTTTTCCACTGCAGGATACTTTTAACTTATAGGATCAAATGTATGTATGCATAATTATTTTAACATATTCCAGCTCTCATGGAACTGCCCACTCTTTTAGCATATAGTCCTGGAATTCAACTTTTATGTAAACTGATGAGTGAAATACTCAAAAGTAAAGATAGCTTACCATTATCTTCCATCAGTCTACAGCATTGTGTACTGTGTTGCCTTTGTGCCTGATAAGGAAGAGCAAGTAAGCTGTACAGTGTACATGGAGTCTCAACAATAAATTTGTGATGGTAGGGAAACCTCTGTACAGTATATATATAGTGCTATCAGGTTTGTCTTATTTTTATTATAACTTAGGTAAGACATGAGTAGACTTACCCATGTTCAATATTTATAATGTCCACATTGTGTTCTGTATGTAGTATTTTCCTCAAGTTATTCTGAACATCTTACATTATGAGTGCACAAGCTGTCAGGTGAAGTACTTATGATGTACATAATGCTCTATATGACTTCAAATATATCACTATAATTATTTAATGAGGTATTGCTTCAGAGTACAGAATTTCTCTGCTTGCTTCTCTGTAATTTGATGCATTTTAAGAACTTTGGAAACCTCAAGGTGAGTGATTCACTCCCATGGAGAAAGGCCTTGAGATTTCATGTACTGTTTAAAATGTTCTCAAATGTCTTGATGGATGACTGAACGTATAAACAACAGTGGCAGAGGAATATATTTACTCATATATCTAGTACTAAATCATATAACAGTATATATGAAAAAGTTTCCATTACATAATCAGAGTGTCAGCATGTAATTGCAGCTCCTTATTGAGACCTGTAAAGAACTTTGTCATTATTTCAAAATAACCAAAAATGCTGATTTCTTTGAGTTTTGTATTTAGCAATAGCACATAAAAATGCGAAACTTAATTAATTGCTACACTATCAGCAATACTGTCATTTCATGAAGGTAAGCCTTCAAATGTAATCCTAAATTTCATGTTTAAACTAAAAACTGTGTCTTATATATATATATATATATATATATATATATATATATATATATATATATATATATATATATATATATATATATATATATATATATATATATATATTTAAAATTTAAATTATCGATTAAGAAAAATTTTTATTCAAACCAAATTTTTGATTCCACAAAAGTTGTGTCATCACGCAGTTTCCTACATTTTTTCAGGAGGTTTCCCTGAAAAAAAAGTTCCCTTAAAATTCTCTTCTCAAATTTTTGGGCATTTAAAAACTTTACTTGGGGGAAAAAAAAAAAGAGAAAAATATTTTTTTACCCAAATGCCATCAGAATTGGCTCTCTTAGTCCCAAAAGGAATGCTCTTCTACATTTCTGCCTCGTGTCGTTTAAATGTATTTTTAAAAATTTGAAAAAAAAGGAAAAAAATAAAAAAATTTTGTACAAGGGGGGTTTTTTAAAGGGTTTTCCCAGTTTTTTAAAAAATTTTTTTTTAAAACAAATTTTTTTCCTTTTTTTTCCCTTTACTTTTAAAAAAATCCCTTTTTCCCAAAATTTTGAAGGTAAAATTATTTTAATTTAGGTTTTGATTAAAGCATTTTTTATGGTCTTTAGAATTCAAAAAATATATAAATTTTTTTTTTTTTATTTTATTTTCAGATCAATTGTTTGTTATTTCTAAATTTTAAATTTCAAAATTTTTTAAAGAAAGAAAGCACAATTTTTTTTTTTTTTTTTGATTTTATCCAAATTTCCCTATGCGGGCACTTAGATTTTTACCATTTTTCCCCTTACCCCCCACCTTTACCTTTCCCATTTTGAAAACTTAACACTTTTCAAAAACACCTTAATTAACAAAAAACTTTCCCGTGATTTTCTTTTCACTTTTTTTTCCCCCCCCCCCCTTTTTTTTTTTTTTCCCCCCCCCCCCCCCCCCCCCCCCCCCCCCCCCCCCCTTTTTTTTCCCCCTTCCCCCCCCCCCCCCCCCCCCCAAAAAACCCCCCCCCCCCTTTTCCCCAAAAAATTACCCCCCCCCCTTTTTTTTTTTCCCCCCCCCCCCCCCCCCCCCCCCCCCCCTTTTTTTTTTTTTTTTCTTCCCTTTTCCCCCCCTTCCCTTTCTCCCCCCTTTTTCCCATCCCTCCCCCTCTTTTCTCTCTTCCCTTTTCCCCCCTTCCCTTTCTCTTCCCCCTCCCCCTTTTATTTCTTTTTTTCCCCCCCCTTTTTTTCTTTTCCTCTATCCCCTCTCTCTCTCTCTCTCTCTCTCCTCCCCCTTTTTTTCCCTTTCCTCTCTCCTCTCTCTTTCTTCCCTTTTCTCCTTTTTTTTCTCTTCCCTCTCTCTTCTCCCTCTCCTCTTTTTTCCCCTTTTTTTTTTTCTCTCTCTCTTTCCTTTTCCCCCTCTTCTCTTCTCCCTTCCCTTTCCCTTTTCTCCTCTTTTTTCTCTCTCTCTTCTCCCCCCCTTTTTTTTTTCCCCCTTTTTTTCTCCTTTTTTTTTTTTTCCTTTTTCTTCCCTTTTCCCTTTCCCCCTTTAAAAACCCCTTTCCCCTTTTCCCCCCCCCCTTTTTTTTCCCCCCCCCCCTTTTTCCCCCTTTCCCCCTTACCCCCCCCCTTTTTTTTTTTTCCCTTTTCCTTTCTCTCTTTGGCCCCTTTTTTTTCTTCTTTTTTTTTTTTTTCCCCTTTTTTTTTCCCCCCCTTTTTTTTCCTTTTCTTTTCTTTTCTTCCCTTTTTTCCTTTCCTTTTTTTTTCTCTCTCTCTTCTCTATTTTTCCCTCTATCCCCTTTTTTTCTTCTAGTTTCCCTTTTCCTCTTTCTTCCCCCTTTTTCTTTCCCCCCCCCCTTTCCTTTTCCCCCCCTTTTTTTTCTTTTCCCCTTTCTCTCTCTCTCTCTCTTCTCTTTTCTCTTTTTTCTTTTTTTCTCTCTTCTCTCTCCCCTCTTCCTTCTCCCTTTTCTCCCCTTTTTCCCTTTTCCCCTCCTCTCTTCTTTTTCCCCCTTTTTTCTTTTTTCCCCCCCCTTTTTTTCTTCCCTTTTCTCCTTTTCCCCCCTTTTTTCCCCTCCTCCTCTCTTTATCCCCTTCCTTCTCTCTCTCTCTCTTTCCCCCCTTTCCTTCTCTCCTCTCTTCCCTCTTCCTCCCTTTTTTATCCTTTTCTCCTCTTTCTTTCCTTTTTTTTCCCTTTCCTCTCTCTCTCTCTCTATTCCTTTCCCCTTCTCTCCCCTTTTTTTTCTTTTTTTTTTCCCCCCCCCCCCTTCTCTTCCCCTTCCTCTCCTCCCCTTCCTTCCTTTCCCCCCTCTTCTTCCCCCCTCCCTCTCCTTCCCCTTTTCCCCTTTTTTTTTTCTCTCTATCCCTTCTTTCCCCCTCCCCCTTTTTATCCCTCTCCTCTCTCTTCTTTCCCTTTTCCCCTTTTTCTCTCTCTCTCTTTTCCCCTTTTCCCTTTCTTCCCTTTTCTCTTCCCCCCTTCTTCTCTTTCCCCCCCCCCTCCTTCCTTTTCTTCCTCTTTTTTTTTCTCCTCTCCCTTCTTCGCTCCTTTTCTTCTTCTTCTTCCTCTTCTCTCTCTCTCTATCCCTTCTCCCCCTCTTCCTTTCCCCTTTCCTCTCTTTTCCCCCCTTTTCTCTCCCTTTTTCTCTCATCTCTTTTTTCTCTCTCTCCCTTTTCTCTCTTTTCCCTTTTTTCCTCTTCCCCTCTCTTATCCTTTTTCTATCCCTTTTCTTCTTCCCCCTCTCTATCCCTTCTTTTCTCTCCTTCTTCCTTCCCTTTCCCCTTTCCCCCTTTTCCTTTTCCCTTTCTCTTCCCTTCATCCCTTTCCCCCTCTCCTTCCCCCTTTTCCCCCCTCCTTTTCCTTCCTCTCTCTCCCTTTTCTCTTCTCCCCTTTTTCCCCCCTCCTTTTCTCTTTCCCCTTTTCCTTTCCCCTTTCTTTCCCTTTTTTCCCCTCTTTCCCCCTCTCCCCCCTTTTCCCCTCTTCTCTCTCTCTTCTTTTCCTTTTTTTCCCTATCCCTCCTTTCCCCCCTTTCCCTCTCTCCTTCCCCCTTTTAAAACCCTTCTCTCCCCTTTTTTTCCCTTTTTCTCTCTCCCCTTTTTTTCCCCCCTTTTCTCCTTCTTTTTTTAATTTTCTCCCCTTTTTCCTTTTTTCCCTTTTCTCTTCTCTCTCATCCCCCCCTTTCTTTTCCCCCCTTTTAAACCTCTCTTTTTTTTTTCCTTTCTCTTTTTTCTCTCCTTTTTTCCCCCTCTCCCCCTCTCTCCTCTTCCCTTCTTCTTACTCTCTCTCTCCTCTCTCTTCTCTCCCTTTTTCCTTCTTCTCTTTTCCCCTTTCCTCTTTCCCCCCCCCTTTTTCCCTTTCCTTCCTCCCTTTTTTTCCCCTTTTCCTCTCCCTTCTTTCCCCCTTTTTTCCCCCTCCTTCTCTTCCTTTCCCCTCTCTCCCTCCTCCTTCCCTCCCTCCCTTTTTTTTTCTTTTTCTCCTCTCTTTTCTTCCCTTTTCCCCTTTTTTTCCCTTTTCCTTCTTCCTTCTCCCTTTTCTTCCCTCCTTTTTCCCCCTCTTTCCTCCTCCATCCCTTTTTTTTCTTCTTTTATTCTCCCCCTTTTCCTTTTGGTTTTTGTTTTTTTTTTCCCCCCCCTCTTTAAAAAAAAAAATTTCCCCCCCCTTTCTCTTTCCCCCCCCTCTCTCTTTCCCCTTTTCCTCCCTCCTTCTCTCCCCTTTCCCCCCTCTCTCTCCTTTTTATCCCCTTTTTTCTCCCTTTTCCCCTCTTCT
This sequence comes from Penaeus monodon, assembly GCF_015228065.2. Taxonomy (NCBI): domain Eukaryota; kingdom Metazoa; phylum Arthropoda; class Malacostraca; order Decapoda; family Penaeidae; genus Penaeus; species Penaeus monodon. The sequence continues at coordinate 13,730,423 of NC_051401.1, forward strand.
TTTCCCCTCTCCACCCCCCTTTTCCCTTTTTCTCCCAAATTTTTCCCTTCTTTTTCTTTTCCCTCCCCTCCTTTTCTTCCTTTCCTCTCTCTTTTCCCTTTTCTATTTTTTTTCCCCCCCCCTTTTCTTTTTCCCCCTCCCCTTTTTTTTTCTCCCCTTTTTTCTTTTTTTTTTTTTCCCCTTTTTTCTCTTCTCCTCTCTTCCTCCCTTCTTCTTCCCTTTTTTTCCCCTCTTCTTCTCCCCCTTCTTCTCCCTTTTTTTTTTTTTCCCTTTTTCTCTCCTCCCCCAAACCCCTTCTCTCTTTTTCCCCCCCCCCCCCTTTTCTCTCTCTCTCTTCCTTCCCCCTCTTTTTTCCCCCCCCTTTCCCCTTTTTTCTCTCTCCTCTTTCCCCTTCTTTTCCCCCCTTCTTTTCCCCTTTTCTCTTTCCCTTTTCCCTTCCCTTTTCCCCTTTTTCCCCTCTATCCCCTCTTCCCCCTCCTTTCCCCCCTTTCCCCCCTTTTTTTCCCTTTTTTTCTCCTCCTCTCCCCCTTCCCCTCCTCTCTTCCCTTTTTTCTCTCTTCCCCTCTTCTTTTTCCTTCTCCCTTTTTTTCTCTCTCTCCCCCCCCTCTTTCTCCTTCCTTTCCCCCTCCCCCCTTTTTCCCTTTCCCCTTTCCTTTTTTTTTAAAAATTTTTTCCCCCCCCTTTTTACCCCCTCTCCCTTTCCCTTCCCTTTTCTCCTTCCCCCCCCCCCTCCTTTTTCCCCCCCTTTTTCCCCCCTTTTTTTTTTCCCCCCCCCTTTCCCTTCTTTTTCTTCTTTCTCTTCCCCCTTTCCTTTTCCTCATTTTTTTTCCCTTTTTCCCCCCCTTCTATTAAAAATTTTTTTTTATTTTCCCTTTTTTTTCTTTTTTTTTTTTTTTCCCCCCCTTTTTCCCCCCCCTTTTTTCCCCCCCTTTCCTTCTTTTTTTCCCCTTTTTTTTTCCCCCTCTTTTCTTTTTTTCCCCCCCTTTCCCCTTTCTCTCTCTCTCACACACACATAACATACACATACACATATGCACTTCCCTCCTACACCTGCACTCACTCACTCAAAAGACCTTTAGTTCTATTCAAGTTTCTACTCTGTGTACATATGATTCAGGAAATATGAAAAAAAATATCTAAAACGAAAAGATCTCTACCACTCTCACTCTCACTTTCCCTTCACCTTCTCCCTCTCATGGGCACATGCACATGCAGATTCATAAGCTTTTACTAACACAATATTCTTTAGAACATGATTTTCAGTATAGGTTACCAAAAGACAATGTTCGAGTTCTGTTTATTATCATTTCTTGAGTTTCTACTCTGTACATTTTTCAACTACATAAAGAGATTTACTTTTCCATTCATTCTCTACAACATTTTCCTAAAGATAAAAGAGAAAATTTATTTCTTATAAGATAAATAATGGCCTTATCTATACTGTGTAATTTGTTCTGAAATATATATATATAATGAACATAAGAAAGAAGTAATATAGCATACTTCTTTTAAAATATTTAGTATATATATTTATAAATTTTATATATTACATTATAATAATTTCATGTAATAAGATATAAAAAAAAAAAAAAAAATATAAATATATATATATATATATATTATATATATATATATATATATATATATATATATATATATATATATATATAATATATATGAAGAAGCAATACTTTTTGAATGGACAATATGTTCAACTTTTCAATAACAATTCTTGAAAATTACAAGATAAAAATTTAATATACAAAATACTGTCAGAAGTTCTTGTATAGTCTGATTATCCAACAAAGAGTATCTTGCCAACAAAATACTAAGAAATAGCATACTCTATTATTTCATTAACTCCTCTTGGATGGGTACCATAATATTTTCTTTTTCACATGGTTTACATATCTATACAGGATATACATTCCCAGAAGTCATTATGGGGTACTCCTGTACTGACTGGCATTAGATGAGTTAAGCTGAAGTTAATTTGTTACATGAAATCAGGTAGTGAGCATGAAAGACCTGTACCTACCCACCTCTCATGTTTGTTCAGATTTCTCAATTACCCTAGTACCTCACTTACTTAAAAGACAACAAGAAATCTGGATACTAGTGATATTCTTGATGCATTAATGTAGACATTTCTGGAATATAGCATAAATACAGGTCTGATTAAAAAAAAAAAAAAAAATGTATCTTCTTACATTAGCTTACCTGTGGACAAATACAAGATGTCTATACCTTTGGTGTGAGGAATAAGAGGAGCCTCCTAGTGCCAATTAAGCATACACATCACTAACAATCACACTAGTTTCTCTCTCTTTTGGTCCATTTTCTTCATTACCATTAATATTAACTCAATGCTGCCGGGGAAAATGCTGTGCTCATTTATTTTTTATTTTTTAGTGCATATAGATGGCTGTGCTAGTACTTAGCCACAAAGGAGTCATTTAGTAGACCTTGTGACCTTACCCGATTCCACCTTTCCTTGAATTGGCAGGAAAAGCATATTTTTTATTAGTGCAATAAATATCAATGGTGTTATTTTTATCATTGACCTTATAACTACTATAGTGTTATAAACAATAATAGTAGCAAAATAAGCTTATGTAAATTATTTGTGTAAACCAAGGAAAAGGGTGAACGGGCGAGACAGCAGTACTCATAATTGGCTCATTGGTGACTTAGTACAAGTGTAGCCATCTATGTGTAAAAAACAATTAATAAAGTAAACTCAGTGGGTGTGGCATGTATGTACATGCCATGCCCATCAGCACTGGGTTAAGTAAACATCCAAGAGGAATTAATCTTAAAGCTATGCAAAGAACTGTATAAGATGGACTCGTAATACACATTAGATTAACTAAGATTGTTTTCATAGAGTCAGCTAGTATTTCTTTTTTAATTAATTGAAAATCTTTCATCTGTGGGGGATTTTAAAAGTGAACAACCATTTTTTTCCAGTTATGAAGTCAATGAGATCATGGCATGCCTCCCTAGCTCACTTCTATGTTCCATTACTCCATCAGGAATGTGTGAGGAGTTTGAGATTGCTTCCAAGGTGAATTGCCATGTCAAAGAAGGCCTACCTATTTAGGGTCTGGCCTGTTCCTGCAGCCTGTCCCACACCACATGTGGGAAATATTTGAAATTTCTCAAACTTTCCTTGCAAGAAGAGGGCCTCTGCATAGCTTTGTAATCCTGCCTCCATACTACTTTACTTTTTGTTCAACTGGTTTTGGTTTTTCTTCATAATAGCCTTGTATTAAGATCATCTAGATTTATAACTGACAGCAGGATTTTAAAAACTTGTTTTTCTATGACTAACTATCAGTTATTTGACATGATTTTTATTTATTACTGATAATTGTTAGTTTATTGCTATTTGACGACATTTTTTTTCAGTTCTCCATAGCATCTATTTCAAATAGTTAAACTGTTTGAGAAATATCTTGTGAAAATCTTCTTTAATTTAACACAAAACACAAAGAATTACCTTTACTTAAAGAGATATCAATACAAATCCTTTGTGTGGCATCTTGTGCTCATGGGCAATAATCCGTGAAATGCAAACAGTAAATCTACTTTTATATCACAGCATTAATCACAGCAACATATATATAGGATGCATTAATAAAAAAATATATTATTAAACTAATACAGAAGTCTCTCAACATAATATTGTGAATTAATCATAAACAAACTTATTGTAAGCTTTTGAACCTTATGTATTCTAGTATTCTATATCATAGAGTACTTTAAAACTGAGGTATAAAAAACTGTCATTCTTTGGTTATACACTAAACAGAAACAGTGTTTTCAACTTTCGCCTACTTTTTATATGTGCACAAAGCAAGCTTAAAGTTTAATATGTGATTCAGTAATAATTTTATGAACCTTATTTCCACACTTAAAGTACACCTACAACTGATCTGATGCTATCTTAACCACCTTTCCAATTCTTACTCCCAATAGTCTTCATAGTCATGTACAGACTGCCTTTTACTATTACATGGTATATACAGTCCTGGTTATTTGTTCAAACATTTTATACTATTTATAAAAGAAGACTCGCACAGATTTTTTTCTTCTAGGGAGTGAGGTTTCTGAGGTCTATATTTCAACCTTTTTTAATCACTATATAACATTTGACTCCTATTATAATTAAAAGCTCAATATAGACTTTTTGTTCAGTAACAAATTCTTCTTAGATATAAGAATTATGTTTGAATGCTTGAATCAATACATACTTAACTGTAAATATCTACAACTGCTTTATGATGAGGTTAACTAAATATATACTACTTTCAATATAAGTAACCTCACACTTCCCAAACTAATTAACTTATTTGGACAATTTAAATATTAATTCTATATTTGGTACAACAATCCACAGGGATGCTGTATAAACTCTTGCTCATCCTAAATTATTTTTTTGCTGGTCCTGGAGACACATGTAGCTCACATATTGCTGCCCCAACAATTAACTTTTCCTCCAACCATCACATTCATATATGAATGGGAATCTTATTACTCCTTTGAGTTGAGTTGCTAATTAGCAATTTCTTAAATATGAATGGTTTCCACACACCAATTATTGCATAAAAGTTTTGGGGACATTAGACATATACACAACACAAGAATGTATTTGAAATATTTCATACTCAAGATAGATAGTGTGTCAGTGGTTACTTCAATAAAAAATGCTGAAACAGTAATAACATCATATAAACCCTGTCCTTTTCATAGTTGCAACTCATAGGGAATCAATGCCTCAAAAGTTTCAAGTACCCTGAAGCCCTTCATGATTCAGCTGTGAATCTGGTGGAGCAAATAGCACAATTTCCACAAGTTACATTACAGTCTTCCTACTCATAAGCTGGTAGGTATTTATGCTAAACTTTTAAAATGTGTCCAGCAGGTACATTAATTTGGGATGTATGAAATTTGTTGCATTTTGTCACCAAATCTTATTTACCAACTAGCAGGCCATTTTCGAAGTTACTATATGAAAAATAACCAAACTGAAATGACTGGACACATGAACTACAGTGTAAGTGTAAGTGAATGAGTGGATGAGAGTGAGAGTGAGAGTGAGAGTGAGAGTGAGAGTGAGAGTGAGTGTGTGTGTGCGCGCGTTGGTGTCCGTGTACGTGTGCATGTTTTTTCTCACCTAGTTGTTCTCTACTACTTGTCTTCAATACTAGAGAAGAGTTAAACTCGGATAATCCCATCTGCTATATTTAGATTGTATAACTTTTTATACTGATGCATATTTTTGACACACAATGATATTTGGAAGATTGTTCTGTATTTCAGTATTTCTGTTTGGGAAACTGAACTTTTTTACATCTTTCTCACCTCTTTTTACTTTCAACTTTTTCTGTGTCCTCTTGCCCTTCATGTTTTCAAAATTATAAAGTCATCTTTGTCTAACTTCACTCTTCCTGTAACATAGTGGAACAGCATAATCACCCCTTTTCCATCTTTCTTCTAAAGTAGTAAGTCCTATTTTTTAAAGTCTATCTTATATTAGGTGCCCATTTCATGGCTGTTCTTTGAACTCTTTCCGGTTTGTCTATGTTCTTTTTTAAGTGTGGACTCCATACCACTGCCCAGTACTCTACTCACACTTGGTCTTATGATGGCTGTAATAATCTTTATTACAGCTTCATCCACATACACAAATGCCCTCTTGTTGGCAGTAAGTCCTATCATTTTATGGACCTTTTCAATTATATGATCATTTGGGCTTAGGTTCCTGTTTATGATTATTCCAAAGTTTTTTTTCCCTATCTGCTGGGTTAAATACTGTCTCCTAATTAGTATTGGTATAATGGACAATATTTACTTTCTCTGAACCTGACTACATGGTATTTATTGGCGTTAAATTCCATTTTCCAAGTACAACACCATATGAATAAGCTCTCAATGGTATAGCAGCACAATTCGTAACCTGAAGCTCATCATGCTTGCCAGGTTGGGTCACATCAGATCCATAGCCTTGTCCTCACTCACTGGACCGCGTACTCACCTCATTCCCTGCTGGCTTACACAGCACACACATATTTAAGCCACAGAATCTGGAACCAAGATCAACACTTCCCGACCATCCAGCAGACCATGACAGCAGCAGCAATTCAGGACTGCCCAGTCCTTAGCCAACTAGAGAACCTACTAGCTCCCCCATTGATCTCCACTTCAACTACAGCACACAGCCTTAACAGAGGGAACTCTCACCCACAACAAACACTCCCCAAAGAGATACAGACACCAGTCCAGATGGTAGATGAATACCCCATCTACTACAATGCCACTTAGGAGGCACTGGCATGAGATATCATCCATTAACCTATTTGTAATTTTGCTTCTGCAAACATACTCAGATACCTGAGCTCATGTTTAACCCTAAATCACTGATGAAAACAGTAAACATAATTTATGCCAAGACCAATCCTCGAGGTACTAGTTACTCATTGCTATGTAAGAGTTCTTCCCTTTAATTACAGTGCTCATCTATCTTTCATGAAGGAAGTCTTTCATTCATTTGAGGAGTCTGCCTTTCACTCAACCTAGGTGTTCTAATATCCATAATTGTCTTCTATGAGTCACCTTATCATATGCCTTTTTTAAATAAGTATACACAATCCATCCAGTCGTCTCTTTCTTGTAATATTCAGAAACTCAGTTATAGAAACTGAGATTTGTTACACATGAACTTCTTTCCCTAAAACCAAATTGTTTATTTGATATATTGTGTTTTTCAAGTACTTCTACCTACTGTTTCCTAATTATCCTTTCTAACAGCTGCCATACTACAATGGTCAACAAAACTGGTCTATAATTTAGAAGGTTTTGTTTGTCTCTGCTCCTATATAAGGGTGAAACGATAGCGAGTTTTCAATCTTTTCGTAGATTTCTTTGACATTAAATTTTGGAATATTAATAATAATAGAGCACATAATTCTTTGGCACGTTTTGCAAGAGCCCAGTTAAAAATCTCATCTGGTCCATCTGCTTTAGTTTTGTCTAACCCTTTTAGGTCTTTTATTTCATTCTTTTTGAGTGTGATATTTTCAATATTCTGATTTACATTTGTATGGTTACTTGCCATTTCAAAGTATGGGTCCTGAACAAATACTGAATGAAAATTTTCATTAAGTATTTCATACATTTCCTCTTCCTTAGTATAAACAATGTTTTTCTTTACTGCTATTTTGATCTCATATGTAGTTAAAAGAGCTTTGGTTGATTTGTACATTTTCTGATTATATATTTTTCAAAGTCTAATTTTGCTTTCCTCATGGTTTGGGTATATTAATTTCTTCCTATTTTATACCTTTCATGTGTTGCCTGAGAACTAGGTCTTCTGAACTTTTTTCAAAAGAAGCTGCTTGTTTTCTCTTATTTTCTTGCATTTATCATTGAAATAGTTTTGGCCATTTCTTTATTCTACCCCTTTTTTTTGACAGTAAAATTTTGAATATGGTATATCAAAGTTCTCTTAGTCCAGGAGTGTTCACCAGTTTTTGCCATCAAAGAAATCTTTAAGGCTTTTATAATTGCCTCTCTTGTAATTGTACATTCCCTTTCTTTCCTTACTTATGAGTTTTTCCTGTAACAAATAATTTTAATTTAATTACTGCATAGTCACTTTTTCTTAGAGGAAGACAGTACTCCATATCCTTAATGTCATCTTTATGCTTTGAGAATATTAGGTCAAGCATAGACAGTCTATCTAGCCCTCTTACCCTGTTACATTTAGGAAAAGGCAAAAATCATTTATGACCTTGTAATTTTGCATTCCATGAATCTGGCTGAGCTCTGGGATCAAAACTTTCCCAGTCAAATTTGATAATAAAATCTCATTACAAGTCTCTTGCATCAGTTCCAAAAGTTGTAGCACTTCTTCCAGGCACTTTAATGTTTCTTGAATTAGTTTTTTGGTAATTTTCTTGTGACCATACCAATGTGTGAGGTGGCATATACACTGTGGTTATTGCTATGTTTACTCCATTTGTTTCTACTTTAATTGCCATTAGTTCTACAATGGGGTCTTGCTTAATCTTGAACTCTTTTCTAATAGTTCTTTTCCATGTTAATATTGCTCCCCCACTTCAATTTCCATTTGCCCTATCTTTTCTCCAAAAATTATAATCTCTGGGTCCTAATTTTACATCTAGGAAGGGATCCAGTTTGGATTCAGTGACACATGTTACACCTGGTTTATTAATTTCAATAACTGTATTTAGCTCTAATAACTTCAAACATAAACCATCTATATTCATATAAACTATTTCTATATAATCTTTCAGTATTCCTTTTGGCTGCAAAGCTAATAGTTCTCTACATTTTCATTCCAATCATAAACTTGCTTTGTCTTGAGGCCTCTCACCCTCCAAATGACCCAGTTTTTTTCTTCTTCAGTCCTTTGTTCATTTTCTATTTTACCTCTTCCAAGTTTTTTCTACAGTAGTTTTCTGTCATCTTTTCTTTATTACATCAGTTACCATTTGCTTATTCATGAATGTCACTTTTTCTGGACATTACTTTCCCTTTTGAATAATAACAACCACCAATGAGCTCTGATATTTTGCTCCGAGGATTTGGGATTTATGACTGAGAATATTTATAATTTCTTGTCTTCACTGTATTGTTCAATTCCATCTTCTCAACTTTTTCATCATGTCTCAATATGACTATGTCCTTCTTTACATCAGCCCAATTAGCAATATTTATTGTGTGTTTCCCAAGGTGTGACTTCAATTCATTTTGCTTTACTGTCTCTGCAAGCTGTTATCTTGAGGTCTTTTTCTAACTTTTTTCAATTTCATTTACGTTTCTTTACTTTAGATACATTGGCATATGTAGCTGTCATATTTTTGCCTCTTCCATTATTTACGACTGAATGCTTGACAAATTGCTTTGAATCTACTTAACAGTTTCCTGTACTTTGATTACTTCATCAATTTTGCTGATTCTCTGCTTTGATTTGACTACCGTTGCCAATCTAGGTTTCTTCTTCTTCCACCTTTTCCTTGAGTTCTTTCAATATTCTCACTCTGAATGGATGAGTTCCTGTACAAATTATCCACCAATTTCTTTAAATTTATGTTTTCTTTGCATATTTTAGAACATTCTGCTACTAGGCTGTCTACCTTGGCTTCAAGAGCCTCAATTCTAACTGCTGCTTCTGCTAACTTCCTTTTCCTGGTCTGATCTTAGTTGTTCTCATTAAACAAACACAAAAACTGAGCTGTACTCACAGCAGTTGTCTCTAGGTGCAGAATCCTTACTATGCAGGATTCATGGTCACTTCTTGCCTCCCTAACCTTCTCTCTCATGTACTGGCTCACAAAGCTTCATTATCATTTTTTTATTTTTTACTTATTTGTTGTGTGTGTGTGTGTGTGTGTGTGTGTGTGTGTGTGTGTGTGTGTGTGTGTGTGTGTGTGTGTGTGTGTGTGTGTGTGTGTGTGTGTGTGTGTGTGTGTGTGTGAGTGAGTGTGTGTGTGTGTGTGTGAGAGAGTGTGTGTGTGTGTGTGTGAGTGAGTGAGTGAGTGAGTGAGTGAGTGAGTGAGTGAGTGAGTGAGTGAGTGAGTGAGTGAGTGGGTGAGTCAGAGAGCAAACAAACAAATGCATGTGTGTGAGTATGAGTATGAGTGTGACTGACTGACTGACTGACTGACTGTGTCTCTGTTGAGTCTGTTTGTCTGTGTATGTGTCTTATGTCTGCCTGTCATGTTTGTACTATGTCTGCCTGTCATGTTTGTGTGTCATGTTTGCATGTCATAACTACCTACTGTATCTGCATGACATGTCTGTATGTCATGTCTACACCACATGTCTGCATGTTATATCTAAGTGTGTATGTCTATGTGTGAATGTCTGTGCATATATGTCTGTGTGTGTATGTCTGTGGTATGTCCTGTGCCTAGGCAATGTTACTTTCCAAATAAAGGTAACAATGCAAAAAGAGATACAGCATAATTACTTTGACTATGCAAAAAGAATGAGATACAGCATAATTACTTTGAACATAACTTGTATGGCACCACAGTACCTGCATTCTTAAATTTCCCCCAACACATTCTATTATTTTTAACATAATTCATAACTGTAGTTTCTTGACACAAGAAACCATTAAAATACTTCAATGTCACATAAAAGCATTTACAGACTAGGTAAAAATCTCACTACCAATTAACAAAAAGTAGAGAGAGAGAATCCAAAGTAAGAACCAAACAGTGTCTGTTGTTCCTTCAGCCATGTTGTATTAGATTAGATGATATAATGGAGATGAACCTGTCCCTCATTTTAAGCTTGAACCACTCATACCACTGGAACACACGTAATCTACGAAGAGCCTTGTACTGCTTGCTGAATCTGTAAATGAAGCATTCCTCTACAGACTGATTGTGACCAAAAGAATTGTCCAAGACACTGAGAAGGGAAGAGGAAGAGGACTGGCAACAGAAAGAAAGAAAAAGAAAAACAGTAGGAGAGAAGTATTTTAATCATACAATGAAATACTATGATAAAATGTAAATAACAGCTGCTGCCCTTCAGATGCAAGCTAAGAGGCTGGTTTTCAGGGGAGCTAACTAACCTGCGTTCCTTAGCGAGAATTTTAGGTAACTGTTCCCACGACTTGACGAAGATTGCTGGAGGTCCATGTTTCTTTAACAACCTCCATGGGGATGTGTCACAATGACCTGGGGTTGCTACATCTTCTATTACAGGTGTACTTCCAGCTGACATTGCCTCATATACTCTATGGAAGTTTAAAAATGCTTGTCATTATTGATTTTTCCTTCATAGAACAAATAAGAAAGGGTATGTTTGTCTGAAAATTATGAACTCATCCAAAATACAAACTAACTTTGAAGTGTTTTAAGCATATTTGTTGCAATTCATTATGCATCAAAAATATACCTATATGTTTCTGTATTCATCCCAGCAGGAGAAAGTGTGAGATCCGACTGCAACAGAGACCAAACATACTCATTCATTGATTCAGGGGTTTCATTTGGCAGCCATCTGAAAAATTAGAAATCATATAAACATACATTCTTTTACACCACACAAATTCATCATCTCATGTTACAAGACTCCCAAGATTATAGAGGCCAAAGTAACTCCTTTCTCCCCCAAAGACCACAGCTGCTCAGCCCACCTTGCCGATCCCCCTTGCCCTCATCCACATAATAACCCTAAATTTTTAAGCTCTGCCATAGGTAAATTTGGTCTTTCATGTTTGAAGAGCTAGAATTTACACACCTGAAAATATAGATCTTATGCTGGTATGTCAAACAATTATTGAAATAGACAATCTGAATTTTGACCTGCCTATAAAAAAAATTATGAAAACCCCAAGAAATTTTGAACAAGCCTTATCCTTTATAATAAGATTGTTACTAAATAAATACAGAAAAATGAAGAATACTTTTGGAGACTACAAAGTATCAGACAAATTTTACATGACAAGTACCTAAAAGAACTCATAAAATCAACAATTTTTTAATCAACTGCTTACAGGTTTTTGTACTATCCACTGTATTTTTTTGTGAATTTTGTTGCACAGCCACTAAAGAGTCAATTAGTATTGACCCTTGTAACCGCCCTGATTTCCCCATTCCATGAATTTACAGGAAAATAATGTTATTACTATAATGCTATTAACCCAATGCTACTGAGGAAATGCTTTTTTTTTTTTTTTTTTTTTTTTTTTTTTTTTTTTTTTTTTTTTTTTTTTTTTTTTTTTTTTTTTTTTTTTTTTTTTTTTTTTGTGAAATGTCTCTGCACATAGATGGGTTTGCTAGTGCTTAGCCACAAAAGAGTCAATTAGTTGACTTTGTGACCATACGTGATTTTACCTTCCCTTGAATTGGGGGGAAAACATATTTTTTACTAATGCTATGAATATCAATGGTGTTATTTTTATTATAAACAGTATAATTACTCTAATGTTATAAACATTAGTAACAGCAAAATAAGAGAAACAAAAATATCTTCATAAATCAAGGAAAAGGGTAAATGGGCAAAACAGGCAGTGTTTGTACCTTGTACACACACACACACACACACACACACACACACACACACACACACACACACACACACACACACACACACATACACATACACATACACATACACATACACATACACACATACACACACACACACACACACACACACACACACACACACACACACACACACACACACACACACACACACACACACACACACACGTGCCAGTTTAATTATGGTATAAAAGCAGTGAAAATAAATATTTACACCAAAAATACTTTACAGAACTCTAATTCATTTGGCACCTATATCTATCCACAAGGATGATGATAACCCAATGTTACTTAGATATATGAATAATAATAAGATGAACCCCTACACCTAGTTACAATATATATACACACTGTAAATAACTTCAAAATGTACCAAAAATAACTCTGACAAAGATCAATTACAGCTTCATTCATGTAAGGCAAGCCCATACAACATGGAACATATTGCATGAGCAACCCATATAATCAAGGCAATACTTGACAACTCTTTCTTCAGAAACAACTTCCTTCGACATAATAAAGTTACAGATTATACATTTTTTTTTTATATATTCAACGCAAATAAAAGTTTACATCACATTCTGAGAACATTCATCCAGTGAAGTCAAGCCACTCTGCACAGACGGAGTTTTGTGTTGCATGTATGGCCACCCCGTGGTCTTGGCTTCTTGATAAAAGTTTATTTTACGCCAGTGAGTGACTAAACATAATGGACCTTCTGTTCACAATTTCCTCAATAGTATGCCAAGTTTGAAAACTCGTAATTCCAGTTCACCCTAACAGAATGGGTCAAAGCAAACTGGCATTACACAAGAAAACACATAGTTTCACATTATTAGACCAGCAATTGTCCCTAATGCATGAATCTAGATATGAGCATATCAAGGCAGGCAATTTATAGCCTGAAAAGGCTGCTGCCACACTAGCAGCAAGAAAAGTAAAACAAAGGAAACATGGTTCTGGAGCACCAAGGAAGACTTTGCCAAGGAAAGACACAATGTTCAAGCCTAAAGTGATATCTGAACCTACTTCAACAGCATCAAGAACAAGCATCCAGAACTCCTCAAGGGCACATCAATAAGGACCATCCAGCATCACCTTCAGAAAGACCTCAGTTTACCGACTCAGCATATAGTTATGAAGCCTCTACTCAAAGGTAAGAAAAAGAAAAGAGAATGAAATTTTGCTAGAAGTATCAATGCTAGATACTACTCAGTTGGAAGAAAGTGATGCTGTGTTATGAAAGCACTTCCAGACTGGTGAGGGGAGCTTTAAAGTTTGTTTGTCACCTTAATGTCATGCTGCAATCCGAAATACACAGTCAAGACAGTTAAAAATGTAGACAGGATAATTCTTTCCTGGAAATAAGGGTAGGTGAGGTCTATACTTTCTTCTAAAGAATGTTACAGCAAGTGGAAGTGATGATATTAAGTTAAGGAAACATTTGTCAGTAATTTGGGGAATTCTTGAATATTATCATCTTATGCACAATAACCCCATTGCCACCAGTCAGATAGTCTAAAAATTTCTAAATGGCAGTAGAATTAATGTATTAGAGTGGCCAGGTAACTCACCTCATCTGAACCCTATAAAAAACTCATGAAACATAATGAAGAACAAAGTACAAAAGGCCAGACCTAGCAACATCAAAAATCTGCTGAAGATGCTAAAGAAGCTAGCAGTTCATATGGATGTCTCTTATTTTGTCAGTCTTTCTGAATCCATGACAGAATGGCAGAAAGGAACATGATCAATTACTAATTGTAAGAGAAAACCTACATCATTAGTTAAACAGATTTCACATTTCATTCTTTGACAAATATAAACTTTTTTTTTGCAGGCACTGTAAGGAAAGAGACTTTATTCTCCAAATTTCTTCTTACTTTAAAAAAAAATCACACTGATGTTAAGCTTCCTAAGAGATGAACACAGTACGGTAACTACACTAATACAACAACATAGACTGATTGCATAATAACAAACAGATTGAATGTCAACCTACTTTTCTCTGACTGATATGAAACAGTTGTTGGAAGCATAGGCATCATTTTTCAGGAACTTATGAAGGGCTATTCTAGAGGAGTTAGGATGAAGTGTTACCCTCAGGTTACATACATATTTTCTAGGAGCCTCTGGAGATACCTGTTCTTCTTCTATGACAGGAAACTGTCTGTATCTGGAAAGCATGATTGTAAATTCCTATGTATATCTTTTTAAAAATTAAATTATCCACAAAAAATTAGCTATTAACATAAAATGTATGCCCTTTCAACAATAAAAGTAAAGGATTAATTTCATTACTCAACCTGAATCTATCAACATCTTATTTCATATCTCTACAAACACAAGTTAGATAAACTTAAATCTGTATAATGCAAAAACAATTATTTCTGTCAGCTACCCTGATATTCGTAAGATAGTTCATCAAAAAGAGATACTTACGTTGCAACACCAAGAGGCCACTGGTAAAAAGTCTTCTGATCTACTCTTGGGTCATCATAGGTCAGCAGAACAGTTACAACTGGACCCTTTGGTGACACATAATTGAGCACCCATTCGTTATCACACTTCTGTTCAAAGAGAGGAAATATAATGGCATAAGAAAAACTTAAATCTCATAATTTAATGTCCCCTGATAGATAAAGAGAATTCAAAATCTTCTGCTCACTTAATATGACTTTACCAAAGTCATTCTTTACTATATAGTTAATCTGTAATTGTACTCTTTTCCTCCTTTCCCTATCATTTTCTCACTCTCTATCTCTTTCTCACTCACTCACCCAGTCACTCTCTAATTTCTACTATTTTCATTGCCCTTCTCTCCCACCCACTCTCCTATTTCCTTCCTTATTTTTAATACTTTACCTCATTTCCCAGCATAATTAACATAATTTCAGGTGGCATGTCCCACATCTTCAAATCATCAAGCCATTGTTTTGCATCCTTTATCTTCTCTGGAGTTCGACCATTTACAACCAGAACGAGGTATTTTACATCACGTGGTACAGTTTCTGGGATGACACCAGGACCTTGTGGGAAGAGTTGACATAAATAAATAGGGGCCATCAAGGAATACAATATATGGTTCTAAAAAATTTCCATGAACAACAATATATTTAAATACTCAAATGAGTACATCCACTACCACCTGATATTCTGCACATTCTAAACAGCAGAAAGTTATATATCAAGCATATTAATTTGAATAACACATACTGTACCTAAAGATTATTAAAAAATAATAACACTGGTGATACAAATCATAGGAAAGAGGGTACATTTTTTACATGAAGTATTTTACCTGATCTATATCTGAGTACAAATGCAGGCATTCTCAACTCCCCAACAGTAGCACCAGGCATTGTTTCATCTAAACTTTCTTCACCTTCCAGGATATGTTGCCATAAGTAGGATCCTATTGCAGCTTTCCCCCACACTTCTACCACAGGAATATCTACAGAGGCAAGCTGTGCAAAGGGGACAGGGAAAGCAAGAATACAGTATTTACAGATCTGATACGGAAAACTTGTCTTCCTCTTTAGCCTTTTCTGTAAGCTGTATGTTTCTCCATACATAAAACAGCATTTGAACCTCTATAATGTGCTATCTTTTGATATTACATAAATCTGACCATAATTCACTAGGATTCTTGGAGAAATTCACCAAATTAGAGGCAAATATTTTTTGGTAGCATCAACCTTTTTCTGTATTTCAGCACAAAAAGCTTTCATTGTAGTGTACTAATTAAAAAAGGCCTAAAATTGAAAAATATTGCATGGTAGGTAATTCTATAAAAAGAATCACAAGGGCACAGAATAATACAGAGCATTCAGGTAATCATGCAAAGAAAGAAATGAAGGTACAAAAACACATTAATTACAACTAGAAATATGAGCAGTACAATAGCTGCATACCTGATAATGATTCTTCCCTTTCTTTTTAATGAAAATCAGATTTTTGGAGAGAAAAAAATAACAGCAGTGTTCCCTACAAACAACTTAAACTTCCCAAACACAGCATGAAGCATAGATATTTACTATTATAAATCTAATTGTGTGTTTTCCACGAGCATGTACAAACATGAGTTTTCAGAAAACCTCACAAATATAAATTTCTATAAAAAAAAGTTTATCTCCATACAGAATATACAATTTGCATTTGTTGTTCCAACTATTCTAACATCTTTAATTGCTGGTTCACCGTGGATCATTGCCACAATAATTTTACATATTCTTTTGAACTAAGACTACCATCCAAGACCAATCTGGTCTTAAGCATCTTGAATGTGATACTAGATAGACTCAGATACAAGCAGTGTGGTACAGACCTCAGGCCTGATAATTCAGTCAGTTCTATATGTTTCCACTTCATATGTTTTCCATATGCATTTCTAAATTTTTTTCATAATCTGAGTCTTCCTATTTTAGCAAATGATGATAAAATAAATAGACTTTATCAGACATATACTGAATTAATTCTTGTATTTTCAAACACCCTGTCTCTCATAAGAGTCTGAACACATTATATCATCGTCAAATTTCCTATCAGCAGAGAAATCTACAATGCCATTAGAAATTTTGTTATTTTGAAAGACCGAGGCATCTAAAAGCCTCTACAAGAAAATAGCAAATAAGACTGTAATGATATCACCACATATTAGGAAAGTGAAGCTACATATACTACTAAAGCAAAAGCAAATTTTACACCAAAAAGATTTACAGTAGTATGAAGTAACTCAAAGAATATACTACATTCCTTCAAATCCTTTGATAAACATATTAACTACACTTTTAACCAAACAAGTATAAATATCCCCAAACAAGGTTCAAGTTCCGCATTAGTGTGAACCCACCTGGTGAAACTGACAGAAACACACTAGAACTTTACATAACTTCAGTCAGGAAGAACCCAGAGTAATCTCAAGTACAAATCCCAACCCCAGCAACTCCTTACCAATTTTGCTTGGGCCGCATCATTCCACTTCACCTCAAAATCGCGAACAACATGAGGCTTGACATCTTGCTGAGCCATGACAATCGCTGCCTGGTTCTCCCCAATGTCAAATTCTAGAGGGAAAATAAATTGTGTGTTTAAATTAGAATACCCAATAATATGATTAAAAACATAATTTAAAAATAATATAATATAATATTTAAAGATAATGATAAAATAAAAAAAAAACAACAAACAACAACAACTACAATAATAATAATAATAATAACAATGACAAAAGTGATGATGATGACGATGATACCAATGACATCAATAACAATATCAATAACAATAACAGTAAACAATAATATAATAATTTTTAAATTTTTAATTTTAAAAATTAATTTAAAAAAAAAATAAAATAATAATAAAAAAATAATAAACAATAACAAAAAATAAAAAAAATAATAATAATGATAATAATATATTAATCATAACATAAACATATCATAAACATCATAATTATAATTATATAAAACAAATAAAATAATATTAATATATAAAAAAATAATATAATAAAACAACAAAAATCAATAAAAATAATAACCATCAAAAAATAATAAAACACATAAAAAAAAATAATACAACAATATAATATTATAATATATAATATAAATTATAATAATAATAATATATAATAAAATAATATAATACAAAATAAATCAAAACAAAATAAAAAAACAAAAATAAAATTATATCATAATCATAAACAATCATAAAACAATCATAACCAAACAATACCAAAAACATCAATAATACAATAAACAATAACATCAATACCATCAATCAATACATACAAAACCCCTAACAAAACAAACATAAATAAATATATTAATTATTATTATTATTATTATTTTTATTACTATTATTATCGTTTTTATTACTTCTATCATCATCATCATTCTTATTACTATTATAACGAACAACATACACTACTACTATTACTACTACTACTACTAATAATAATAATAATAATAATAATAATAATAATAATAATTACAACAACATTGATGATGATAATCATACAGATGATTCTCAATATTCTTAACATAAAACTATAAGGAAATCAGTGAGACAAAGTTACACAACCAACAGTAAAGGTAAGGAAAATTTAATAAATATAAAAATAAAATAAAAAAATAATAAAAAAAAATCCCATTTCACTCACCCCCATATTTCTTAGCAGGCTGTTTACGATCTGTTCCATCTTTGTTGCGCTGAGCTTTTATCTGTGGCATATTTTTCACTCCTTTCACACTTGAATAGGCTGAATTGTAGATGCACAGTGCTAAGTATGCAGTGATAGCAAACTGGATAAGGCACATCCCTAGTAGGATGCGTCGTAGCACCATACCGGGCCCCCCTTGCTTCTGCTGCAGATACAAGAAATACAAATGAACCATTAAGGGCTACTGGTTATGAAGACAGTCTACCATACATTTACATAGTGAAGCCTGTATTGCCTCTTAAGCTTTAAGTTATCAATATGTTCTGGTAAACTATTAATAACTAAATATAGCAAGTTATATTCATGCTATATAGCATTCTTACTTTCCAAAACGACTATTCAGAACTATAAAATTGACAGGTTCTATATAGATTTAATATCCTTTTGTAAAATATATTAAGCTGAGATATAGAAATTATGATATTCGACAATTTTAACATCTTTCTCGCCTCTTTTTACTTTCTGTAAAAAAAGTCTGAAAAGATGTCC
>NC_051401.1:13755013-13767513 GCF_015228065.2 Penaeus monodon
ATTATATATATATTTATATTATATTATAATTATATAATTTTATTTTCATAAGATATATATATATATAAAATATATAACTTTTTAAATTTTATATAATTATATATTATATATATTAAAATTAATTATATATATAATTATATATAACATATATAATTATTATTAACATAATTTATATATATTATATTTAAAAAATATATACATACATTACATATATATACATATTATATATACATATATATATACATATATATTTTAATTTTATTAATTTTTTATAATCTATTTTATTTTATATATATATTATATATTTTTATAAAGTATGTATATATTTATTAATATATATAATATTTTAATATCATATATTTTCTATATATTTATTATTGTATATGTCTGTTCTAAATTTTATATAATTTATATCTATATTATTATATCTAATATAAAATTATATATTTTTGTATATTATATGTACCATTAATTATTATATATGTATTATATATATACCACTTTATATAATTTTATATATTATTTTATTTCTCTTATAAAATTACATATATATCTATTTTATATATATATATATTTATATAATATATTTTATACATATTATATATATATTATTTATATACCCTATATCTATATATTATTATACTATATATATATATATAATATTATATATACAATAATATATTATATTATATATATATTATAATAACTTTTTTTATTTATAATACTTTTTAATTATTTTAAAACATATATAATTTATATACCTTTTTATATATTTTTTATTATCATCTTAAAATATATATTTTTTCTTTTAATATATATCTACCATATATTATCTTAATATATTATATATTATATATATATAAATTTATATATATTTTTATATATTATTTATATTTTATATCCCCAAAATATATAAAATATATATATTTTATATATTATATTAATTTATATTTTTATTATATTATATATATATATAATTATTATAAATATAAATATATTATATAAAATAATTTTATATTATATTCTTTTAAATTTTTAAAAATATTATATTTATATATAATATTATACATAATATATAATAATAATATATATATACATATATATACATATATATATATACATATACATATATATACATATACATATATATATACATATACATACATATACACATATACATATATATACACATTAAAATATATATATATATTATTATTAAAACTATATATCATTTTAATATTTATATATATTATATATATTATGTATATTTATATATATATGTATTTATATATATATATATATTACTCTTTTTAAAAATTTTATATGTTTTTGTTTCATTATTCTATGTTATATGTCTATCTTATTAGTCTTATGTATATCCCCCTTATCTGTTTTGTATATACCCTATATTAGTCTATTGTTTCTTTTTTATATTATTATTATATATTTATTATTGTATACATTATTTATTATATTATTTATTATGTATTCCTCTATCCTATTATGTATATACATTATATATTTATATACCTTATATTGTATTATGTATGTTATTTATATATATTAATTATCTATTCATATATATACATATATATATATATAATCATATATAATACAATATCATATATATAATTATATAAATATAACTATATTATATCATTATAAATAATATATATCATATATATATACTATATATATCTAATATATATATATATCATATACTATATATATATATCACTATATAATACATAATAAATATACATATATTAAAATATATACATAATAATAATATTAACATATATAATATAATATATATATATAATCTAAATAATATAATATATATATATCATTATATATATATATTTATATATATATATATATATATATATATATATATATATATATATATATATATATATATATATATGTATTATAGGTCAACAAACACTTGCCTATGGTAAATAGTATCATTGATTAATAGCTATGGGCAAATAAAACAAAAATATATCTACCTTACATTGAAATATTCAGATACCTTCAATCTGAATATGACATGAGATAGCCCAGAATCAACTGACATTTATAATTTTGCTTTTAAGAATTATGCCTTTGTATACAACTAAACATAATTCTATTTGTATTGGATTATATGCAGGCCTTCATAAAGATCAACTGTTAATAACTAACCTTACATATATTTAATACTTCTTATAAACAGATCAGAAATATCAATGTTTGCATTATTATTCATATTACAGAACTAAAGTTCTAAAAGAAGTTACCGAGAAAAGTTTTCAATGTGAGGCAAAAAAGTATTACCAGTTAAATTTAAAATGTTATAGCACAACTACTTGCACTAATGTCTAAATTCTTGCTTCCATACAAGATCTTAAAGCCTTCAAAGCCAAAGAAAACTATTTGCATTACATTTAGGATATTGTGCTTTGACAATATATATATTATAGTCAAGTACAGTAACACAAGCTAGGTTTCTTACCTCTGGGAGTTCCTAAGGTATTTAAGGTGAAAAGTCTTAGTATCAATATATGATCTGATCCCCATTCATGATAAATGATAAACAAGGAAAAATACTTATTGCATAGTTTATTTCAACTTTCAAATGATTTTTTTTTTTTTGGAAAGAGACTCAAACTGTAATAAGTAAAGAAATAAATGAATTGTTCTAAACATATTTTTTCAGGAGCACATTCTTTTTATCAAGGAATCTTGAATGCCATTAAGGATTCAACTCATGAAAAGAAAATACATTATATACTCTTGGTAAAATTGAAAACTCAGAAGCTGAGCCAAAGTCTTAACATTATATCTCACTTTTTTGTGCATTTACTGAATAAATATATGATATGTTTCACTATCTAAACAGTATGCTAAAAACAAACAAAAACACTAACAAAACAGGCATTATTGCAAACCAACTTTTTAAACATGTCTGTACCCTCTCTCCTTACCTGATTTCTATTGGATAACACTAGCAAAAGAGAGAGAGAGAGAGAGAGAGAGAGAGAGAGAGAGAGAGAGAGAGAGAGAGAGAGAGAGAGAGAGAGAGAGAGAGAGAGAGAGGGAGAGAGAGAGACAGAGACAGACAGACAGACAGACAGACAGACAGACAGACAGACAGACAGAGAGAGAGAGAAGAGAGACAGAGAGAGACAGAGAGAAAGAGAGAGACAGAGAGAAAGAGAGAGACAGAGAGAAAAGAGAGACAGAGAGAGACAGAGAGAAGAGAGAAAGAGAGTGACAGAGAGACAGAGAGAAAGAGAGAGACAGAGAGAAAGAGAGAGACAGAGAGACAAACAGAGAGAGACAGACAGAGAGAGACAGAGAGAGAGAGAGAGAGAGAGAGAGAGAACAGGTGGAGAGAGAGAGAGAGAGACAGAGAGGAGAGAGAGACAGAGAGAGAGAGAGAGAAGAAGAGAGAGAGAGAAGAGAGAGAGAGAGACAGAGAGAGAGACAGAGAGAGAGACAGACAGAGAGAATGACAGAGAGAATGACAGAGAGAGAGGGAAAGACAGAGAGAGAGGGAAAGACAGAGAAATAGAAAAAGACAGAGAAAGAGACAGACAGAGACAATGACAGAGACACACACAAACTGACACAGAGGCAGATAGAGAACAGAGAGAAAGGGAGGGAGGAGAGAAAATGAATAAGAAGTACCATGTGGACAGTTATAAATAGCATGGACACTGTCAGAGGTTGAGATATCAGAAGGCCATGAGTCCAACCCAAGTTAGGTCAGGTCATGCTGGCCTAACATCCCTGTCCTACTCTGTAACAACACATTCTCCCACTGCTACCACCAGTTATTGGAGCCTTTCCTGAATAGTAAGAATTCTATAAAGACTGGAAAATGATTAATGTAGCCCTTAATCCCTTACTGAGGGATAAGGATAAGGGTCACAAGAACATGGTGCTATACTTAAGAGGTGGAGCTAGCATATTGTTGCAGAGACCTAGCTTGGCCATAGGGGGATGCTTCTGACCTTCCACATTGGTGGAAGTACAATTTGCAGTTGACCACATGGTACATATAGAAAGACAGAGTGAGTATGTGAGTCAGTGAGCTTATGTGTGTGAATGTGAGTGAGTGTAATTACTTTACACCTCTATTCAAGAAAAAATTTTGCCACCCTTTTTCATTACCATTGAGAGAAACATAGTGAATGAGAGAAATCTAATATGGTATGTGTAGTTCAAGTAAACATATACACAACTTCACATGCCCCTACTGCACTAGCCAATATTAATCTTCAAGAAGCATAATACTAGTTAATGAAATTCTATAAGTGTGGGTCAGTTTCTCAGTTTCTGTATCTAACAAATTTGATCATGTGAACTGTTACTGTTGGATACCAATAACCTTATGACCTGACTATTATTGAAAGACCTTTTTACACCTACAATATTTGTGACTACATACCAAACTCATTAAATTGAAATCCTGCACATGAAGACATTATGACTGAAAGCAATTCACAGTTACCAACTTATCTAGCAGAGAAGGGATACAACACTGGTATAAATATCATTTAACTATGATGAATTATCACCCAGTGCAATCTTCTTTGATTTCATTCTTTACATTACATATTATTCTTAACAACAATGATTTCACATTTTTGCATTCAAAGTCTCATAGTATTCCTTCTCAACTATGCTTTCCAGCTAGATTTAGCCAATTTTAGTAAAGTTTTCTAAATCTATTTACATGGCCATTTGCACAAAGTCTTTCAATGTTATTTGGGCCTCTACATTACAAGATTCTTTATACAAGGAATACTGCTTTTCACCATAATTGATTATCTTTAGCTCTATTATCAGGTATGGTGACAATGAGGCACCTTCTAAAAACATTTTGTTCATGTTCCATATAAATATATGGAAATCCTACTATCAGTATTCAGCCTTAAAAAAAAAAAAAGTGGCCTGCAATCCTTGTCTGTGACGATTGTTCTGTTTTCGTCATTATATGTCTATCTTCTGTAACCCTATTTTTAGTTTAGCAAAACTCGTTATCAATCAGTTTCATTCTCTTGGACTAGAATTTGGGAGATCAGTAATGAAATCATCATGTTGACATTAGGGTAATGTTGGCATATGAAAATATGATTGTAAAATAGTATGTACAGAAATGTGCCATGCATATGATTAAACATTTGTGCATCTAAAAAAAATGTATATACATAGCATATTCTATACTTAACCTTACTATTAACAGGCAGTTTTCCTAAAACATTTTCAATCCTTAAAAGATGAAAGGAGTTAAAAAAATATATATAATAAAAAAAAAACAGCATGCTTTTTGCCAGCAGCAATAAAAAAAATAATCACAATCCAATCAAAAAAGAACTAGTGGTGGAAGGCAGTGCTTATAAGGGGAAAAAGTCTGCTTGATTTGAACTCATCTACTTACTTTTTCCAATTTGTCATACTTTACATTTACTTTTTTTACCGTTTCCTCTTCTAATAAGGGTTCCATGCTGTTTCTTCTTTGTCTTTCTTTCCGTTGTTTCATCTGCATTATGGTGGCATGATTAGCAAAATCTATTTGTGCAGTCTAAGGACAATATAAATTTTCTCAGGATATCTGATTATTCCTTAACTGAACATTAAGCTTTGATGTACACCAAAGTTATGTTAACTTCACCAACAAAATATACCTTACAAAGCAAGTGGAAACAAATCTGAAGGACTAAGATGTATAAACACCTTGAGTTAGTTACACTCATTACACTAATAACTGAAAAAGGTGAGAGTTTTCTAGGCTTACCCAAAAAGAGAATACAGGATTTCACTTCTGCTAGAATTTCTGACTAGAGAGTCTCTGTATGAATCTTACTGATCACATCAGATTCTGCATTATTTTATAAATGAACATATGAGATGAGATCAGTTCTTCTGATGATGGATACAAAATTCACAAACAAAAAACTAAATCTCCTGACCAATACAAGCATCAATTACAAAACAACATCAAACATGCTAGATTTAACAATTCCAGATGCTGTATTGCTTATAACATAGGATAATATGAGCTAAAACAAATAAGCATTCTAATATCTTATCTGAAACTATATTCTATTTTACATTTTCTATTTAGGAAAAGGCACCTACTTCCCATTAAATCCAACAATTTTCTGTACAATTTCACACCTTATACCATGCAAAACTCTTACATTGTTTAACAACAAGCAGCTTCTCTGTTAATCTCCTTAACCTCTCATAGTAACTTTCATCTTTTGTTTATTCTCATGTACCAAATAAATTCAATACCTCCAAAGCAAAATATTTTAGCTTCTCCTTTAACAAGATTCCAGCAATTTATAGCATAACTTTAGATATGAAGCATTGAAATGAAGCAAGGCAAATTTCATCTCACTTGAATACACAAAGAAAAACTATCACAGAGCACCTGTTTCCAAATGTTTGGAACGTTCTACAAAAAACATAAGTTCCAAAACTGCTGCTCTAGCAACACAAATTTTTAAGTACTTTTGCTTTATAGATTTTTTTAAAGAGAGGAAACATCTTTCCTAATATGCAATAGAAAAGGTAGCTAACATCTAAAATACTATTTTGAAGCAGTTAAAAGTTTCAGCTTGCTGTAATCATTATGACTTACTTCATATTGATTACAGAAAAAAAAAAAAAAATTTTTTTTTGAGATCCTAGGCATAATCATGGTTCTCTGCTAGGTAAAATTTATATAAAAAAAAATTGTATACTGTTTATACATTGTGATAAAATTATTATATTCCCACTACATGACTAATGTACGATTTTGTTACAGTTATACAAGTGATAAGAAATCTCTATGAAATCATAAGACACATCTAACAGTAAAACCATAGTTTACCAATTTTCTCCTTTCTTTTCAATACAGGAAATCTGTCTGTTAGTCTCCTAGATAAAGGAAACATACATCTTAATTTGAAGCAAAGGTCATAAACTTGTAACATAAGAGCAAACAAAAACCCTTCAAATTACACAAAGTAGATTTTTCAACATTCTAAGAATGAAATCAAGCATTTATCTAAGCACCTCCCATTTCAATACAAATATTTATTTAAATTTTATATGTATTATATTATATATGACCTACTTGAGATAACTAAGTCCTATCATAAAGTAGTCCTCAATTAGACAGGTCTTAATGACCTGTATATGCAACAACATTGGTTCAATCATTACAGCAATATTACTTTGTTTTAGTCAAGAGATTATATTAGTATCATCCAGACTTAACACAAATGTCACTGAGAAAGGTATAATGATATTTTCTTTTTCCATGTATTATCCAATAAATCCTATTTCTTCCTCCCTGCTATGTCAATGGTAAACAGAATTTCAATTTAATATCATGCAATTTTAATAATTAAATAAGGAAAAGATATCTAAGAAGGCTTTAAAAAGCTACTGTAAACAAGCTTATATTATCTACTTGGGTATATATGGCCTTCATACCATATCACTTTTGCCTTGGCCTGTGGTGATGCCCTAGCAGAGAGATGATGGGGGTGTGGCCCCAACACCTCTGCCATAGAGGAACTTGTAAGCTCTCCACAAGCCCTCTTGTGGAAATCTTCTGAAGCAGCAGCCACTACTGCAAAAGCACAGTGAACACGGATCCTTAGGGCACTTTGGTCTCTTATCAAGTTATCAATAAGAAATAAGCTTATCATCCGCTAGTTAAAAATATTAGGAAAATATTCTAAATATCAATGAGATAACCCCCCCAAAAAAAGAAAGAAAAAAAAAATCTAAAAACAAACTAAAGCAAATTCAGTCAGATTCATAAGATAAGGGTTCAATGAGCTTACAAGACTGTTGTGTTTAATATAAAAACTTACCCTATGCAGATACAGTGGTTCTGTTTATATCTATCCCTATGGGCTATAGTTCAAGTTGAGAGGTGTTACAAAACAACAAAATACATAGCAATCATTATAATTATCATTGGAAATTATGACATTATATAAGTACCACAAATGAGGTCACTGAGGGCAAAGTCAGAAACATGTCTGCCTTTTGCAAACTAATATATCAATAATGAAAAAAAAAATGTTTGATATTATATAAAAATATATATAAAAAGTGATTGTATATATGTACTAAAATTGAGGTTACTGAGGGCAAGGTCATAAACACATCTGCCTTTTTCAACCTAATATATAAATGAAGAAAAGTAATTGTATGATATTATAAAAAAGGAATACAAAAACAGTGGCTGTACATGCAATTGCTATGCACATGGTATGAAAATTACTTTTATTCTCATTTTCAACTACTAATATTACTAAGTCCACATTTTCAGAGAAGGCATTTCATACATCTATCAGCCATCTTGGGAGATGAGATTGAGGGGTTAGTCACTCTCTCTGCTTCTTAAGGAGTTCTATAATCTTATGAGGAAGAATATTGTTGGTCTCCTCTCCAGCACCATTTTCACATATTTTTCACATATTCTAATGCAAGCACTCACATACACATGCCTGCATCAAAGGCAAAGTAAAGACCTTTTGCAGCTACTTTACTATGATGAAAGCATACTACAATTCTTTAAGTAAGAGTACAAGAGTATGTTTTGAAGTCTTACATACTAACACCATCCTCAAGCCTTTTCAATATCACTATTATCTCCCACCATGGAGCATTTCACTTTTACCATGGACTGACATTACTTGCCTATGATGTAAGCATGACTGAAAAACATGTGTAAAATAGGGTAGAGATGGGGGTCAGTAATACTTTCATTTAAAAACTGCAAGATTTATTTACCTATAAATCTCACAGGTGTGCTGCTAGATGTATAAAGTATCCTTAGCAAAAATGTTATCATGGGAATATTTACATTTTTGTATAGGACAAACATTTGCTCTGATAGCATGTACATTCTAAATCTATGTGCAACCACTGTGTGAACCCTTTGATATGTACCAAAGCTTTACCAATAATTTGAGTGACAATGAGATTATACAAATAAGCACATAATTTATGCAGCTAAATCCTGTAATATATGTACCAGTATATGCTCCGTTTCTTGAAAAAAAGTAAAAATTGGAAGAAACCAAGGAAAAAACAACAAAAGAAATAAAATCTAGCAGCTTGTGCAAACATGCCACAGGATATTTCTCTATAGATATTTCTGTCTGCCTAACAGCTGATTTGTGGGTTAAAGTCCAGTTTCTTTCCACACATAACACTGAATTTTTGCATAAAATGGGGATGGTGTGATCCATACCCAATTTCATAAGACACTTGCACTACTGGTATTATGTAACTTTTTTTTACTGTCAACTTGCAAAGGAAATGCCGCAGATGAAAAGTATTTTCTGTTTTATAGTTCTATCTGTCTATGTATCTACTGTTTACCTTTTACTATACAGCTGTGTTAAATCAAAACTAAGGTATATCACTAATATTAATATTGAAGTACCAGACAACAGACAGTATTGGTAGTTGTGAACAGTTCAGAATCTATACTATCATCCTCTATCAGTCTATAGTAAATATTCAGATTACCTTTAAATGACAAATTATGATGATATTGGTAGTGATGGTTTCCTATCACTCTCTACTGCCCCAAATATATAGAAATGCCACAGAAAACTCCCAATATCCATAATCATGGCCCCAATAACAGGGGAGAATATGAATGGTACCAGGGAAATTATGGGGTAAGTTACAAATACAATACAGAAAAGCTTTCAATATATAATCAAATGCAGGGGATGTGTACCCTACAACCACCCCAGGGCAACTGCTGCCCCCCTAGCCCTACTAGGGGTGGTCTCAAGGGGGTAGACCTCCTGCAGCAGACTATATAGTGACTTATTCTGTATATATTAGCACAGTAATGCATTGCCTGTTTATTATTCATATTTTACCCTGAAGTTTCCTTGGCACCTGTCATGTTCTCCTCTGCTATTGGGGCCAAGAATGTGGGTGTTTGGGGGATTCCATGGCATAATAACTATGTATTTGTCTTCTGGTTGCCAAAAGAACCCCATCCAACCAAAATCTTCAGTCAGTTATGTGAAGGTATTCTAAACAATTACCCAATCTAGACTGAGCTCAAATATTGTAGCCATAAGCTTAGGCTCAATAGCTGGAGAGTTAAAGAAGTATTAATTGTGTGGTAAGATCACAGCATGTCTGGAAGATACCCCTGAACCATAACTTTTATAACTTTGTGATAAAATGCTACTAAAAAAAAAAAAAAATTGCTCCTCTGCATTAATTATGTGGTATAAAATAATTTCGGTAATCCACCATTGGCCTTGGCCCTAGATTTAACCCTAACGAATTACCCTTTAAACTAAAAAGTAAATGAAATATATCAATATCATTGTGAATTTCTTTGCAATCATAAATGATAACTTTAGGTTAAGCCTAAGCAGGTAAAAAGACACTGACAATGTCATAATGACACATCCTCCCTAATTTATTATTTACAGCAGTAATCAATTCACCGACTCACAAACAACTCATTATATCCAACACATAATAAATCAATCTTGTCTGAGAACCCCGAGATGTCCATATATCATCGTATTAAGTGTCCCACGTAAAATAATGGAATAGTTTCACCCTGAACTCACAATAAAAGCTGAAGCAGGAGAACTAAACTGGAGAAATTCGCGAGTTGTTATTGACTCGCCCACTGCAGTCGCCGCGTTTAACAGGCGACGTCTATCAGCGGCGACTGGGTGCGTTCATTCATTTCATTTGTTTTTCACGTTTTGTGTTTTTATGTTGATTATTTGTTTTATTTCTTTTCTTGTGTTGTTTGTGTCTGTTATTCTTTGGGGGGTTATTTATATTTCAGTGAGAGATTTCTTTTTCGGCAGAAACTGTGTTGCGTGTTTCTTGGGTGAGTCATGCACATGGGCCGTTTTTTGGGTGCATTTAAAATATTTGCGATATTTTCCAAAAGAAAATTGGTAGTTATTCTCGTGCAACTAAAAATAACTCGCATTATTATTAGTATGTTTCTTATTATCAACATCAATATAATTCATTACAAGTGCTGCTACTATTACAATTTATTACAACTGCTGCTACTGCTTTTACAATTATTACAACTGTGCTACTGCTTTTACAATTATTACAACTGCTATTATTACTATTACTATTGCTGCTGCTGTTCTATCTGCGACCATATAATGGAGTACTCAGAAAGTCACCAACATTAATCATGTCAAAATTCATTGCTTCTACGACTATAATTGATATATAGTGGGTTCATCAGAAAGATACCAGTATTAATTATGTAGATCTCCGTTGCAGTAGTCAATGTCCTGAAGACATTGGTATTTACATTTACGGAGGTCACACATATGGCAAACCCTGTCAGACCTGTACCTTTATTTATGAAAATCCCCTTTGTCTCTCTAGTATAGAATACTCATATGTGCATTAGTAACAAGACTGATCAATGAGCATCCACTATGTAATGACTTACGAGGGTCTCTGTGGATCAGTCCTGCATTTAAGGGTTCCCCATTCCCACCCCCAATAGGTAATCGCGGCAAAGAGCCCTTCCTCCATATTTTGGAACTGCAAGAGCTCCTAACCCGGCATGAGTTAGACTATTTGCACAGATCTTGACGCAGCTCTAAAGAATGGTTATCCGCGTCTCCGCGTTTGCTGGCGCCTAGCAAGAGAGTCAAGAGCACCGCTGCCGTCAGATATTAACGAGGAGGTTGTGAGGATGTGTCACCAGATGTCAAAATGACGGAAGACCCCCAAGAGACTCCTGTCTCCACGGGTGCCGAAGACGGAGTGGTAGCGAGCTATGCTGTGTCTTCGTCTGTTTGCGTATCTCACTTCTCTTTATCTGACGAAACTTCTTTTATGCGAGGACTCTCGTCGAGGCAGGTGCTTGCTTCCGCCCGCAGAAGTGTCAGAAGAAAAAGCAGTGCGAACACCTGACCAGACTCCGACATTTCATGGAGAGACACTATACCCCTTCAGCTTGCAACACCTACGGAGGACGAGGATGCATTCGGGTTCCTTGTTGACAAGTGCGACAGCGTTGACAGCTGCCTCCATACAGGTGATGAAGATGGCGACTACGTGGCTCCGACATGCTACTGTTCCAGTCCGATCGAGAGATTGCAAGAGATGGTAGTCTAACCGTCGTCAAAGTAGGCGATAGATTGCTTCCAATCAGTGTTAAGAGCGATGGTGAATAATACCTTACATTTGAGGACGTATACATCCCCAGGGACAAGTTGGTCCTGGGAAGCCATGGTACACTGATCAACATCCTCGGCACAATACGTCCCCTTGCCTCGTGGGGGCACCTCATGAACAGCCATATTGCTTCACCTTGGTGTCATTCAGGGGGAGAGGCTGTGACCTCTCCTGCAGAAGTTCCTTTGAACATAGCTTATTAATGAAGAAAACGAAGAGGTACCGTGACAGTATTATGACCATCCATACGATGTTTGTCAAGAGGTACCTCCACCAGTTCCAGG
>NC_051401.1:13772513-13780013 GCF_015228065.2 Penaeus monodon
GCATTAAAGTGAATGATGAAGAGCGACTGACAGGTCCTGGTACAAATTTTGATGTTCATCAAGATGAAGCAGAGGAGGATGAGGGCCTTTGGTCAAGAAGGTATTAACCTAACAAAAACTTTTATTTTAAATTGAAAAAATGGCCACAGACTACGCAGTCCATTTCCTAGGTCTTAGTATATTGGGCTTCATAAAAGTGCAGTTTTTTAATGTAATGTAATGTATAGATCTGTTTTTACTTTTTTTTGTTTTTTTCATGTTAAATTTCACTGTGGCAATCTTTTTCATGATGATTGCTGTATTAAAGGATGAAATTCTCTTTTCAGACATGATGATTGGTTATATTAATATTTTTATAAAATTTTCATAATTTCTCTTTCAACACAAGAAATATAGAGAGGGAATGAATGACATTGCTGAAATAGAATTTATGCAATTTATTATCATGAGGGCTTTGTATCTGATCTTTTCAGACTCCAGGATTTGTGTGATGAGTTGTTAGCTGAAGTTTCAGATGAAAAAGTGCTGTATAATCTCTGGGCAAGTGATAATTCTCTTGAAAATTATTTGTGCAGGTAAGTGCAGTATTGTATTGTATTATACTTTTTTTTTCTTTCTTTCTTTCTTTTTTTCATATTTATCATATACTAATATTCCTGATTGCAAATACGTATGGAGGGTAATCAGGTGCATGAATTATGATACTGTGGTACTAAGAATAAATAGTCTTTTATATGAAAAACTGTTTTATATAATAAAGTTATTTGTTGGTCTGATTAGGAACTCTTGATAAGTTTGCAAAGTTACATTCAATTTCATTTCCCATTGTTTGCAGGGGTGAAGGATTGTTTGGAGCTTGTTCATCAGATTTCTGGGGATCCTGGCCAGGTGAAGACTATGAAGACTACGATGATGGTGATGACTTTGAATACACACATGATGAGTTTTGATCTTCTTAATTTTTTGTGTGCATTAGCAATAAGGAGATTGAGCTGTATTTAGGCATTTCATGTTTGGAATTTTTAGGCATTTCATATGTAGATTTTTTATAGTAGCAAATCACAAACTATTTTCTGAGTGAGTTTTATGTGATAGATATCATCATAGTGATTTTCTGGTCAAGATGTCTAGTGTATTTGCCCATTCTTTCATTTTGAGATTAAAGCCTGTGTGTCACAGGATTTTAATGGTCCAAAAAGAAACCTTTCTTTCTTCTTGATGTTTCTCTTTACAAGAAAACAAGAAAGCCAGGTTGTAAAGTCTTTTCTTTTATAGTTTTCATTGACATGTTATGGCAGGAAGAGCTTTAAAAAATTTAACAGCTTGCAAAATATTGTGTTTATTTCTATATAATTTGTAATGAAGTAACACAGATAGATTAGGAGCCTATGTGGGTCTCAATAGCTATACAAAGATGCTACATGAATATTTTTTGCAACATGTTTGAGGTTGCTCAACTCAAAATATTTTTTATATTTTAGGCAAAAAGTAGACTATATTTCAGTGAACATTATTTGCAACAGAGTGCATGTATAGTTCTTGATCTATATGGATATCTTGAATTATGTTTTTCAGTTCATGAATAAGTCAATAAGGATCATGTTTAGGACTTTGTCCCTTAAAATTATTGATTACTCTGTGTTCACTGATAGTTAAGACTGTGCCTCCAGGATAGAAAGTTTATAATATATTTGGAAATATAATGGGTTCTAGATGTGGTCATTTTAGGTATTTGTTTTTATTTATACATTTTTTATGTAGTAGCTGTGCTTCGTGCTGTAGATATAACCTGCACTTCAGGTTTATCAGTTTCATTACCAGTCATAGTCATGAATATGTTTAACATATTACAGAGTGTATTGCATTCCAGGATAACACATACATAGTATAGGGACCAAAAACAATAATAAATGTCAACAAAAATTAAAACGGTGAAGCACAGTTTTATTTATTTCAGCTAGAATGGCACAAATGCTGATTAGTAGTTAAAAAAATAAACAATCCTGTACCATTTAAAGTTTCAACATGAAAATCAATATAGATTATAGATGGAATTGTAAAATGGTTTAACATTGCTTGATGTATAATTTACATTTGTATTAAACCTATTTATTAATTTTCTGTTCACAAAACATTATTGTTTAGTGAGTTGTAAATCTAAATCACTAACCAAACTACTAGTAGATGAGGTTTGTAAGGAATAATTACCAAAGCTTTTATGAGTCAAGTGTTGTAGGATATGATTGAACACACCATCTTCAAGTGCTTTGTTAATGGCACTCCTAGAGATGATCAGAATTTTCAGTCAATATAACTCTTTTATATGATAATTGTTTACATAACTAACAAGTCTAACCATGCAAGGAGGTTTGTATGGAATACCAAAGTGATTTTTCAAGAGTTTGGGTGATGTATAGTAGGTGGGGTTATCAGTGTTTTTTTTATTATTATTATTATTGGATATCATGCATACTTACTACTAGGTTTAAAGTGACATAGTTTATAGACCTTGGTTAATCTTGAATCAAATAATTTTCAGTCATTTAGTTTTATTTTATAGGTTGAACTTGGGAGAGTTGTTGCAATCAGCATTTATCAATATGTATATTGATTTCACACCATTCTATAGCAAAGCTCTTGTGTAATAGAAAAGAGCAAATTAACCAGAATAGGAGATTTTGATAACTCTTGTTAGGATTTAATTTTATGACTGTTGATTGAACATGTTTTTAGGTAATGCAGTGTAATGAGGAAAATTTGAAAATATGTATAGTTTAAAAAACCTTTTTGTTTTGTTTGGAAAATTTGGTTGCACAGATACTTGTTGCTGCTACTTAAAAGGCAGCTTTATGGTATCACCTTTTCTTGTAGCGGTTGTAAGTGCTTGCAATTAATTCTTCATAATTAAAAAAACAACAACCATTATTTAAAAATGCATGCTTCATTGGAGAAACAAACCAACACAAAAGAGTTTGAAATGAGACATAATTATAACAATAGGAGAAATACTAATCCATGTTGTTTGGAAACAGATCAAAAGAGTTAAACCAAAGTGGATCCACAGATTTATGTACATTGTTGATTCCAAATATCACTGGTTAGTGTTTCTTTCATTGTTTTGGGCATTTCATTAATTTTTTGTGTATCCTTTAATCTTTTTTAGGGCTCATTATCAGGTGTTTAACATATTTCAGTAAAGTTTCCCTCATGTGAATAAAAAAATATCGTTTAAATGCCCTATTTTTTGGCATATAGGACACAATTCTGTATATAATGCATCATAATTGCAAGCCCATTTCATTTTAAAAAATCTACATTTACCTGTTTGTAGTTTGTAAGATGTACCAATACACTATAACAATATACAGTATCCTATGTACTTAAGAGAGCATCTGCTATGCTATGTGGTGCCAATGATTCTCATACAGTAGTGCATCTTGGTGTATCCATGCTCCTTATACTTGAAATTTGCAGTATGCTCAGTACAGATCAACAGACTTGTTTATTTTTATTATGTTCTTTATGGGTATGACCCTACTGTTGTTAGTACAATGTCAAATATAGATTAATTAAAGAAGGGTCCCTCTAAAGGACACTCATTCTGCAGTTATGTTCTATGATTAAGTATTTTTTAGAACCTATGAGATAAAGAAAATAGGCCCCAGATATCACATGTTTGATCTCACTATATCCCACTTATTGTAATGCAATTTGTGGTATTTCTAGGATGGCCCAAAAATTAAACAATGGTGCATATTATGCAGAAAATTTTCATACATTTTTCATATATGCCAAAAAATAGAGTAGCTTTTCAATTTATGAAACAGTTGTTAATTTTCAAAACTGTTTTGCAACCCAAGTGTGTTTAGAAGCATAGAATGCCTACTCTTATCATCTAGATCTAAGACTTTTGATATTATGAAGGTCCACTTTAAATATTTAAATGGAATACAATTGCTGTCATTTCATTTGCAGTACCAGTGCAAAACGTTTCATATTGTATTGTATGAGTGTGTAGTGCTTTATTGTTGTATGTTTTATAAGTGGTCAGTATTGTTATATAGTATTTTTGATATTTGATTTTTAAAGTTATTTTTCTGGTATAGTCATATATGTCACCCCCCAACTCAAATCTTTTTGATTAAGATTGATAAAGTCAGTTAATTTGACAAAATTACGTTTTGATATTTTTATGTTCCATACAAATATAGACACTGTTAGAAGCCCAAACTAAAGCATTTCCTGTGTTTAAAAAAATAATGCATTGTAATTCATAATTAGTAAATTAATATATATTTTCTGTGTTTTTTATTTTCATAAGGCAATATAGGTTGGCAGACCCAAGAAAGTAATGCTTGGATAAACTATTCTAAAATACTATGCTCTTCTCCAAATCACATGGACTCTAGAAGAAAAAAATGGAAGAGGTGAAGGAAGAACAGCTACTGGGTAAACTATTTCACATTCTCTTGTCTCTCATGTTTGTAAGCCAATAACATCAATAATTTCATCGATCTACTCCATATTTAGCATTGGTTGTGTACTATGCTTGCTTGAAATGTATCTCATGTATGCATTTGTTGCGGGATTTGACTCTCTACTTCAGTCGTATTCATGTAGCCTGTTAGTCTTTTCTTAATCTTTAAATGACTCCATCTTAAAATCACAGTTACTCTGAACGGATATTTATTAGTTTTGATATTTAAATTTTATTTGATAAAGATATTATCTCATCTTTTCAAGTCAGGTTTTATTAAGAGAGGGTAGATTCTGACAACTTTTTTCTGTTATGTCAAATTATGAATTCTATATAACTGGTATAAAAGAAAGACACTGCATATATATCATTTATGGGCAAGCGTTTGATTGGGATAATTATTATACTTTTAACTATACTTTTATAACAAATATTGTGGGAGATATTGTGGTATTTTAATATTGTCACTGAATGTATTAAAAAAAAATAATTGAGAAAATTAGTCATCATATATGATATTAACTGTTATTAAATATAATTTTTGATTCAGTAGCACTTTCTTCACATAATTTTTTCTTCTAAAAATGGTAGTACATTTTTGTAATGTATTTAATTTTAGTGCATAATTACTTTATAATTTTCCTGCATTCGCTTGCAAGTTCCTTACTTTTATACATTATGATTATCATCCACAAGGTATATATGAAAGTTGGCCATATTTTAATGTTTATTTTTTGGTTTCACAAATGAGTAATCTGTAATAAGATGATAACCATACATACTAAAGAAACAGATATTAATCCAATATACATAGAACATTAACTGTATAAAAAAAATTTAGTCTTAAGAAATGTATATAACAAAAATGTATATAATCTATTTATGCTAAACTTCTACCAGTACTTCAGTTTGAAGAGATACACATTCATTTGCAATTGCACATTATAAATGTGAATACCATAAATAATCCTAGAAGCTGAATTTAATAATGGACAAATGTGAATATATGATGCAGAATTAAAACTCCATAAGAATCCTTAGTAATTTGCAAGTCGTTTATATACCAAATTCATATACAAAATTATAGTTACATAAAATCCACACCATTCACATTTGAACATACTAAAACAAATGCAGACTAATACTGTATGAAAGATGATTGATAAAAGTTCACAGCATATTCATCCTTGATTATTTTTTTTAACATGTTTTAACATTTATTTCATAATCATCCCTTCAGTTCTTCACCTGAACTGGGAATTTGATGCAAACCAACTTGTTGTTGTTCTGGTCTCTCAACTCCCACATGACCTGCAAACTGATCTGAAATTGACAAGAAAAAAAAACATAGATATGGTGCATAGGTTACAAGTTTTACATTATTAAAAAATGTTCATGGTGCATATACCATGCACAATAACATTCCTACATTAAATAACACCATTATATCCAGTGTGAAATATGAACATAAATGATATCAGTTTACTAAGGATAGTTATATATATATATATATATATATATATATATATATATATATATATATATATATATATAATATATATAATATATATATATATATTATATATATATATATATATATATATATATATAATATTATATATTATATTTATATATAATATATAATATATATATATATATATATATATATATATTATATATATATATATATATATATTATATATATATATCATATATTATATATATATATATATATATATATATATATATATATATATATATATATATATATATATATAAACATGTACGCGTGCATGCGTGCGTGCGTTTGCGTGCGTTTGCGCGTGTATGCGCGTACTTGCGCGCGTGCATAGTGTGTACTTACGGAAGGATATTCTGATCTGATCGGAAGCGAGGCAGTGTACACGCCTTGCTGGCCAGCAGGCATCGGGCACCGCAGGGAGGAGTTTGTGCAGCCATCGCTGTTGGGCAAGTTGAAGGGGA
This sequence comes from Penaeus monodon, assembly GCF_015228065.2. Classification (NCBI taxonomy): domain Eukaryota; kingdom Metazoa; phylum Arthropoda; class Malacostraca; order Decapoda; family Penaeidae; genus Penaeus; species Penaeus monodon. The sequence continues at coordinate 13,778,974 of NC_051401.1, forward strand.
TCGGGATGGGGCCGATGAAGGCAGTGACCTTTGCCTTTACTGCTGTTACCTCATGATCTGGTGATCGACGCATTTTAAAACCATAAATACCAAGCAATGCCATGTTTATAAACTGTATGTGAATATATTATCGATGAATATAAATGTCACTCTATATAGTGGAGAGGGAGAGCGTATGTGAGCGAGAGATAGACAGGAGAGAGGGAGGGAGGGAGAGAGAGAGAGGGGGGAGGGAGAGAAAGCGAAAGAGAGAGGGGAGGGGGAAAGGGAGGGAGAGAGAGTGAGCGAGAGAGAGAGAGAGAGAGGGAGGGAGTGTTGAAGAGGGAGAGAGACAGAGAGAAACAGACAGAGGGGGGAGGGCTTGTTCCGCTTTTTATCAAAGGCTTCTATAGCAATTATGTCAAAAACAGCGTTTATTAAACGGAAATACTTACGTGGTGTGAAAGGCAACGACATCGAAGCATCATGTCCTTTTGGGAACATGCACTTTTTCTTATTCTTAAGACATCCTGTCATTTCTATGTTGTTGAAGTCAACTGAAGCTGAGCCGCCTGTAGAACAGAATCAGGATACAATTAGAAATCTATGAATCTTTAATTTCAAGTGCAAACTTCAAACTACTAGGTGTGTAAGTTTTTTTTTTCAGTTTCGCAAAATCGCAAAGCACTGGGTATTTACTTATTTCCAGGGAATATTGCTCCTGCTTTTTATCCAAGAATATTTGTTGAAATAAACCAGGAATGAAGCCCTCTCGTTTCTCTTCTCAATCAGGGAGAGGTTTTTGCATTACGTATTAACTCACTTTCGCTTCAGTTACCATCGCCATGACCATTAGTCTTGAATCAGATTATATGAAAGATAAAATACATGCAAACACACACACACGTAATAATAATAAGAGATTGTTAAATAATAAAAAAGAGATAGAAACGGAGCCCGCAAAAGAAGATTAAATGCACTACGAATGCATTAACAACTTCTGAGCTTGGCTGAAGTGAAAGGAAAGAATAAAAACCCATTTTTCCCGTTAACAGAGTCGT
>NC_051401.1:13790013-13795013 GCF_015228065.2 Penaeus monodon
TAAAACAGCGTTGTCCCGAACTCGCGCTTATTTAACCTACCTACCTGCCCCTCCTTTCTAAAACATCAGCCATTCTTCGAACATTCACCGGATATGCTGAGAACTGGGCCTCTCAGCGGCATTCATTTATCAGCGTGTTAACAGCTGACCGGACCATCAGATGAGTCGGTCATCATCAGCTGTTATGGCAACGCTGATTCACCCGACGCCTGACCCTCCTTAATCACGCGCTGGACCCACGCCCCAAGGGATATCCGCATGGTGGGTATGGGAAAATTTGAACCACAACAACTATGAGGCTGAAAGCGTTGTCACTGGTGGTATATAAGGATAAATATGTTCGGGAGTAGTACTCGTAATAACGGATATTGGTACTCCGAATGTACGGTTCTATTAATCAGAATAATGAGGATAAAGGCAATGCGTACATGCGTACAGAGTGTATCTATGTATTGTATATGTGGCTGTATACGTGAAAACTATATAAATCATTTGAATTCTTTGCCTTTCTCTGTATAAAAAAAGCGTGTGTGTGTGTGTGTGTGTGTGTGTGTGCGTGTGTGTGTGTGTGTGTGTGTGTGTGTGTGTGTGTGTGTGTGTGTGTGTGTGTGTGTGTGTGTGTGTGTGTGTGTGTGTGGGTGCGTGCGTGTGTGTGTGTGTGCGTGTGCATGTGTGTGCATGCGTGCGTGCGTGTGTGTGTGAGTGTGTGCGCACGCGCGCGTCCATATACGTACACTCGCACACAATTCTGTGGTTATGTATGCTTGTTTCCATTTCTCTACAATTTCTAATTAATGAAAATCCAGGAAAGTTTTACTTTACGGTATTCTGTCCTCTTTTAGAAACCATTGCTCATTTTTCTAGTAACAAAAATACCACTTTCACTGAGTCAGAGGATATGATAAGACAAAAAAACAACTGAATCCTGAAATGTTGTTGTGTTCTAAGTTCAGCGGACGAAAGCAGTGTGTGCCTTTGTAATCTTGCACATGTAGTAATATCTCGCATCCGGCAAAAAAGTCCAAAACACTAGATCTAAAATGAGTTTTCTGTGATTGAAAAGATCTTTCATGAGATTATTCAACAGTGAGTGCAATTGGAAAGCACATAATTTTCGCTGAATTGATGATTTTTATCTGTAGTGATACTTTTAGGCCTGAACATGAATAAAAATCAAGTGCAAAATAGCTAAACACTTTAAGAACGATTTTAGGTTTTGCTACATTGACATGTCTAAGGCATTTGTTTACCAGGAGAAAGGATCATAGTTTCCTATTTTCGCATTTGCACATTGTGTTGTTACTGGCACTTTGGGCTGGCAGCAGTGTTTTTCAAAATCCGCAGTTTCACAGACATAACATCCGATTTCAGTTATACACACGGTGTTGTTTATACAACAGCGACGGAAAAGGAAGAGGTAAAATAATCAAATTGGAAAGGTCTAGCGACATATTGGCAGATCAGTTTGGAATAGAACGGGAAAAAAATAATGCCTAGTCACCCTTCCTTTCTCCTACTTGATGACTTGACTGAGTGGCGTAATACCATGTCGACGGGAAAGGCGGATGCCTTCCTCACAGCAACTCCTATCTTTTTTATCTTTGTTCTACTTTTCTCCATTGATTTCCCGATGTGTTGTTGCTCGACCATTATATTTTCCGAGTTAATGAATGGTGTTACCATAAGCTATTGTATTGCCGTCCTTTGTTATGCGCATTGCAAAAAGTTGTTTTGTTTTGTTTACAGCAATTCCAAAATGCATCGCTACTTATCGTCCACTGTCATCATCCTCCGTTAAAGTCACGTGATGCTGTAGTTACAAAAATCTTTGCATTTCCCCATTTGTCTGCATATTCAGCATATAAACAAGTCTATAAGAAGACTGTTATTACAAACATTAAGGAAATAATTAAGCACGAATGACGCAATTCTTTACAATCTCAACCTGACTGCCTCCAAAGAAATATTATGCACGTAATTTCGAACAATGGTTTGTCCTTCTAACTGGTGATTACTTGACAATTTTCCCTCTGTTTTCATCCGTCAGATTTTTCCCACCATGCTATTTTGTGCCTCTAAAATGAGAATTCTCATCTCAGCAGATGCATCTTTATTCACAATTAACATTAATTTTCATTAATTTATCGTTATAATCTGTTGCGATTCGACCTTCTTTTCTTTTCTTTATCTTCCTCTCGCTTTCACAAAAGTTTGATAACTACGTCGACTTACCGTAAAAAAGAACACGAAACCCGGCGAGAAGGTTAGCATGGGAATGAGAAAAATACGTGTGTGTGTGTGTGTGTGTGTGTGTGTGTGTGTGTGTGTGTGTGTGTGTGTGTGTGTGTGTGTGTGTGTGTGTGTGTGTGTGTGTGTGTGTGTGTGTGTGTGTGTGTGTGTGTGTGTGTACGTGAAAGAAAGAAAATGGGAGAGAAAGGAAGGAAGGGAATGTTTATATAGTAATGCACACAGACGCGCACATGGACACGCGCACATATACAGACGACAGACATTCACACAAACACGCCCAAACACACGCAAGCACAAACACACGCATCTACTCATACAGAAAAACAAACAAACAGACAATCGCGCATCAACACATAAAAACACACAAACATATGTACACACACACACACACACACACACACACACACACACACACACACACACACACACACACACACACACACACACACACACACACACACACACACACACACGAACACGCGCATCTGCAGACTATACACGAGGTCTGGTCAGAGTGTACCGAACTTAAACCTAACAGTAAAAGTTCATTTATTGGCACTTGTTAGCTGTAAGAAAATATCTACGACAATATAGGAGAGAGCGAAGGAGGGAGGAGAGAGAGAGAGAGAGAGAGAGGAGAGAGAGGAGAGAGAGAGAGGAGGAGAAGAGAGAGAGAGGGGGGGGAGGGGAAGGGAGGAAGGGAAGGGAGGAGAGAGAGAGAGAAGAGAGAGAGGGAAAGAGAGAGAGAGAGAGAAGAGAGAAGAGAGAGAGAGAGAGAGAGAGAGAGAGAGAGAGAGAGAGGGAGAGAGAGGAGAGAGAGAGAGAGAGAGAGAGAGAGAGAGAGAGAGAGAGAGGAGGGGAGAGGGAGAGGGAGAGAGAGAGAGAGAGGAGGAGAGAGAGGGAGAGAGAGAGAGGAGGAGAGAGGGATGAGGAGTGAGTGAGAGAGAGAGAGAGAGAGAGAGACTATCTTCTCTGCTTCTATTAGTGCCGATCGACGTTTATCATTAGTAGATAATACGTGACATGCATTCTCAGTTAACTTACTCATACTCCCAACAGGAAGAACGAATATATTATGTCACGCGGAGCCAATGTCATATCTATCCCCATCTCAAAATAGAACAATGAAAATCGGTGACAAATGAAACGTGACATAGACCATCCCGAGACACGTTACTTATTGTTTATGAAAATAAATTATGTATTCTGACCAATTCACAGAAACTAAGGACCATCATCTCCACCAAAGAATAAGATGTAATCAAACATAGTCATACTTACCGCAGTTGCTGATCTTGACAGCTGATACTGCGGCGACAGTTGCGAGGAGTACAATAACAACCTTCATCGTGTCGTGTCTTGTGGGGAACTGATGACTGGCGAAGAGGACTGAGAAGTGAAGTGGCCTGGAGGACCTAGCGGTACAACACGCCACGTCCTCGGTTGCCAGTTAGGATTCTTTGACATGATTGTACAGTTTTTATTCATGACGAAGGAAGAGAGTGATTTGATTATCTGTGCATTTACTAACAGAGAAACAATCGGACGAATGAATCAACTGCTTACATGATGAATGCTTCGTAGTTCTATATATAGATAGAAGTATTACAGTGTACGATCTGGCGTGGCGTGGTGTCTACGGTTTCACAGAGGTATGAACAAATCATTAATATTTTCTTTATTCGAGTCGTCCGTTTATATATAATATACACTATATCATGTATATAACCATGCTCTGTTTTAACGAATCTTCCATCTATATATAAGTGTTTTACATGATAACCCTATCTGCCACACATTTTGATACAACAGCAATAGTTTGTTTCAATAGGTTATTCAGAAACACACAGACAGGGAAAGAAGGGTCAAGTGCATTGTGCTTGTATAATTCAGAGAACTGGAAGAGAATATACCGTACAGTCAAACGGTATTCGTGACTTTTTCGTGAGCAAAATAATAGCAGTTATCACAGAGAAGGAGCACAAGGTTAAACTGATCTTATCTTTCTTATCAATTACCAATGGAGAGAATTTTAGACCCAAAAAATAATGGTGCGGACGAGAGAGAGCTGACAGAGAAATTATATATGATTATTTTGGCCAAGAACATGTTACTCAAAAGTTCTTTTTCATGTAGGTACGCACACAAGTGTGTGTGTGTGTGTTAGTGTGTGTGTGTGTGTGTGTGTGTGTGTGTGTGTGTGGGTGTGGGTGGGTGGGTGGGTGTACATATATATATATATATATATTATATATATATATATATATATATATATTATATATATATATATATATATACATACAGGGGCGTCACTTAAAAAAGCCTCTTTTTGCAGGGCAAAATCTAGTTCTGCAGGGCATATTTTCTGGTATTTATAATTCATAATTTTCTACCAATAATACGATATATAATACTGGTTGATGGTCCATTCCGGGCTACTTATAAATAGCTAGTGAGCATTTTCTTTTTCGTGATTTGCAGGGCAAAAATTATTTTTTCAGGGCAAATTTACCCGTCACCCCCCCAACTCATAACATGAAGTGACGCCCCTATATATATATATATATATATATATATATATATATATATATATATATATATATATATATATACATATACATATACACATACATATACACACATTTGCATATATATATGTATGTATGTATGTGAATATATACATATATATGCCACAAAATATATGTGTATATGTAGATATATTTATATATATGTATATATATTTATATATG
>NC_051401.1:13797513-13800013 GCF_015228065.2 Penaeus monodon
ACGTTTAGAAAAGAATATCGTGGAATTCTATAGTATAAGCGAAAGAGTGGCTTCAGTAACAATAAAACTAAACAATAGGTACAACTTAAAGATTGTTCAAGTCTATGCTCCAACCTGCAGCCACAGTGATGAAGAAATAGAGAGCTTCTATGAAGATGTTCATTTAGCCAGCGAGAGAGTAAAAACTCATTTCACAATAATAATGGGAGATTTTCATGCAAAAATAGGTAAAAAGACAGTAAGAGAAACGCCATAGGGAATCACGGAATAGGTACTAGAAATAAGAGGGGACAAATGTTAGTTGATTTTGCGGAGGCTCGATCACTCAAAATCATGAATACATTCTTCGAAAAAAGACTAGAGCGGAAGTGGTCTTGGAAGTCGCCATCTGACATCAAAAACGAAATTGACTTCATAATTTCAAATAAGCGCGATATAGTAAAAAATGTGGAAGTTATTAATAAAGTAAATGTTGGCAGCGACCATAGAAAGGTCAGAGGCGAAATTAAATTACACCTCAGGAGGGAAAGGAGTAAACTCAAGAAAACCACAGCCAAATTTAGCTAACTTGAAGACCAGAGCGACAGAATTTAACCTTAACATCCAAAACAGATATTCACTTCTAAGCGACGAAGATCTCAACATTGACCAAATCAACAAACAGTTCAATGACATAATAAAGGAATCTGCACTAGAAGTATGCGGTAAGAACGTCAAGCAAACCTCCAGCAAGGTCTCGGTAGAAACTAAAGAGCTTATGCAAAAACGTAGGGTCATGAAAATATCGTCAATCAGGGACAAGATAGAATTAGCCGAACTAACAGAGACTATAAATAAAAAGAAGAGGGAAGATGTACGGAAATTCAATACTCAAATAATAAATGAAACAGTGATATCAGGTACTAGCATGAAAACATTAAAAGGAGACTCGGTATAGGGAGAAATCAATTGTATGCAATAAAGTAACCAGATGGAGAAGTAACATACAATAAAAATGAAATTCATAAGAATAGTGGAGGACTTTTACAGGGATCTATACAACTCAATGAACAGCCATGGATAGAAGCGAATGCGGTAACTAGAGACGTACCTAGCATCACAACAGAAGAAATAAAAAGAGCGCTTAAAGGCATGAAGAGAGGGAAAACACCGGGGGAAGATGGAATTAGTATAGACCTTATAATAGATGCAGGAGAAATTGCAACAGTAAAACTAGCTAATCTTTTTAACAAATGCCTTATCAACGGGAAAACTCCGAAAGCCTGGAAAAATGCAACAATTATTTTGATACATAAAAAAGGGGACAGAAAGGATCTAAAAAACTACCGACCAAGAAGCCTCCTTTCAGCTACTTACAAATTATTCACAAAAATCATCACAACTCGCATCTCTGACCGTTTGGATTCTAACCAGCTTAGAGAACAAGCAGGCTTTCGCAGTGGATTCTCAACAACAGACCACATCCACGCGCTCACACAAATAAAGGAAAAAATAAACGAATATAGGAAACCCCTGTTTATGGCATTCATCGATTACGAAAAGGCATCTGTAGAGATACTAGCAGTACTAGAAGCTATCCGAAAACAGGGAGTAGAGGAGGTATATTGTGAAATACTGGAAGATATATACAAAGATGGGACAGCAACATTCAAGCTCCACTCCGAAACCGACAAAATACCAATTAAAAAAGGTGTTAGACAGGGCGATACCATCTCACCAAAACTGTTTACAGCTTGTCTTGAGGAAATATTAAAAAAGCTAGAGTGGAATGGAAAGGGTATCAAGATAGGAGACGAATATCTAAACAATCTAAGATTTGCAGATGATATTGTTCTCTTCAGTGAATCTGCAAATAAAATGCAGCAACTAATAAATGATCTGAATAGAGAAAGTCTGAAAATCGGACTTCGGATGAACAAGAAAAAGACTAAGATCATGTTCCAACAGTAGAGTTCAGTTCGAAACAGATACAAGTACAAGGCGAAGTGCTAGAGGTAGTGGACAAGTATATATACCTAGGACAACTTGTACAGACAAACACATCTAGCGAAGAGGAAATTAAGCGACGCATCAGTCTAGGCTGGATGGCCTTTGGCAAACACAGTAGCATACTAAGAGGCTCTTTGCCATTATGTTTAAAAAGAAAAGTCTTTAACCAATGTGTCCTACCAGTTATGACCTATGGATCAGAAGCATGGACTACAACCAAATTACTGGAGAGGAAACTAATAAGTGGCCGGAGAGGGATGGAAAGACTGATGCTGGGAATTAGCCTAAGAGATAGGATGGGGGCGACGTGGATCAGGGAACAGACAAAGATATACTTGCGAGCATCAAAAAGAAAAAGTGGCAATGGGCAGGTCATATACATCAGAGACAGGATAACAGATGGACAAAGAATGTAACAGACTGGGTTATAGATAATATAAAGAGACCAAGGGCCAGACCACTGACAAGATGGCGCGACGAAATAACGAAATTTGGGGGCCGAGACTGGAAA
>NC_051401.1:13817513-13827513 GCF_015228065.2 Penaeus monodon
GTTAAATGGAAAATTTTTATTGGTCTGGAAAGCATAAGAATAGGTTATAGGGTGTATTTAAGAAACAAGAAGGAGTAAATTGTAAACTAATAATTACATTGTATCTAATGGAGATGCCCAAAGATAGTTGATTATGATGTATGTTCAGACAAAAATGTGATTCTTGATAGTTACCTTGTTAATTCATGATTGATTTTAACTTATTGGATCTGGGTGACATGGACATCTAGTCATGAAAAGGGATAATTTTGTTATGGAAAAAAATTGAAAAATTAAAAAAAAGTGGATAATGGGAATGTTCTTTCATGAGCAATTGTTACTGAATGTTGTGTGAGCATGTATCATTATGTGTACACAAAGTACTTAGAATGAGTTAGGCCCAGCAGGCATTCAGGAAGGGGCTAGTTCATCAGCTCCTGCAGGTCTTCCATAGGTCCGAAAAGGGTGAAGTTTAACAGCCATCAACCATGTCTTTGAGAGGGTCGTCTCCAGGGACGACACTGTATCTGCATGCAGGATCCTAATCCTGCCTGTTGTTACTGTCAGTGAGTGTTATATTTGGGAAAATTGAACAAATGGAAAGTACGAACTATAATATAAGTAAGACAATGTCATTTGTTGTTACTGTTATTGCACAGAGTGTAAACTACCTAGAGAGATAATATGGAGTCTGCTCAATTAAAACAGTCTATTATCATCTTGATACAACTTACAAAATGATAAATACAGACCTTGGGAAATGGCAAAAATGCAAAGAGGAGGCGAGGAGTCTTGAATTTCATGTGGGCAAGGCCCACAACTTCATCTATGGGATGAGGTACCAAGATCCATTGGGTAATGACAGTCAGATAATTTCTTTTGTAAACTGCACTGTTCAGACAAGTTAGACAAATACCTGTGCCAGAAAGATATATATTTATTGAACCATGCCAGGTGGGTGTGGGTTTGAGTATGAACTTTGAGGTAAGGCATGTTTTAAACAAAGACTATTTCCAGCAAGAAGAATGAGTACTTTAAACCACCTCATATCAGACAATTTTTAGTGTTCCTTAGAGAGTTCATTTGGTCTTGAGAAATATTTGATTCTCATTGGATGATAGTTGATGCCATCTTATACTGTATGTGTTCAGCCCCCACACGCTCTTTTTTCTCTTACTGAATTTTTTGCTTCACATGGTATTTTAGAATTATTTGTGATGCATACAACACACCTATAGACTTTATGATAAAAGAAAAAAAAGAAAAAAAAATATATATTTTTTTTAAATTAATTAATTAATTTATTTATTTATTTATTTTTATTTATTTATTATTTTTTTAGGTATATTAGCAATAAAAAGCATATTGATTGGGATGAGATATATGAACCAGTAGTTCTCTATAGTATGGATGCACTTGCCAGAGGCTATGTCTCCAACTCACGTCACAAAATTTATGGAACAACCTAAGTTGCCGTGACCAGGCCTGACCCTCAGGCACTGCCCAAGGTGGGTTGGTGGGAAGCTCTGTCCCCTAACATCCTCTGGAAAACATTGCCTTCACCTTGTATGCATGGCAAGGCAGAGCTGAAACTCAGGAGCACTTGTAGCATACTACTTGACTCCTTGTTGGCAACACACTTTTGGAGTCACCCGTGTGTTCACACATTTCAGAAAACAAATTACAGTGAACATTACATGTTCTCGATGGTAATGGGTTAAGAAGTAAATACTCTTGATTTTTTAAAGTTTATAACATGAACTAAAAATTAATGAAAAATATCAAAGCTTCAAATTTAATTTTCTTTTCTCCATTTCTACATACCCATGGCAATAACCAACCACCTAATTTGGATTTCAACATCAAAAACACTTTATAGTTGTTTGTGAAAACAATGAGAAGTTTATTTGTTAAAAAAAAAGCTCCAAGTTTGCCAAACAGTTGAAGTTCTTAAATATTCATCATAGTTGGGATTTGCTGTGAGCTTGTACCAGCTTCCATAAATAACATAAAAATTGGCCTTTTTTTTTCTAGAAGCGTTAACCCTCTGAGGGATTATCTCAAAAACCTGTATGAGTAAAGAAACACTGTTCAGCTTTTATCAACATAACCAATTTTCATTTGATTATCCTGTTTTCTTTTCTCTCTCTCTTTTTTTTTTTTTTTTTTTTTTTTTTAGGGATACAACATCTTGTTGGCCAAGGCAGGGAAAGCCCCATGAGCTAAAGTTGCTTTCTTGAATTTATGTTTCATGATATTTTTATGGCAAATAACTGTGAGTAGATGTAGTATGAATGAACAAAATCCAGTGGTGGTGATGATTGTCTTTTAGACTTTACAGGGTGTGTAGAGAAATTAAAAGGTCAAGTGTTATCATACAAAATAGGGTGTGCTGAGTGGGCTAAGATACTAATTTTTTTTTTATGACATATTTGTTGCAATTTAAAAAAGTTATTTAACTCATAGAATAAATAGAAACATATTGCATGCATGTAGAAAAGTTGAAAATGTGTCCACTTCCATGTTTCAGCCAGACATAGCTTAGATGGATTCTTTATTTGAGGTTCCAGTGAGGTTTACAAATCTTGTTTACAATAGTCATGTTAAATTATTTCACATTTATTAATTTTACCACCTGTTACTTACTCATGTTTTTGTTTAACTTATTAAACAAACAAATGTTTAATTTTGGGTTTGGTGCTACTGTCCAGTGAAAAGATATCTGTGAAATCTCAGTTTACTAGTTCAATTTCTGATTATCTGTACTGTTGTATGTACAAAACTGAATTATACCCAAACTTAAAACTGTTTCTCTAATGTGATCAAGGGGGAAACCCCCTAGATAAATAGCATTGTAGTATGTTGAAAATTTCTACAAAAATCACATATTTTAATTAACATAAGAAGAGAAATGATTACTTGTTAGGGCATGGAAAAACACAAATATAAAAAAAAGAAATTTAAATTTTAAATTTAACTTGAAGATCCAAATTAGATGTTTCCCCATGCATGGGAAACTTAAATAATAAAAACTGCAATTAAAACATTCTTGGCTGCAGAAAGGATTTTATTTTTGAAAAAACCAAATTTTTTTAAAAGGGGTCCCGGGTGAAACCTTTTCCTGGCAGGCTATAGTTCATTTTAAAGGGGGATCGCATATTCTAATGCCTGTTTAGAATTCAGAAATGAAATGTTACTTTTTTTTTTTTATTTTATTACATTTACTAAATAGAGCTTTTTTGCGGCCAGTGGTACTTTTTTTTCGGGACAATTTTTTTTAAATTTTTTTCAAAAAGATTGGAAACCAAAATATTAGATTAAAAAGGGAATATTATACATAGAACTTGTGGGGAAAAGCCATCACCTTTTTTCCAAATCAGAAGTGGTATTTTATGCATATTTTATTGTTTTGGGTTTTTATATGTTTTGAAAAATTAATAATGGAAATACATTTTTAGGATGTTTTGCTTTTTTGTTGCCATTACTTTTGGTTATTTTCTTTTATGTGTGGTCATATGAATAATTTTTTTTTTATTTAAAATTACGGGTGTATCAAATGATTTTTTTTTATTCCCAAACCCTTGAAAATGGGGCCCCATGTCCTTTTTGCGGAATTGTTGGTTAGTTTTTTATATATGTTTTTTTGTATTTTTTCAGTTTCAAATGTTAACTTATAACAGTTTAAAATACTCAAATTCTATATTTTTTGTATGCTTTAATTTGTTTTTTGGGGATAAAAACTTAGTACATTTTTTCCTTCAAATTCCTCTTCCCTACGGGTTGAGAGCGCAGAGTTTTTATATGGGGGGCTTCAAAGTTCTGGAAAAAAGGATGTATGAAAAATGTTTCCACTTAAAATTATATTTTACAGCATATGCTCCTTTAAAGGAATACACTTTTGCAAACATTGATACCCCCTTTTAAAGTTGTGTGAGAAAAACTGGGGGGTCATGTATCTGAACCATGTCAAAAGCGCTTTTTTTATGTCTTAAAAACCGATGGAAATTGGCCCTTTTTCTATTATTTTTTAAGTTTGGAAATAAAGAAGTCAAATGGGGCAAAATCGGGTGAAGGTGGATGCTGATGATTTTTTCTTTAAAATTCAGTAGCACAGCTCTTTTTTTCCCGAGGGCCGTGAGTGGGTATTGCCCGTGGTAGAAGAAAAGGGTTTTTGGCAGCTTTCCAATGTTTTTCCTAAATTTTTTTTTGCATTTTATAAAAAAGCTTCAAAAGCGATGATCTCTTGATGTCAGATTTTTCTTTGACGGGTCCTTTCCACCTCGGGGCAGCCACTGCTTTGTTTGATTTTCCCCTTTGGGGGATCATGCAAAAAAGCTCAAGTCATCATCCCACTCTGAAAAGATTATCCTTTTTGTGCTGATCTGGGCGAAACCCTGGGACCTTTGGGGCGAAAGCTTTTTTACCCCAACCTCCCCAGAATTTGTGTGTGCAGCCCCCAAAATTTTTGGTGTATCGTACTGATTCGTGTTTTTCGTCTTCCTTTCAATCATGTCATGGTCATAATTAATGTTTTCCTCACAAACAACATTGATGGCCTGCCACTGCGGGGTTCATCTTCGTTTTGTTTCTTCCACTTCGACTTACCCTTTGTGGTTGTTGATTTCTTTGGGGACACCAAAACATTTCCCAAAGCGAAATGATTTCCCACTTCCCCTGATTTTTTTAAACCGTTTAATGTTTGCCCTGGCCTCGTTTTGGGATTCCATGTTGCTTGAATTGCCAACTTCCCTGGGGCCCTGCATTTTACCTGCTTTTAAGGTTCATCTTTGAAAATTTTAAACATGTTGTACAAGAATATTCTGCATTGAAAACAAAATCCCTTCATGTGATTTTTGTTTTGGACTTTTTACCAAAACTTTTTTAAACCTTTTCGTAAAAACCGGAAAAAAGAATACTGACTGGCATGCAAGGGATTTATGGGGCCCCTTCTTTCTATATTAATTTTGTTTGGAACCTTTTTTAGGGAGACTTCCATCTTTGAAAATATAAAAACAAATGTGACCTACTTGCGGGAAAAAGGGTGGAACGCAGTCAGTCTTGAGTGGACCCAAATTTTTTTAGGCTGCTTGTGTGTGTGTGTGTGTGTGGTGTTTGTGTGTGTGTGTGGTGTGTGTGTGGTTGTGTGTGGTGTGGTGTGTGGTGTTGTTTTGTATTATATATATTATATATATATATTTATATATATTTAATTATTATATATATATTTTATGGTATGTCTGTATGTTTTCAAATATACTTACCTTTACCAAAAACACCCCACACCCAAACACAAACAAACACCAAACCACACAACACCACACCACAAAAACATCTACTACTACTACTACTACATAAATACATCATACATACATACATACTACATACAACACACCCACACACAACACACACAAACCACACACACACACACACACCCCCACACACACACACACACACACCCACACACCACCACCACACACACCCCCAAAACCAACATCACCACATCCACCACTCCACCTAACACACAAAACACACACACACACACACACACACACCACACACAAAAACACCACCACACCACCACAATATATATATATAGATATGATTGATATAGATATATTATTATATATTATATATATATTATTAAAATATTTATTATATTTTATATATATTTATATATTAATACAATATACCCTATATATATATATATATTTAAATATATTATAAAATTATATATGTATTTATAATATATATAATATATTTATATTGTATATATTATTATATTCATATATCATATTTATATACCAATTTTATATATTAAAATTTTTTTTATATATAACACTAAAACTAACATATATACATGTTATATTCAAAATACATATATACTATATCATATACATATAAATATTATTATTTTATATTATTAAAATTTTATATATAATATATATATAATATATACATTATACATATATAATACATTTACATATATTTTTATATTAATTTATTTTATATTATAATAATATTATTATATAATATATAATTTTATTTTTATATAATTAATATTTTTTTATATTTATTTTATTATTTATATTATATTTATATTATATAATTTAAAATATATATAAAAATATAAAATAAAATTAATGTAAATATATATATAAATACAAATATAATATTATATATATAATTTTATATTATATTAAAATTTTATTATTATATATTCATTAATAAAATTTTTTTTTCTGTATATGTATATTTTGTATTTTAAATATATAATTTTTTTATATTATTAATATATTAATATAATATTTTATATTTATTATATATTATATATTTTTTATATCATACTACTTGTATACATCTAACATATATTTTATTATATTTATATATATATAAAAATATATATTATATTAATTTTATTATATAATAATATAATATAATATTATTAATATTATATATATTTTTTATATATATATATTTAAATTTTTAATTTTATTTTTTATATTTTATTATATATTTATATATATATATATATAATATATATATATAAATATATATATTATATATATTATAAAAAAAAAAAAACATAAATAAAACACACACACACAACCACACCACATATATATATATTTTATATATATTAATATATTTATATATAAATATATATTATTATTATTTATTATATTAATTAAAATTATATAAAGTCATATTGTCTATTGTACAATAATATTTATATTATTTTTATATTATTATATATATATATACATATTTTATACATAATTAATACATATATATCCATATATTACATAATGTAATATAATGTATACTTATATAAAAATATAATATATTATATATATTAAATATACCACATAAAATACACATACATCCCCTACATCTACATCAAATACATACATACATCCTACATACAACAACTACATACATACTCCCAAAATACATACCTACATCATTCATACATACTATATATATATATATATATATATATTTATCAATACATATACTAATACATATATACATATAACATATATACAATTACATACTACATACATATATATATATATTATATATATATAATTTTTTAAAAATTAAAATAATATATATACATATATATATATTATATAAATATATTTAAAATATATATACATTTAAAAACAAAAAAAAAATTATATATATATTATATATATAAATTTTATATATATATATATATCATACATACATCACATTATATATATATAATTATATATATTATTATTATATATTATTTATATATATTTATTTTTATTATTTATATTATTTATGTTTTATTATATTTACAATAATATATTATTATTTTAATATATATATTATTTTCAAATATATTTATATATTTATATATATATATATTTATATTTTTAAATTTAATATATATTCTTTATTATATTATCCCCTTCATATATTACATATATATATATATATTTTTATATTATATATATTTATATATATATTTATATTAAATTTATATTTAATTTAATTAAATTAATATAAAATTTGTGTATTATATAAATATAAATTTATATATAATTTATATAATTTAAAATTATCTTATTATATATATATTTTTTATATATAATATATTAATTATGTAAATTATAGATAATATAATAATATCATTAAAATATATTATAAAATATACTGTGTGTGTTGTGTTTTTGTGTGTGTGTGTGTGTGTGTGTTTTTATATATTTTTATATTTACTGTTATATTAATTTTATATAGTATCTCAATTCTATATCCTTTATCCTTATATATATATATTATTATAGTATATCTTTTCTATTATATGTATCTATATATCTACTTATTTTTTTATTTTTCTTCCTATTATATTTTTTCATTATGTACTCTCTATTATCTTTAAATTTATTTGTATTATATCTCTATATTATATATCTTTCTGCTATATAATCTATTTTATACTATACTCTTATATTATTATATTTAAATAATATCTATCTATATATATTATAATATCCTTTTCTCTTTTTATATTATCTATAATATATTATTATATATATTATATATTTTCTATAATCTCATATATCTTATATATTTATAATTCTTTATTACCTATATTTTATTATTATATTATACTATTTTACTATATTTTTATATTTTCTATTTCTATTTTTATATGTCTATTAATACTATACTATATTTTATATTATTATTATATTATATTTTTATAATTAATATTTATTATATATATATATATTTATATATATCTATATTTTATATATTATATATTCATCTTATTTATCTTATTTATTAATAAATTAATATATTTCTTATTCATATATTCTTTGTATATATTTTCCTTCTCTGTCTACTCTATTTCTCCTTTTTCTTTTTTTTTTACTTATCTATCTCTCTATCCCATATTATATTAATATATATATATATCTACTATATATTTATCCTTCCATTATATCATATATTTTATTGATATATCTAATATTTTATTCTATATATATATATCTATACTATTTATTATACTAATATATATTTTTTGTATTAATTTTATATAATATATATATTAGTTTTATATATATATTATTATGTTCTATATATTATATTTATATATAATTTATATTATATCTATATATATTTTTTTTATTATTTTATATTTAAATTTTTTTTTTTTTTTTTTTTTTTTTTTTTTTTTTTTTTTTTTTTTTTTATTTTTTTTTTTTTTGTTTTTTTTCTTTTATCTTTTAAAATTTATTTTTTTTGGTCCTATATTTTCTTTCTTTTTATTTTTTTTTTTTGTTTTTTTTTTTTCTTTTTTTTTTTGTTTTTTTTTTTTTCTTTTTTTTTATTTTTTTTTTTTTTTTTTTTTTTGTTTTTTTGTTGTTTTTAAAATTTTTTCGTTCTGTGGGTTGCTTTGTGTTTTCTTTGGGCCTTTCCTCACCGCTTGCCCTTTTTCTGTTTGTCTTCAGGGATTGGGCCCTTTGCCCAGGGTGCCTGGGGTTCCTTCTCTGTTTTGTTCTTTGGCTTTTATCTTTCCGTTTCCCGGACTGAATTGTCCCCTTTGCTTGCCTCCCCCCCGCCCTCTCCCTACTGCGTCGGGCTTGCTGGTTTTGGGGTTTTTAGCTTGAATTTTTTTGGTGGCGGCTGGGGGGTTTTTTTAGGCGTACTTGCCCCCGGGAAACAGCTCTCTCTCCCCGGTTTCGCCCCCCCGTTTTGTCTCCTTTGGCCGGGGCGCCCTCCCGGGTGGGGGTCCTTTTTTTTCTTCTTTTCTGTTTTTATTTGTTTTCCCCGGGTTTTCTCTTATTTTTCCTCCCGTTTTTGGGAACAAAGGGCGAACCGGGGACGCAAGCGACGTTTTTACGAACGTGTCCCCTGAATATCGGGGGTGCTCCCCGGGGCCGGGTTGCGCATAAAAACCGCTTTTTAAAGCTGGTTGCTGGTTGTCTCTGAAACCGTTCCCCTTTTTATTTCTCCGTTTCCGGGGGTTTTTTTTCGGACGATATTCCCGGGTCGGTAAACGGGAAAGGACGGGGGAAACATGGGCTTTTTAGCCGGGAGGGAGGCACTGATGGGGGCCGAATTTCATCATGGAAAATGAAAAAAATTAAAAAGGAGTGCCTTTAAAAATATTGCTGTAGGGTGTGTGTTGATGGGATGATGGGTGGGGGTAGGGAGGGGTGGAACGTTGCTGTGTCGATGCTGAGGGGGGAAGGCTGGGGTCTAGGGGGGGGGGGGGGGCTCATTTCTGTTTGTTCCCCGGGCGTACGCCCCTGTGTGCCCATACGTATTTTTTGCTTACCCGCACAGTTGCCGCCACCCAACGCATGCACACACCGAAAACCCCCACCCCCCCTCTTCCCAAACCCCCCCAACCACACACACACCACACACAACCCCCACACACACACCCCACCACAAAAACACAAAATACAACATCATACATAAACTACATTCAAACCCACACCAAAACACAACACACACCCACACACAACACACACAA
>NC_051401.1:13832513-13849383 GCF_015228065.2 Penaeus monodon
TCTTGCACAGATAGGAAGGAATCATGAGTGGCGAAGATATGTAGAATATCAGATGATTATAGGTAGAGACTGAGAGACAGGATTGATTATCAAGCATTGAATAAGTAAATGCTGCATTAAGGAGACAGTAGTTCAGGAGAGAAAAAAATCGGGCGTCCTTGGTTTTAAGACCAGACGATAAATATGCGAAACTCATTCATCAAAGTCCATGGAAAGTCAGAGACCATGACAAAGGATTCATCTGCTGAGCCCATGTTACAGGGCCCTCTATTGAAACTCGCCGAACTCCCCGTTATCAAAGGAGGAGTCTGTGGCAGCTTTGTATGAGTGTCACGGATCATGTTATCTTGCCAGAGGCGGAGGCACGTGTGGTAATGAAGACGGGCTGGAGACAGAGGATATGGCAAGTAAGATCAGAGGTTATGAAATTCCGCGGAGGAGCTGGAATGGAAGAGACGGAGGCCAGCGTTGGGAAGGGGAGAGAGCGCGGAGGAGGGAGTCCAGGAATCACACTTGCAGGACGAGTAGGATGGGAGGATGTTCAGGGGTGCCATGTGGGGTCAAGGACTTCGTGTACGGTTACGGGAAAGTCGGTGGGATGTTGGTGATTCCTAGAATACCTCGGCGAGTATTTGTGTTGACAGGAAAGAAAGAAAGAAAGAAAAAAGTGAAATTGCGTGTAGAAAAACATGTGCTTTTGCAAGGGCTATTATTACTGGTAATAAACATGGGGGGAATACCCAGAGGAGAAAGATTGTGAAGGATTTTAGAAAATAAATAATTGTGAAGACGAGGGGAGAAGCCTGTGACAAGGAAGAGGGCACGACCCCCCCCCCCCCCCTAGAAAAAAAGTACAGAACTCGAAGCACCGAAGTGAATACCAGTGGCTGTAACTTGACCGCCAGCCTGCTTTATAGATTACAGAAGGGATTCGGGGTGACACATCTGGCCAGCTTGCATATTAAATACGGACGAGTTAATTGTATGAAGAGAATCCAGGCGCAGCTCATCTGAGAAATGTTTATTCTCATGAAAATCTAAAACCGTTTATAGATTTCTGTATTGCACAGTCAGTCATCACAAACCCCAAAGAGATATTTTGGATATTACTAACATAAACATAATATATATTGGACGTCGATGTCACTTGATTGACAGTCGAAGAGGTTTTGCAGTTATCCTACATGAGAAGTCAGCTGCTGCAGTCGCCGAGGCCGTGGTCATTTAAAGCAATGAATGAATTTCTCTCTCTCTGTCTGTCTCTCTCTCTCTCTCTCTCTCTCTCTCTCTCTCTCTCTTCTCTCTTCCTGCTCTCTCTTTTCTCTCTCTCTCTGTCCTCTCTCTCTCTCTTCTCTTTCCTCTCTCTCTCTTCCTCTCTCTGTCTCTCTTCCTCTCTCTCTCTCTCTCTTTCTCTCTCTCTTTCCTCTCTCTCTCTTTTCTCTCTCTCTCTTTCCTCTCTCTCTCTTTCCTCTCTCTCTCTTTCCTCTCTCTCTCTCTCTCTCTCTCTCTCTCTCTCTCTCTCTCTCTTTCTCCTCTCTCTCTCTCTTTCCTCTCTCTCTCTCTTTCCTCTCTCTCTCTCTTTCCCTCTCTCTCTCTTTCCTCCTCCTCTCTCTCTCTCTCCTCCTCTCTCTCTCTCCTCTCTCTCTCTCTCTCTCTCTCTCTCTCTCTCGTTCACACTCTCTCCCCCTTCCCTTCCCCCCTCATCTCCCGCACTTTCATACCCCTCTCTCCCCCTCCCTCTTCTTCATCTTTATCCTCTTATTCCTTGTCCTATTCCTCTTCCTTTTCCTCTTTTTCCTCTTCCTCTCCCCCTTCCTCTGTGCCTCCTTTTCCCCCCCCCCCCCCAATTCTCAGGAAGAACGGATATTGTAATTATTGTCCCCAGGTAATTTCTTCGGCGAGGTGCAAATGCCATGCGAGGGAGAGGGGAAGGGGGAGGGGGAGGGGTAGGGGAAGGGGAAGGGGAAGGGGAAGGGAAGGGGAAGGGGAAGGGGAGGGGAAGGGGAAGTGGAAGTGGAGGGGAAGGGGAAGTGGAAGTGGAGGGGAGGGAAGGGGAAGGGGGAGGGGAGGGGAGGGGGTCTTCATGTTCGATTAACCGTCGTGAATGGGAGTCTTATCATCAGTGTCTCTCGTGTGTCTGGCCATACTAATGGTGGTGATTAAGGCATAGGCCCAGACGCGGCTGATGAGGCGTCGGCGGCTGATTGCGGGCGGGCGGTAGACTTCCTGTTTGGTCGGAGCTCGTGTGTGTGTGTGTGTGTGTGTGTGTGTGTGTGTGTGTGTGTGTGTGTGTGTGTGTGTGTGTGTGTGTGTGTGTGTGTGTGTGTGTGTGTAAAAGTATCTATCTATCTATCTATCTATCTATATCTATATATATGTAAGTCTATATATGTATATATAATATATATGTAAGTATATATATTTATATATATGTCATCTCTCTCTTTCTTTTCCTTCTTTCTTCTCCGCTTTCATCATGTATATCTTCTACTTCTACTTCTTCTCCCCTCCTCTCCTCTTCCTTTTTGACCTTCTCATCCTCTCCTCTCCTCTTCTCTCCTCCCCTTCCTTCCCTCCTCTTCCTCATTTTCCTCTCTCCTCTTCCTCTTCCTCTTCCTCCTCTTTCTCCTCTTCCTCTTCTCTTCTCTTCTCTTGTCCACTCTTGTCTTGTCTTGTCTTCTCTTCTCTTCCTATTTTTCCACTCTTCTCCCTACTCTTCCTTATTCTCTCTCACAGCCACACACATTAATTGACCTTCCACTCATTTCTGCCTTCCCATTTTCCTTCTCTAACCCCTACCGCCCTCCACTTTCTCCTGTTCATCCTAATCCGCTGTTTTCTCTCTCTCTTTTTTTTTTTGTTCTTCCTTACCTCTCTTGATTTTATTCTTCTACGTGTCTCTTTCCTCCCTCCCTCTTTAACATTCTCCAACGCCCTTCCTCTCTCACCTATCTCTCCCTTCTCCTCTTCTCCCTCCTCTCCCTCGCTTCCTTCCTCCTCTTCCCAGTTCCCTCCCTCCCTCTCTCTCCCGTCCTCCTCTCCCTCCCTCTCGTCCTCTTCTCCCTCCCTCCCGTCCATCTCTCCTTCCCTCCGTCCCCCCCTCTCGTCCTCCTCTCCCTCCCTCTCGTC
Source organism: Penaeus monodon (assembly GCF_015228065.2). NCBI lineage: Eukaryota > Metazoa > Arthropoda > Malacostraca > Decapoda > Penaeidae > Penaeus > Penaeus monodon. The sequence goes on from NC_051401.1 coordinate 13,835,643, forward strand.
CTCCTCTCCCTCCCTCTGTCCTTCCGTCCCTCCCTCCCTGTCCTTCTCTCCCAAGAGCTGTCCTTCACCTCTCGCGGTCTTCCCAGCTGTGGCCGTCCCTCATATCGATTCGCCCCTTTGTCTTTTTGGCGTGGGCCCTTTTGAATCCCTATAAATCTGTCGCCGGTCGAACTCATTGTGTCTGGTGGAGACTGCAGCGCCGGCGTTGTTTGTTTTTTTCGATCTTCTGGTCTTTCGGCCTTTCGGTCGCTCGGGAGAATCGGCTCTGGAGACCCGGTGGCGAAGACGTGTACTAGCCGGCTGTGCTCCTGCCCGTTGGCAGAGTCACGTGGTGTGATGGCGTGCCGTTGTGGAATGACGGAGACGATATGCGTTTGTTCTTTTTTTCTTTTCTTTTTTTCTTTCTTTCGCCGGTAAAGAAGGTCTGCGATTTCTGTGCCGTTGCTCTGCTGCTGCTGTTACTGTTATCACAACTATTGCTGCAACTTATACCACAACTACCGCTAGTGCAACAAATACTGCAACTACAGCTATTGCCGTTGCTCAGCTATTACTACTACTACTAAATCTAACATACCTACTACTACTTAAAAATTACTCTCACATAAGTTTTAAAGGTAGTACTTCTGCAGCAACTTATAACAGCAACTACTACTACTACTACTTCTGCTGCTGCTGTTGCCGTTACTATTACTAACACTACCCCCACCACCTCTATTGCCACCACCACCACCACACACCACTATCACTTTATCGCACCACCACCAATACTTACCATCACCACCAGACTTCGCTGCTTTTGTCATTGCTATTTGACTTCCGTGGAAATATGAAAAAATGTGGACTGAACGTTTGTTGATCTAGTGTTTCTCTATTGATTTAGTTTAGTGAAAGTTGAGTGCAGAATTAGGGTAAGATATATTCACTTCCCTTTCCTTCCCTTCCCTTCCCTTTTTCCCCTTTCCCTTCCCCCTTCCCCCTTCCCTTCCCTTCCCTTCCCTTCCCCCCCCCCCCCCCCCCCCCCCCCCCCCCCCCCCCCCCCCCCCCCCCCCCCCCCCCCCCCCCCCCCCCCCCCCCCCCCCCCCCCCCCCGCCCCCCCCCCCCCACACCCCCAGACAGCACACGCACACCACACCACAACCGGGACACCACAACCGCCACCCACCACACGCAAACCCACACGCCAAAACCCCACGCACACCACACCCAACCCACTACAACAACAAAACACACAACACCCCCACACCACACACACACCACCCACACACACACCACACACACCACACACACACACACACACACACACACACACACACACTTACACTTACACACTTACACACTTACACACATACACACATACACACATACACACACACCGCACGCACGCACGCACGCACGCACGCACGCACACACACACACACACACACACACACACACACACACACACACACACACATACATACATACATACATACATACATACATACATACATAATATATGTATATATTTATAGATAGATAGATAGATAGATAGAGATAGATTTTATTCTAATATTTGTCAACCAATATTTATTTGTTATTATTTTTTAATGAACTAGAGCATTGAACCTCTCGGGATCACGCACGCTCTTGGGTAGAAAGCAGGTTACGGGGTCCATGTGCGAGTGTGAATATTTTATAGTCTGTTAGCTTTAGCTGCCTTCCACTCTTGACGGCTGGAGAATATTTCATATCCCTTGGGTGTTTCATTTACATGCACGTCCATTGGAGTCAGTGTTTTGATAAAGCTTGATTTTAGCAGTAAGAGCTAGGGTGTTTTCTCGTGGAATGGAACTATATGCGTGTGTATGTATGTATGTATGTATGCATGTATGTATGTATGTGTATGTGGGTATAATATTATTTATATACATTTATATATCTCTATCTACTATTTATATGGCTATGTAAATGAGAGGGAGAGAGAGAGAGAGAGCGAGAGAGAGAGAGAGAGAGAGAGAGAGAGAGAGAGAGAGAGAGAGAGAGAGAGAGAGAGAGAGAGAGAGAGAGAGAGAGTGTGTGTGTGTGTGTGTGTGTGTGTGTGTGTGTGTGTGTGTGTGTGTGTGTGTGTGTGTGTTCGCTCGTGCGTACGTACATGCGTACGCGCGCGCGTGTGTGATGTATAGAGACCGGCCCAGTTTTTCTTGTCTTTCCATTTGTTTGGCCAAGGTGATCACGTGGTCATTTAACGAGTTATACGCTCTGCCAACTCTCAAGTTTCAAGTACGCACATGTAGATATAGGGAGTATCGATGACAATAAAGAATTCAGCAAAAGGTAATCTTGAGGACAGTCTAGTCTTGCAACAGCACACTGCTATGCTTGTACGCTGCCTCTGTTGGTCTCGGGACAACACATTAATACTCCCTCTTCTTTTATCCCGCCGGTATGCTGCCGTACGTCTGAGGGCGAGCCTGGAAGTGAAACTAATTGGTGCGCCACGTGTGAACGGGATCGCTCGCCATTCGTGAAAGGATTAGCGAATCGTCTCGTCTAGTTCTTTTCTTCTACTTCATTTCTTCTACTTCGTCTGTTGTACCCACGACACAAAGACCACAGTGACTGTGATTTCTAAAGCCTGTCGTCCCTGTCGTCCTTCTGGCGCCAGTCAGCAGCTTATACGAGCCATTATTGAATTGTATTATCCGCCTTTAAATAACGAGGAAATAGCAATGGCTTGTCTCAACAGCGTATTATCACTACCCGTTTCTAATTATAGATAGCATTTGTAGCACCATAGAAGCTGTCGGTCTGTTGCTAAAGGTTTTTAATCAGTGATGACTAGCTCCTTTCTCCAGCTATACCCTGCCAGACAGTACTGCATACGGCCAGTAGACATGGCTGTGTAGGAAAGCATTCCTTTGTATCACTTTTTTTATAAACATTTACATTCAGTGCATCGATATATTGGTAAATATTTAAAAAGAAATCTATATATACAATAATTTGTAAATAATAAAGTCGTAAGATCACAGTTACATCATATAAGTGGTAAGCTATTCGAAATGCTGTATGAAAATACTATTTTGGATACATTGGTATAGGTGTCCTGATCGCATCTATTTAGTATAGACAAAATCAGCGTTTTCTCAGTATGGCAGGATCGTTAACGTTTTTCATTCATACAGTTTTATGCTTATTTCTCTCTCTCGAAATTCCAGTCATTGGATCTAACATTTCGCTGCTCAAAACATGACTCAGCTAATAATCTGGACGGTGAATCCGAGAGATACGCAATGTTAAAATGTCCACAGATCTCTCTTCAGCGGTTTGCATTTACGTCATGATACAGTGAACCATTTCATTGTGCAGTCCTCCATTGCTTGCTCAGCAATTCAAACAGTTCCCATCACTGAGGGCCATTGTCTTGTCGGAGATTCCTCCTTGTCTGTCGGCTTAACTCTAAAGGCGCATCTCAGATTTCCGATATTCCTCCGGAGGGAAAATCGGGACTATTCTTTGAATCACATCTCGAGGTGCATATTATGTATTAGGAGCTCGGCTTGCAGGTAACAAGAGTACTTTCATAAGAAACGTGGTTGATCTCCGGCAGTGCAGCAGAAGGGCTCGGGGACCAGTAATCGGTTGCTTCCTGGTGTCCCAGTTTTTGGAAAAGCATTGAAGCGTCTTTGGCATACAGAAGCCGCAAGGCCCTCGGAACGACCCGTACTCTGCTTCATCAGTTTCATTAAAATTACTAAAGTTTATCAGAATAATAAGACAATTTTTTTTTTTCTCTCTCTCTCTCTCTCTCTCTCTCTCTCTCTCTCTCTCTCTCTCTCTCTCTCTCTCTCTCTCTCTCTCTCTCTCTCTCTCTCTCTCTCTCTTTCCTCTCTCTTCTCTCTTTCCTCTCTCTCTCTCTTTCCTCTCTCTATCTTTTCTCTTTCCTCTCTCTCCTCTCTCTCTTCTCTCTCTCCCCCTTTTTTCTCTCCTTCCCCCTTTCCCCCCTTTTCTTTTCCCTTTTTTCTCTCTCTCCCTCTTCTCCTCTCCCTTCCTCTCCCCCCCTTCCTCCTCTCCCTTTTCCCCTCCCCCTTCTCTCTCTTTTTTCTCTCTCCCTCCTCTCTCTCCCTTCCCCCCCCTTTTTTCCCCCTCTCTCTTCTTCCCTTTTTTTCCCCCCTCTCCTTTTCTTTTCCTTCTCTCTCTCTTTCTCTCTCTTTTTTCTCTCTTTTCCTCTCTTTTCCCCCCCCCTCCTCTCTCTTTCTCCCTCTTCCCCCTCTCCCCTCCCTTTTTTCCCCCTTTTTTTCTCTCTCTCTCTTCTCCTCTTCCTTTTCTCTCCTTTCCCCTTTTCCCTTCTTCCCCCCCCCTTTCCTTCTCTCTCTCCCCCCTTTTCCCCTTCTCTCTTCCCCCCTTCCTCCTCTTCTCTCTCCCCCCCTTTTTTCCCCTTCCCTTTTCTTCCCCCTCTTTTCTCTCCCTTTCTCTCTCTCCCCTCTCTCTTCTCTTCTCCCCTCTCTCTCTCCTCCTCTTTTTCTCTCTCCCCTTTTTTTCTCTCTCTCCTCTTCTCTCCTCTTTCCCCCCCCTCTTCTCCTCTCTCCCCCCTTCTTTTTCCCCCCCCCCTTCTCTCCCCCTGCCTCTCCTCTCTCTCCCCCCTCTTCCCCCCTCCTCTCTTCCTCTCTCCCTTTCCCCCCTCTTCCCCCCCCCTTTTTCTCTCCCCCTTTCCCCCTCTTCTCTCTCCTCTCTCCTCTCTTCCTCCTTTTCTCTCCTCTCTTCTTCTTCTCTCTCTCTCTCTCTCTCCTCCCTTTTTCCTTTTCGTCTCTCTCTCCCCCCTTCCTCTCTCCCTTTTTTCCCTCTCTCCCCCTCTCTTTCCCCCCTCTCCCCTTCCTCTCTCTTCCCCCCCCCCCTTCCCCCCCCTCCCTCCCCCCCTCTCTTTTTCTCCCTCTCTCTTCTCCCTCCCCCTTTCCCCCCCTCTCTCTCCCTTCTCTCTCTCTTCCTCTTCTTCCCTCCCCTTCCCCTCTTCTCTCTCCCTTTTTTCTCATCTCTCTTCCCCCTCCCTTTTCCCCTTTTCTTCCCCTTTCCCCTCTCTTTCCTCTCTCTTTTTCCCCCCCTTCCCTTTTTTTTCTCTCTTCCCCCCCTCTCCTTTCCTTCCTTCCCCCCTTTTTCTTTTCCTCTCTCTTTTTCCCCCCCTTTTTTCCCTTTTCTCTCTCTCTTTCCCCCCTTTTTCCCCTTTTTTTCTCTCTCCTCCTTTTCCCCTCCCTCTCTTCCTCTCTCCTCTCTCTTCCCTCTCTTCTCTCTTCCCCCTCTCTCTTCCTCCCCTTCCCCTTCCCCCTTTTCCTCCTCTCTCTCTCTCTTCTCTTCCTTTTCTTTTCCCCTCTCTTCTCTCCTTTTCCTTCCCTCCCTCTCTCCTTTTTCTCTCCTCTCTTTTTTCCCTCTCTCTTTCCCCTCTCTCCTTTTCTCTCTCCCTTTTTTCTCTCTCTCCTCTTTCCTCTCTCCCCCCCTCTCTCTCTCCTTTTCCCCCTCTCTCTCTCTTCCCTCCCTCTCTCTCCTTTCCCCTCTTCCTCTCTTCTTCCTCTTCTTCTCTCTCTCTTCCCTCTCTCTCCTTCTCCTCTCTCTCCTCTCTTTCCTCTCCTCTTCCCTTTTTCCTTTTCTCTCCTCTCTTTCTCTCCCCCCCTTTTCCTCCTCTTCTCTCTCCTTTTCCCCTCTCTCTTCCCCCCTCCTCCCCCTCCTCTTTTCCCCCTCCTCCCCCCCTTCCTCCTCTCTTTTCTCCTCCTTTTCTCTCTCTTCCTCTCCTCCTCCTCCTTCTCTCTCTCTCTCTCTCTCTCTCTTTCTTTCCTCCTCCCCTCTCCCTCTCTCTTTCCCCTCTCTTTTCCCTTTCTCTCCTCCTTCTCTCCTCTCTCCCCTCCTCTTCTCCCTCTCCCCCTCCCTCCCCTTTCCTCTCTCTTCTTCTCTCCTCCTCTTTCCTTTCCTTTCTCTCCTCTCTCTTCTCTCTTCTCCTCTTCTTTCCCCTCCCCTTTTTCCCCTTTTCCCCTCTCCTTCTCCTTTTCTCTCCTCCCTTTTTTTTTCCTCTCTCTCCTCTCCCTCTCTCTTCCTCTCTCGTTTTTTTTTTCTCCTCTCTCTTTTCCCCTCTCCCCTTTTTCCCCTCCCCTCTCCCCCCCCTTTCCCCCTCTTTTTCTCTCTTTTCCTCCTCCTCTCTATCCTCTCTCCTCTCTCCCTCTCTCCTCTTTTCCCTCTCCTCTCTCTTCTTTCCCCCTCTCTCTTCCCCTTTTCCCTTCCCCTTTTTCTCTTTTTCTCTTTTCCCCTTTCCCCTTTCCCCTTTTCCCCTTCTTTCCCCCCTCTTCTTTCCTCTCTCTTTCCTCTCCCTCCCTCCCTTTTCTCCCTTCTCTCTCCCCTCTCTCCCCTCCTCTCCCTCTCCCCCTTTTTCCCCCCTCTCTCCTTTTTTTTTTCTCTCTCTCCTTCCCCCCCCCCTTTTTTCCCTTTTTTTCCTTCCTCTCTCTCTCTCTCTTCCCTCTCTTTTTCTCTTTCTCTTTTTTCCCCTTTTTCTTCCTCTCTCTCTCTCTCTCTTTCCCCCCCCCCCTTTCCCTTTTTTCTCTCTCCTCTCCTCTTCCCCTCTCTCTCTCTCCTCCTCTCTTCCCTTGCCTCCTCTCTCCCCCTTTTTCTCTCTCTCTCCCCCTCTCTCTCTCTCTCTCTCTCTCCCCTCTCTCCTCCTCTCTCCTCTCCCCTCCCTCTCCTCCCCCCTCTTTTCCCCTTCCCCCCCTTTTTTTCCCCTTCCTCTCTCTTCCCCCTTTCCCCCCCCCTTTCCTCTCTCCCCGGGTCTTTCCCCTCTCCCTCTCTCTTCTCTCCTTTTCTTCCTTTCCCTTTTTTCTCCTTTTTCCCCCCTTTTCTCTCTTCTTTTTTTTCCCTCTTTTCCTTTTTCCCCCCCTCTTTCCCTCTTTCCCCCCCTTTCCTCCTCTTTCTTTCCTTTCCTCTCTTTTTCCCCTTTTTTTTCCCCTCCTTCTTTCCTCTCCCCCCCTTCTCTTCCTCTCTCTTCCTCTCCCTCCTTTTTCCCCCCCCCTCTCTCCTCTCCCCTCTCTCTCTCTCTCTCTCTCCTTTTTCTCTCCTTTCCTCCCCCCTTTTTTTTTCTCTTTCCCCTCTCTCTCTTTCTTTCTCTTTTTCCTCCTCTTTCCCTTTCCCCCTCTCTTCCTCTCTTTTTTCCCCCCCTTTCCCCTTCCCTTTTTTTCCCCCCTCTTTCCTCTTCTCTCCCCTTTCCTTTTCTCTCTCTTTCCCCCCCTCTTTTTCCTCCTCTTTCCCTCTCTCTCTCTCCTCTCTCTCCCTCCCCTCTCTTTTCTCTCTCTCTTCTCTCTCCCTCTCTTCTTTCCTCCCTCTCTCTCTCCCTTTTTCTCTTCCTCTTTTTTCTCTTTTTCTCCTCTTTCTTTCCCCTTTCCCCTCTCTTCCTCTTTTCCTCTTCTTCCTTCCTTCTCTCTCTTTCCCCCCTCTCTCCTCTCTCTCTTTTTCTCTCTCCCCTCTCTCCCTTTTTCCCCCCTCCCTCTCTCTCTCTCTCTCTTCCTCCTCCCCTCTTCTCCTCCCCCCTCTCTCTCTTTTTCCTCCCCTCTCTCCCCTTCCTTTTCCTCTCTCCCCTTTTTTCTCTCTTTTTCTCTCTCCCTTTTTTTCCCTCTTTTTTCCCCCCCCCCCCCCTCCTCTTTCCCTTTCTCTCTCTCTCTCTCTCCCCTCTTCCCCTTCTCTCTCTCTCTCTCTCTCCCTTTTTTTCTCTCTCCTCTTCCTCTTCCCCCCCTCTCTCTCCTCTCCTCTCTCTCCCCTCCCTCTTCCTCTTTTCCCTCCCTCTTTCCCCCCTTTTCCCCCCCCCCCTCCCCTTCCTTTTCTTCTTTTCCCCTTTCCCCCCTTTTTTCCCCTTTTCCTTTCCCCTTTTTTTTTTTTCCTTTTTTTCCCCCCCCCCCTCCCTTCCCCTTTTTTTTCCCCTTTTACCCCCCCTTTCTCTTCCCTTTCCCCCCCTTTTTTTTTTAATATTTTCCCCCCCCCCCCTTTCCCTCCCCCCGCCCCCTTTTTTCTTTTCCCTTCCCCCCCCCCTTTTTTACTTTGCCTTTTGCCCTTTTGGGAAGGGCAAAAAATTTTTTTTTTTTTGGGTTTTGGGAAAAAAAAATTGTTGAAAGGTTATTGCAATAAAAAATGGGGCAAAATAAACATTTTTTTTGGAAATTCCCCTTTGTTTTTTATTGGAAAATTTTTTTTTTGGTGTTTTTAAAGTTCCCTTTAATATTTTCCCCTGAGGGAAATTACCGGGGAAAAAAACAAACCCCCCTTTCACCGTCCACTCTGCCAGCACCCCGAGCTAAAGGCCAGCTAATAAGTCGGCTTTGCTCGTAATGTCAGTGTGTCAGGAGAGGGTTACGTCAGTGTGCATTAGTGTGACTGCCTATGAATACATGGTTTTGATGCCCATTTTCTTGGAAGTAGACGTTTGGATGGTTGCTTGGTGGGCGCAAGGGTAGGACTAGCAGGTGCAAGCCGTGGTGGCAGCGTTCTGTAGGTCTGTTTGGTGGCAGAAGGGCCCTAAAAGGTCTTGTTTGTTGGGTGTTTTGGTTGGAAAGGTGACTGCAAAATTGGTTGATTGGTTGGATGGTTGCAATGTTAAATGATGTGCGTATCTGGCACAAACACTGTAAAAAGTACCGCGATGTTCTTGTGCCAATTGCTTATTCTTCAGTTTTGCTTATTAGGAAAATGCGTATTATTTTTCCTTCCGAGTCGTCGTATTTGATTGTATCACCCTCAGTATTCCGCAAATTGGAAGTAAAATATTAGTACATCGTACCTTAGAATGCCAATTCTATAGACCCATAAGCTGAAAGAATATGGTTTGGGCATGCAGCTGCTGGGCAATGGTGAAGCAGTGGGTGCATGCTGGTGTGGGCGGGACCTAGGTCGGTTCACCAGACGGGACCTGGGCGGCGAGGAGCGAGAGGAGTCTCACGTTCAGTAAGGCTCACATGACGAAGCCGTTTTCGTCTTTGTCATGACCATGTGTGTGCTTGTGCATCGAGGTTGCCGATCTTCCCGTCGATTTTAGAGATATCAGCATTTAGACGACGAGTAGGTGTTTAGTAGTGTGAATGTATGAGGTCGATTTGTATATGAATAAGGAAAAAAGATAAAAATCGGCAGACAGGCCAACGTTTAAACGGCGTTTGGCAACTCGTGCTTGTTGTGGTAGCTGTACTTTAAGCGATTCCGAGAGAGCCAAAGCAGTGTCACTTTAATTCTGACCTTTTGTTTCATGGAAACCCAGCAGTGTTGCATGATCCGCAGGAACGTGCACTGGTACTGGTGCTACAGGAAAATTAAGTGCAGTCAACGGCATGCGATAACCCATCGTTGCAAAGCGATCTGTGCGTGTGTGTGTGTGCTAACCAGTCTCGGTTTGGCAGCCACGGCTTGAGGGAGTGTGTGTGTTGCCTGAGCCACGTTGAAAATGACCGCTCTGTGCTATTGACAGTGAGCTACATCGTGGTGACGGGATACGAAGGGTCGGATAGAAACTTAACACGGCGAGTGCAATTGATCTAGCGCCATGCGAGTCGTCCTCGCTACTGCTTGAAGGTAAGGAGGGATTACAGATGCCGGTGTCGGAATTGCTACATGCTGGGTCGTGGTTGGGTTACGGAGACCAGGGAGAAAAACTTGTCGATGAAATTCGCTTGCTGCACTGAAATTTTATTGACGCAGAGAAATGGACTTAGGTCCCCCCCCCCCACTCATCCTTTCTTCCTCTTATCTCCCTCCTCACTCTGTCGCCCTTTCTTCTCGTCTCCCACTCGCTCCTGCCCCCCACTCTCTCTTTTTTACTTCCCTCTCTCCCTCTCGACATTGCCCCTCTCCCTTACTTCCCCCTTCCGTCTCGCCTCTCCTCCCTCTCTTCCTATCGCCTCTCTCTCTCTCTCTCTCTCTCTCTCTCTCTCTCTCTCTCTCTCTCTCTCTCTCTCTCTCTCTCTCTCTCTCTCTCTCTCTCTCTCTCTCTCTCTCTCTCTCCCTCTCCCTCCCTCCCCTCTCCCTCTCCCTCTCCCTCTCCCTCCCCCCCTCTCTCACACACACACAGATAACTATACAGACAAAGACAAATACACTGACACGCAAACACACCGACAAACACAGGCACAGAAGCACGTACACATACAAGCACACTTTACATATGCAAACATATACACACACAAGTACGTACAGCACGCACGCACGCACGCACGCACGCACGCACGCACGCACGCACGCACACACGCACGCACGCACGCACGCACGCACGCACACACACACACACACACACACACACACACAGGCACAGACACACACAGACACACACAGGCACAGACACACACAGGCACAGACACACAGGCACAGACACAGAGACACACACAGACACACACACAGACACACACACAGACACACACACAGACACACACACACACACACACGCACACGCACACGCACACGCACACGCACACGCACATATACACATACAGACCACACATATGCTCATCACATACATATTCATGCGGATTCGTGCACATATAAACACACGCGCACATACGCACACACACACTAGCACGGCCACATCTATATGCATGCACAGGGATATGTATTTATTCCTTTTCAGTATTTCTCTTTTCATATGCTTTCCCTCCCCTTCGGTTGCCCTCGACCAATGGGCAGCTGCTCCGGTCTTTTAATAGGTGTTGAATTATTCATTCATTCATTTATTTATTTATTTATTTATGTATTTATTTATTTATTTATTTATTTATTTATTTTTTTATTATTTTTAGAGAACGCAGATTGAGTCGGCTGATAATGTTTTTCTTTGTAATTGGAGTTTTACTGAATTGTCAGGAATTAATATATATATATTTTTTTTCAGTTCCCCTCGGTTCCGAGGACACATCCCTCCCCCCTGTGCAGGTAAGCGAAAGAACAGCAAATCCGCATCTTTGTAGCACGATGTGTTTGGTTAATTGCTGCAGAGAAGTCCCGTTGTCTCTCTCTCTCTCTCTCTCTCTCTCTCTCTCTCTCTCCTCTCTCTCTCTCTCTCTCTCTCTCTCTCTCTCTCTCTCCTCTCTCTCTCCTCTCCCACTCTCCTCTCTCTCTCTCTCTCTCCTCCCCCCCTCCCCCCCCTCCCCTCCCCTTCCTCTTACCTCCTCCCCCTCCCTCCCCTTCCTCTCTCTCTCTCTTCTCTCCTCTCTCTGCATTCTCTCTCCCTCCCTCCCCCCCCCCCTCTCTCTCTCTCTCTCTCTCTCTCTCTCCCTCCCTCCCTCCCTCCCTCCCTCCCTCCCTCCCTCCCTCCCTCCCTCCCTCCCAGCTTTGGGTGTCGAAACGAGTGATTTTATTGTATTACCTTTGATAAGAGAATGTGAAGATGCGTCGGTTAGGTAGATTAAATGTCAGGGTTTGATATGAGGAGACAAAATGCAAAGACGTTTTCTCTCTCTGTCTCCCTTTTTTTCTTCTTTTCCTTTTTCCTCTTCTTTGTCTTCTTTTTCTTCTCCTCTGTCTTCTTCTTCTTCTTCTTCTTCTTCTTTTTTTTTCTTTTTCTTCTCCTTTGGTTTCTTCTTCTTCTCTTCTTCTTCTTCGTCTTCTTCGTCTTCTTCGTCTTTTTCGTCTTCTTCTTCTGATGTGTCTTCTTTGTCTCCTTATTTGTCTCCTCCTTCCTTCCTTCTTCTTTTTCTTCGTCGGCGTCTTTTTCTTTTTCTTCGTCTTCGTCTTCTTTTCTTTTCTTTTTTTGCAGCAAGAGGATACAAGGAAGTGGTTTGGTGGGATTCGGTCTCTGGTGAACGGATGTGCATAGATCTCTCCGTTTTTTCTTTTATTTTTTTTTTTTATTTATTTTTTTTTTCTGGAGTAGGAGTAACGAGAGACCTCTGGCTTTGCTTTAGTCGCTGGGCATTTTGTGTGAGCGACGCTAGCCTCGAATTTACGACTTGAATTTACGTGTTTGTTTCAAAGTGAAGAATTATCGTTGTGCCAGGTGCAGATGTCCGAGTGTGTCTGTTGCGTTTGTGTTTTGTTAGGGTTGCTAGGTTGCAAGAATGGAATGTTGCCTGTGTTTTATTTTTTTTATTTACGCATTGTTTGTATATAGTTTTATTCCGGATAAAGGATAGCATTTACACTTCGCAAAGTAATGCTGTGGTTCAGACAGTTTCCGGCTTCTAATATGGTGTTACTAACACTACGTTGTGGTTTTGAAAAACTCGTTTTTAAGAGTTGATGATTTATTTCGTTTCATATCTTTTTGTTTCACTTCGTTTTTTGGGATTGTTATGAGTGCTTCGTACTATGTTAGGATACAAATAAATCTGTACGGAGGGAATTAATAAGCCTGATGTGGCTGTGTAGCACCAGCTTATGGCAACGGGACAGCCAGCCTTGTTCCAGTATCTCCGCGTCCTCCTCCCTCATCTCCACGCCCCCCCCCCCCCCCCGAACCCATCCCTACCGCCACCCCTCCCACTAAGCACCAACATTTGCCGTGGGCTTGGAAAGGAGATTACTTCGGGAAGAACACCTTCTCGGGACCTTTATTTTGTGGTATGGTAGCCTTTTCATGTTGTGTTTTATTGGACTTTTATTTTATTGTTTTTTTTTTCCTCACCCTATGAGAAACAGGAACTGATGGATCGACTTTCACTCTCCCTCTGCCCACCCCCTCCCCGCCTCGACAACCCTCCTTACCCACCGTCGCCCCCTTTTTACCCACAGTTGCCTCCTCCTACTCGGCCGTCGCCCCTACCTCGCCTCTCTCGACAGCTCTGCCGAGTCGGGCCTTTCACAACCAACTGTGGCTGCGCATGGCGTATCTTGTCAGCCTTGACCGCAGGGATGCGTTGCTATGGCGAGACGCAAAAAAAAGGTCTTTTCGTTAAAGAACAGGCGGACATTGTTGTCAGTTTTCGCATTCTTTGCTACTTGGGAGACAGCGACGAAATTGCGTGTGTGTGTGTGTGTGTGTGTGTGTGTGTGTGTGTGTGTGTGTGTGTGTGTGTGGTGGTGTGGTGCGTGCGTGCGTGCGTGCGTGCGTCGCGTGCGTATGTGTGAGAGTTGAGTGTGTGTGTGTGTGTGTGGGAGTGAGTGAGTGAGTGAGTGTGTGAGTTTGTGTGTCTGTGTGCGTGCGTGCGTGCGTGCGTGCGTGCGTGCGTGTGTGCGTGCGTGCGCCTGCCTGTACCTGTGCCTGTACCTGTCTGTCGGTCTGCTTGTTTGTCCGTTTGTCTGTCTTTGGCTAGTTTTTGGTCGATTGTTTATGAAAGTGGATGTAGTAGATTTATGTAATGCATTGAAAGGGCTATGTATTGATGTAATTCATAGACGCAATCTCTTCAGCTATTTAGTATGCTGTGCGCTCCTTTGATGTCGAAGAATCCACATCCTTTGCGCTTTCTTCTCTTTATTATTAGCTCCCCACCCCTCCCCCTTTTCATTAGCCTCGTCTCTCCTCACTAACCGAGGCCGGTTTCTGCCTATAGATTAACTGGAATGAAGAGACGGCAGAATGTTTTGGCCTCCCCCCCCCCCCGTATCGCCTCCGTTTCTCTCTCTCTCTCTCTCTCCCTCTCTCTCTCTCTCCTCTCTCTCGTCTCTCTCTCTCTCTCTCTCTCTCTCTCTCCTTCCTCTCTCTCTCTCTCTCTCCTCTCTCTCCTCTCTCTCCTCCTCTCTCTCTCCTCCTCTCTCGCTTCTCCCCTTTTCTCCCTCCTCTCCCTCTCTCTCTCTCCTCTCTCTCCTCTCTCTCTCTCTC
>NC_051401.1:13849483-13861983 GCF_015228065.2 Penaeus monodon
ACAAAACAGAACGTAACGAACGCTAGAAAAACACCCCGGGCAAAAAAAAAGGGACAGAAAAAGACTTAACAAATCACTAAAAAAAGAACATATTGCACAAGAAAGATAACCACGATCAAAAAGAAGGCAGCAAGAAAGATAACAATAACTACCCCTCAAAAAAAATAGAAAACGAGCAACTGTGACATTGGTTTCCCCGAGTGCACAAGACCTCTGCTGAATTGTCTTGTCTCTGCGCCTGTTACGTTGGCCAGACCCACGCACCGGGAGTTGCTTTTGCTTCTGCGTGCATGGTACTGCACGTGTGACTGTAGTTTCATATGCTTGTGTGCAATCTTGAAGCATGTTTAGGCAATATAATGGGTCAAGATTATATTGGCGAATTGTGCAGACATATTATGACGCCATTTCTTTTGGTCACACTTGTCATTCTTGCTTTACAAGTACGCTAGTATTGCTGTTACTACAATAACCATTACAGCCTCATCATCGTTACTATTAAAATTGTCACTGACATCAGCTTCGGATGAAAAAGTGAGGAAATAGTTTACAGAAGAGAGAAGCTGCAATGTTTGATGTTGCAAAGCCTCCGTCATGGCAAGCGGGAGAGGTTGCGGAATGATAAGCTCGCTGTGTGGTCATTGCACGATCGACTATTTTTATCACTGTTATCATAATAATAATTATTTCATCATTTTTACTGATTAATTTACCACTTACAAAGAACTTTTAGGTATATCAAAATATGTGATAGTTAAAATCTATTGATTATTACTATCAAGCTTGATGATAGTATTATGAATTGTAATCGATTTACGTAATCGTAATGTATGTGTACACACACACACACACACACACACACACACATATGTGTGTTTCTCTCTCTCTCTCTCACTCCACTCTCCTCCCTCCCTTCTTCTTCCTCTCTCTCCTCTCTCTCTCTCCCTCTCTCTCTCTCACACACACCATACACACACACCTCCCACACCACACCCCACACACACCACACCCAACACACACACACACACACACAACACAAACACAACATAATATATATATATATATATATATAATAATATATATATATATACTATATATATATATATATATATTATATATATATTGTCTATATTACACATAATATAATAAATATAATAACATACACAGTATATTGTATATAATATTTAAAATATATGTTATATATATTAATATGATATATATATCTGTTTATGTGTATATTATACATATTTTATATACTTATATATATATATATAATAATATATATATTATATATATATATATTTTGTATATATTGTTGTCTGTTTTTTTTTTTTTTTTTTTTATGTAATTTTTTTTTTTTTTTTTTTTTTTTTGTTTTTTTTTTTTTTTTTTTTTTTTTTTTTTGGGGTGTGTGGGTGGGGGGGTTTGTGGTTGTGGGGGGGGTTGTTTTGGGGTTTTTGGGTTTGTGTGTGGGGTGTGTGTAGTGTGTGTGTTGTGTGTTGTATGTGTGTTGTGTGTGTGTGTGTGTGTGTGTGTGTGTGTGTGTATGTGTGTGTGTGTTGGTGTGTGTGTGTGTGTGTGTATGTGTGTGTCTTCCTGAGTGCATATGCGTGTCATGAGCGTTTTCCAAGCAAGCTCCTTGAGATAACCTTCCAGACTCTTTAGAAGAAAACGTAATTGCAGCCACCGGCAAGAAAAGGGCGAGGATAATCCAGGAAATGCGCGCGGATGCTCTTTTCCTTGTCGCCTCGTCCGTCTCTCTTTCCTTTACGCCTTTCTCCCCCCTCCCCTATCCTCCTCCTTCCCTTCCCATCCTTGGCTCATCCCCTTTTCCTGTTGTTTTCTTCTTTTTCGTCTCCTTTTCGTGTGTGTGTGTGTGTGTGGTGTGTGTGTGTTGTGTGTGTGTGTGTGTGTGTGTGTGTGTGTGTGTGGTGTGTGTGTGTGTGTCTGTGTGTGTGTGAAAAAACATACATACAATAACAAACACACACACACACACACACACACACACACATACACACACACACACACACACGCGCGCGCGCGCGCGCGCACATTTGTTTCAATCCACCTGCATGAGGTTTTGGGAAGAAAGTGTAGGCCTACGACAAGGTTTTCAGTCACAACGGCATTTCTTCCTTCTAGACATATCATTGTTTTTTTTTGGAATTCTAATCATATACTGATTAATTCTTGCTGGCTGGATGTTTATTTAGTCATTTCAAAATTAAATATATGGATACACGGTCAAATTGAACTGGAAAAGCATATAAAAATAACATATATATTGTGTTTATTTCAAAGAGGACTATCACAAAGAAGAGTTGAGACCAGTTGCACAAATTCTGATAACGGATTCCTGCCGAAGTAGGTGAGACGGGTAATGTCGACATCACCTCTCACAAGGGCATAATATATTAGTAACCAGCGTACCCACAAGAAATTACGGCGCGGTAGAAATAACCCACTTTTCCATTCACCGTTGTTCCGTGTGAGATATGTCTTGCGAAACCCTTTCCTCATCTCGGTGACATTCACTTGTTCCCTAGCCACCAGCATTCTAATCGTCGTCGGTCGTAACCTTGTCCTGAAAAACTGCTGGTGAACAATGACATTCGGGAAAACTTTTACGGGACTGAATTGCCAAAAAAAGTGTGTTGGTGGTTGGGATGGGTTGAGAGAGGTTATAAAATACCGAGGAGAAAGAAATGTGTGGATTATTGATACTGATTTGAGAGGATCCTATTCAAAATAACATAATCAATTGTCATACATACGCAAGAAAAATTACTTCCTAAAAACTGACACAAATATTCTAAAATGTGTAAAAAAGTGAATACATGTTACTGCAGCATGAACTTCATACACCAATGGAAGATTTCGACTGATTTCTGCTAATCAAAACTTAAAACCATTGCTTCCGGCACGTTTTAAAGCTCCGTAACACCTCGATCAAGGAGAAGAGTAGAAACATGTCGTTAAATGTGACCTTTAGCAACCAACGAAGCCTGACAGGCATGAAGGCGCGTATTGTAACGACAGTATCAGTCTCCAAGGACGCTTGACTTCCCATTTTTTATTCAAAAGCGAGATATTTCGTCTTAATTTCTTTGGAAATGACTTTTGTATAAACCGCCAGTTTCAACGGGAAACTTTTATAAATATTTAAAATAAGTCTTTTGTACATGTGTTATTTACAGCTGGTAGTAATAAACGTCCAATGCCCTTTCCGCCCTAATGTAAATTAATATAGATTAAAAAAGAAAATAGAGTCTCAATTTTGTATAATAACAAGACATTGGTTATGTTTCTGTTCACCCATACAAATATAAGCAAATCTACTCATGTATGTATGACATACTGTATATATGTAACAAAACAAACAAACACACACACTTTTAAAATCAACAAAAACATTAATAGCCAACTACGCAATGTGAAGTTTTTCCTGCCAACAATAACACACACACACACACCCCACACACACACACACACACACACACAAAACACACAAATATATATATATATATATTATATATATATATATATATATAAATAATAATTTTAATATAAAACATCATAAAAGAAAATATGAAGTATTCCACACTCAAATCCCATCCCATCCACGACAACCCTCAGCCCTGGAGGCTGAAACCCAGGTGTCCTAGTTTTCCGCCAAAACCTCCTGGATTTTTTTACCCCCCTAAAGTACCCCTCAGCATACCATACCCTAACCCATAACGAAGTAGGTCGTCACAGCTTAAATAATGTTCCCCACTAATCTTTCATACATCGATCTTGGACTAAATCAAGGTGAATATACATTCAATATTATTTTAAAGTGTCTTCCTTTTTTTTCTAGCACTTGGTTTTAAAAAAATGAAGTTTTTAAATCCCCAAAGGAAGTTAGTTTTTACGGCAACAGGTTGTGTGCGTGGATTTTTTGGGTCCGATTTCAGCCATTCATTTCCGGGCTCGAGGAAACGGCCTTTTAAGTGAACAAAAGGCAAGCCCCATAAAAAAAAAACTAATAATGGGAAGAAACTGTTTGGAATAGTGACAAATACAAAAAGAATATGAATAAAATTTCTAAAATTGTGGGCGCGAAAAAAAAAAAAAAAAAAAAAAAAAAAAAGGTTTTAAGTGTAAGGAAAGATAAAAGTTTCCCACTATGGGTCATTGACCCATGAAGACGTTTAAGGCAATTTACAACAGAAAAAAAAAAAAATGATTCACCCGGGGCAAGCTGCCCCGTGGGGCCTTGTACAGTTTAAAATCAACTCCTTACTGTTTAAAATGAAAAAATAACCTTTTCCCAAAATTCGGAGAAATGTGCTTCGAGCGAAAAATAAAATGAAAAGAGGGGAAACAATTGCTGTCTTGTTTATGGGGGGAAAAGGTTAGCGACAATAAACTGTAAACGTTAATCCTTTTGGCAATGAAAAAAAAAAAAACTAATTGTCAACCATTCGAGGTTAAAATCATGAAAAACAGGTTGTCCCCAACTGCGCTTATTAAAACCACCTACCCGCCCTCCTTTTTAAAACCAGCCATTCTTCGAAATTCACCCGGGAAACGAGAACTGGGGGCCCCTCAACGGGATTCATTTTCAGCGTGTTTAAAAGCTGACCGGGCCATCAGATGAGTCGGTCATAACAGCTGTTATGGCAACGCGATCACCGCCTGACCCCCCTTAATCACGCGGGACCCAGCCCCAAGGGGTACCCCCATGGTGGGGAGGGAAAAATTTTAACCCCAACAACAGGGCTGAAAGGTTTTTCATGGGGATATAAGGATAAATATGTTTGGGGTAGTACTCGTAAAACGGGGTATGGTACTCCCAATGTACGGTTCTTAATCAGAATAAGAGGGGAAAAGGGAAAAATTTTTTGAAAAAGGGGGTAAGAGTGATTTGTATTGTATAGTGGTGTATACGTAAAATATATAAATCATTTGAATCTTTGCCTTTCTCTGTTAAAAAAGCGTGTGTTGTGTGTTGTGTGTTGTTGTGGTGGGGTGTGTGTGTGTGTGTGTGTGTGTGGTGTGTGTGTGTGTTGTGTGTGGGTGGTGTGTGTGGTGTGTTGGTGTTGGTGCGTGTGGGGTTTTGTGTGCGTGGGGCGTGGGGGTGGTGGTGCGTGGTTTTGTGGGTTGGGGGCGCGGCGGTTTCGGGGTTGGGTTTTTGGGGTTTGTTGTGTCTTCTCCTTTTTCTTTTGGTGGGTTTTTCTTTGGGTTTGGTTGTTGGCCCCGGGCTCCCTTCGTACATCCACACAATTTTTGGGTTATGTTGTTTTTTCCCTTTTTTTTTTTAATTAAGAAACAGGGTTTTACTTTACGGTATTCGTCCTCAATTAGAAACCATTGCTCATTTTTCTAGTAACAAAAATACCACTTTCACTGAGTCAGAGGATATGATAAGACAAAAAAACAACTGAATCCTAAAATGTTGTTGTGTTCTAAGTTCAGCGGACGAAAGCAGTGTGTGCCTTTGTAATCTTGCACATGTAGTAATATCTCGCATCCGGCAAAAAAGTCCAAAACACTAGATCTAAAATGAGTTTTCTGTGATTGAAAAGATCTTTCATGAGATTATTCAACAGTGAGTGCAATTGGAAAGCACATAATTTTCGCTGAATTGATGATTTTTATCTGTAGTGATACTTTTAGGCCTGAACATGAATAAAAATCAAGTGCAAAATAGCTAAACACTTTAAGAACGATTTTAGGTTTTGCTACATTGACATGTCTAAGGCATTTGTTTACCAGGAGAAAGGATCATAGTTTCCTATTTCGCATTTGCACATGTGTTGTTACTGGCACTTGGGCTGGCAGCAGTGTTTTTCAAAATCCGCAGGTTTCACAGACATAACATCGATTTCAGTTATACACACGGTGTTGTTTATACAACAGCGACGGAAAGGAAGAGGTAAAATAATCAAATTGGAAAGGTTCTAGCGACATATGGCAGATCAGTTTGGAATAGAACGGGAAAAAAAAAATGCCTAGTCACCCTTCCTTTCTCCTACTTGATGACTTGACTGAGGGCGTAATACCAGTGTCGACGGGAAAGGCGGATGCCTTCCTCACAGCAACTCCTATCTTTTTTATCTTTGTTCTACTTTTCTCCATTGATTTCCCGATGTGTTGTTGCTCGACCATTATATTTTCCGAGTTAATGAATGGTGTTACCATAAGCTATTGTATTGCCGTCCTTTGTTATGCTCATTGCAAAAAGTTGTTTTGTTTTGTTTACAGCAATTCTAAAATGCATCGCTACTTATCGTCCACTGTCATCATCCTCCGTTAAAGTCACGTGATGCTGTAGTTACAAAAATCTTTGCATTTCCCCATTTGTCTGCATATTCAGCATATAAACAAGTCTATAAGAAGACTGTTATACAAACATTAAGGAAATAATTAAGCACGAATGACGCAATTCTTTACAATCTCAACCTGACTGCCTCCAAAGAAATATTATGCACGTAATTTCGAACAATGGTTTGTCCTTCTAACTGGTGATTACTTGACAATTTCCTCTGTTTTCATCCGTCAGATTTTCCCACCATGCTATTTTGTGCCTCTAAAATGAGAATTCTCATCTCAGCAGATGCATCTTATTCACAATTAACATTAATTTCATTAATTTATCGTTATAAATCGTTGCGATTCGACCTTCTTTTCTTTCTTTATCTTCCTCTCGCTTTCACAAAAGTTTGATAACTACGTCGACTTACCGTAAAAAAGAACACGAAACCGGCGAGAAGGTTAGCATGGGAATGAAAAAATACGTGTGTGTGTGTGTGTTGTGTGTGTTGGTGTGTGTGTGTCTGTGTGTGTGTGTGTGTGTGTGTGTGTGTGTGTGTGTGTGTGTGTGTGTGTACGTGAAAGAAAGAAAATGGGAGAGAAATGAAGGAAGGGAATGTTTATATAGTAATGCACACAGACGCGCACATATACAGACGACAGACATTCACACAAACACGCCCAAACACACGCAAGCACACACACACACACACACACACACACACACACACACACACACACACACACACACACACACACACGAACACGCGCAACTGCAGACTATACACGAGGTCTGGTCAGAGTGTACCGAACTTAAACCAGTAAATTTGCACTTGTTAATGTAAGAAAAGAGAGAGAGAGAGAGAGAGAGAGAGAGGGAGAGAGACGAGAGAGAGAGAGAGAGAGAAAGAGAGACGAGAGGAGAAGAGAGAGAGAGGAGGAAGAGAGAGAGAGAGGAATGGAGAGAGAGAGAGAGAGAGGAGAGAGAGAGAGAGAGAGAGAGAGCGAGAGAGAGAGAGAGAGAGAGGGAGAGGGAGAGGGAGAGGGAGGGAGGGGGAGGGAGGGGGGAGAGAGAGATGGAGGAGAGAGAGAGGGAGAGAGAGGGAGATGAGAGATCAGGAGAGGAGAGGAGAGGAGAGATGAGAGAGAGAGAGAGAGAGAGAGAGAGAGTGAGTGAGAGAGAGAGAGAGAGAGGGTGACTATCTTCTCTGCTTCTATTAGTGCCGATCGACGTTTATCATTAGTAGATAATACGTGACATGCATTCTCAGTTAACTTACTCATACTCCCAACAGGAGAACGAATATATTATGTCACGCGGAGCAATGTCATATCTATCCCCATCTCAAAATAGAACAATGAAAATCGGTGACAATGAACGTGACATAGACCATCCCGAGACACGTTACTTATGTTTATGAAAATAATTATGTATTCTGACCAATTCACAGAAACTAAGGACCATCATCTCCACCAAAGAATAAGATGTAATCAAACATAGTCATACTTACCGCAGTTGCTGATCTTGACAGCTGATACTGCGGCGACAGTTGCGAGGAGTACAATAACAACCTTCATCGTGTCGTGTCTTGTGGGGAACTGATGACTGGCGAAGAGGACTGAGAAGTGAAGTGGCCTGGAGGACCTAGCGGTACACACGCCACGTCCTCGGTTTGCCAGTTAGGATTCTTTGACATGATTGTACAGTTTTTATTCATGACGAAGGAAGAGAGTGATTTGATTATCTGTGCATTTACTAACAGAGAAACAATCGGACGAATGAATCAACTGCTTACATGATGAATGCTTCGTAGTTCTATATATAGATAGAAGTATTACAGTGTACGATCTGGCGTGGCGTGGTGTCTACGGTTTCACAGAGGTATGAACAAATCATTAATATTTTCTTTATTCGAGTCGTCCGTTTATATATAATATACACTATATCATTTATATAACCATGCTCTGTTTTAACGAATCTTCCATCTATATATAAGTGTTTTACATGATAACCCTATCTGCCACACATTTTGATACAACAGCAATAGTTTGTTTCAATAGGTTTATTCAGAAACACACAGACAGGGAAAGAAGGGTCA
Source organism: Penaeus monodon (assembly GCF_015228065.2). Classification (NCBI taxonomy): domain Eukaryota; kingdom Metazoa; phylum Arthropoda; class Malacostraca; order Decapoda; family Penaeidae; genus Penaeus; species Penaeus monodon. The sequence goes on from NC_051401.1 coordinate 13,857,883, forward strand.
AGTGCATTGTGCTTGTATAATTCAGAGAACTGGAAGAGAATATACCGTACAGTCAAACGGTATTCGTGACTTTTTCGTGAGCAAAATAATAGCAGTTATCACAGAGAAGGAGCACAAGGTTAACTGATCTTATCTTTCTTATCAATTACCAATGGAGAGAATTTTAGACCCAAAAATAATGGTGCGGACGGAGAGAGCTGACAGAGAAATTATATATGATTATTTTGGCCAAGAACATGTTACTCAAAAGTTCTTTTTCATGTAGGTACGCACACAAGTGTGTGTGTGTGTGTTAGTGTGTGTGTGTGTGTGTGTGTGTGTGTGTGTGTGTGGTTGTGTGGGTGGTGGGTGTGGGTGGGTGGGTGGGTGGTACAGTATATATATTTATATATATATATATATATTAATATTATTCAGAAACTACATAAATATATATATATATATATATATATATATACAGGGGCGTCACTTAAAAAAAGCCTCTTTTTGCAGGGCAAAATCTAGTTCTGCAGGGATATTTCTGGTTTTATAATTCATAATTTTCTACCAATAATACGATATATAATACTGGTTGATGGTCCATTCCGGGCTACTTATAAATAGCTAGTGAGCATTTTCTTTTCGGATTTGCAGGGCAAAAATTATTTTTTCAGGGCAAATTTACCCGTCACCCCCCAACTCATAACATGAAGTGACGCCCCATGTGTATAATATAATATATATATATATATATATTATATTATATATATATATATATATACTATACAGATACACATACATATCACATCATAATATACACACATTTGTATATATATATGTATATGTATGTATGTGAATATATACATATATATACATACACATACACACACATACACACGCCCACATAAATATATGTGTATATGTAGATATATTTATATATATGTATATATATTTATATATGTGTATATATACATATATATGTTTGTATATGTATACATACATAAGTATACATAAATATAAATATGTATGTGTATATACATAAGTATACATTGATATACATTAATATGTATATTACATAAGTATACATAAATATACATATATATTATATATATACATATATAGATAGATAGATATAAACACACACACGCACACACACAAAAACCACACGCACACACACACACAAAACACACACATATGTATATATATATATATATATATATATATATGTATGTATGTATGTATGTATGTATGTATGTATGTATGTATATATGTATGTATGTATGTATAGGTGTGTATACATATATATGCATATATATAAATATGTATATTTATACACATACATATTTTTGTGTGTGTATGTGCCATGTGTGTGCAGGCATGCGAAACATGTATGTATATACACACATAAAAAGTGCGTTAAAAAATATACACGTTCCACGATGCATGCGGGTGCAAAGAAAAAGTTATGAAATCTAATATATTTTATGAATATATATAAGTAAATATATATATATATATATATATATATATATATATATATGACCTATTGAGTAAACTATAAAATATTGAAAATAATTATGTCTAATGAGACTAGTGAGACTGTAAAAAAGGCTAAACATTCCCAAATTGAGGAAATTAGCTCTTAACGACTGTACGACCACATGGGCTTGCAGAAACCCGAGAGCTAATGGAAGCAAATTGCAATGGATAGAGTAAATGCTTATTCTTTTTAGTTGAAAAGTAAAAATTGGAGACAGTTCGATGGCATTTGTAAGTCCCAGCAATTTAAGCCAAAGTAAACAATTTTGGCAATGTTGAAAAACAAAATATCCTATGCCATTTTCTCTTTACCTCGCAATTTGCAGAATTACCACAAGACTCTGCACTTTGTTCAGGGGACAGTTGTAACGAAATTGAAAATTGGATTAATTTATGAAAACGAGATAAAACGGAGCTGAGAAACTAGCAACATAAGTGATATTACAAAATATATACATACAAAATACCATTCTTATCAGGCAGATGAATTCGCAAGTATAAAGTAACCACTACCAGAATGGCATGGCCCGCATATAAGAATACGCAAGCACTGCACTTCAGATGCCACATATGCACTATCGTACCAAAGTGAGATAACATAGAGGCAAAAGTTTTTTGACGAAGGCATCTGACTACTACATATTTTTCTTTCAAACAGTGAAAGGGCCTGACGCAGGAAAGCCACACTCGGGCCCGGCAGCTTGCTATATAAGCTCGGTTGTCAAAAGCAAGTAGCACATAATGTAGTTTCCCCTTGACAGTAAAAGCAAATTTCTGCTGGCAGTAATAGCAGTTCCCAGTCTACCACGTAGAACTGTCATTATTTAGAAAAATACTAGTACTTTATACAAAACATCCAATAAATATTACCCTTTTGATTTATATATTTGACTAAAGGAAAAAAAAAATCACTCCTCGTCTTACTTTATTTTTCTCATGAGTCAGGAAGGTACTGGCACATTTAGCGAAGCATCTGAGTAAAAGTCGAGCCCGTTTAAAATATTAAATAAACTCTGTATTTTATTAAAAACGCCATTCTTTTCCAGCGAACAGGAAGAGCGCACGCATACGCACACACAAAAACACACACACACATACCCAAACACACACACACACACCACACACACACACACACACACACCACACACACACACACACACACAACACCCCACACACACACACACACACCACACACACACACGCACATATAAAATATATTTTATTAATTATATATTATATATATATATAAAATTATATATTATATATATAGCTAACTTTTCTTTCTCTCTTTCATCTATCTATCCCATCTGATGAATCATATATATCTATATATATTTATATATATATATATATATAATATATATGTATATATATATATATATATATATATATATATATATATATAATATATATATTCGTGCCATTACCTAGTTTTACAAATCGGGCACGTGCTCTCGCACGCACGCGATGCGTACATTGATGCACACATACACATCGTATGCGGCGATCTGTGTGCACTCGCGCGAATTTGTATAACTTTAGGTAAAGCAAACCTAGATATGGTAATAGGTGATTCTATTGTAGAATGTGGTGAGATGAGAACCATCAACAATGATTATCTAAACAATATTCCCTGGGGAAGGATCATGGGTCAGCCACCTCATACAAAGCCCCGTAAACTACGTGATGTCAAAATGACCCCGGGTAATCCACAAAAACTGCATTGGGTGATGGCACGAAAAAAAAAATATTAATAATAAAAAATATTATATATAATATATATATGTATATAGAACTGAATCCGACTTACTAGAAATTACTTGAGGAACTTTCTTTCATCAAATGGGATATTGTAGGACTCTGTGAGGTTGGAAGACTAGGCGAAGAGCGAAGATACTAAATGATGGACATGTGCTCTATTGGAGAGCTAAACCCCGGGGTAGCAAGCAGGAATTAGGGGGGGGTTTCTTAGTTCACAAACGTTTAGAAAAGAATATCGTGGAATTCTATAGTATAGCGAAAGAGTGGCTTCATTACAATAAAACTAAACAATAGGTACAACTTAAAGATTTTTCCCAAGTCTATGCTCCAACCTGCAGCCACAGTGATGAAGAAATAGAGAGCTTCTATGAAGTTTGTTCATTTAGCCAGCGAGAGAGTAAAAAAACTCATTTCACAATAATAATGGGAGATTTTCATGCAAAAATAGGAAAAAAAGACAGAAAGAGAAACGCCATGGGGAATCACGGAATAGGTACTAGAAATAAGAGGGGACAAAGTAGTTGATTTTGCGGAGCTCGATCACTCAAAATCATGAATACATTCTTCGAAAAAAGACTAGAGCGGAAGTGGTCTTGGAAGTCGCCATCTGACACCCAAAAACAAAATTTGGGGACTTCAAAATTTCAAATAAGCGCGAATAGTAAAAAATGGGGAAGTTATTAATAAAGTAAAGGGTTGGCAGCGCCCATAGAAAGGTCAGAGGCGAAATTAAATTACACCTCAGGAGGGAAAGGAGTAAACTCAAGAAAAACCACACCCAAAATTTTAGCAATTTGAGACCAGAGCGACAGAATTTAACCT
>NC_051401.1:13881983-13885122 GCF_015228065.2 Penaeus monodon
TGTTACTGTCAGTGAGTGGTATATTTGGGAAAATTGAACAAATGGAAAATACGAACTATAATATAAGTAAGACAATGTCATTTGTTGTTACTGTTATTGCACAGAGTGTAAACTACCTAGAGAGATAATATGGAGTCTGCTCAATTAAAACAGTCTATTATCATCTTGATACAACTTACAAAATGATAAATACAGACCTTGGGAAATGGCAAAAATGCAAAGAGGAGGCGAGGAATCTTGATACCACATTTGAATTTCATGTGAGCCAGGCCCACAACTTCATCTATGGGATGAGGTACCAAGATCCAATGGGTAATGACAGTCAGATAATTTCTTTTGTAAACTGCACTGTTCAGACAAGTTAGACAAATACCTGTGCCGAAAGATATATATTTATTGAACCATGCCAGGTGGTGTGGGTTTGAGTATGAACTTTGAGGTAAGGCATGTTTTAAACAAAGACTATTTCCAGCAAGAAGAATGAGTACTTTAAACCACCTCATATCAGACAATTTTTAGTGTTCCTTAGAGAGTTCATTTGGTCTTGAGAAATATTTGATTCTCATTGGATGATAGTTGATGCCATCTTATACTGTATGTGTTCAGCCCCCACACGCTCTTTTTTCTCTTACTGAATTTTTTGCTTCACATGGTATTTTAGAATTATTTGTGATGCATACAACACACCTATAGACTTTATGATAAAAGAAAAAAAAGAAAAAAAAATATATATTTTTTTTTTAAATTATTAATTAATTTATTTATTTATTTTTTTTTATTTATTATTATTTTTTTTTAGGTATATTAGCAATAAAAAGCATATTGATTGGGATGAGATATATGAACCAGTAGTTTCTCTATAGTATGGATGCACTTGCCAGAGGCTATGTCTCCAACTCACGTCACAAAATTTATGGAACACCTAAGTTGCCGTGACCAGGCCTGACCCTCAGGCACTGCCCAAGGTGGGTTGGTGGGAAGCTCTGTCCCTAACTCCTCTGGAAAACATTGCCTTCACCTTGTATGCATGGCAAGGCAGAGCTGAAACTCAGGAGCACTTGTAGCATACTACTTGACTCCTTGTTGGCAACACACTTTTGGAGTCACCCGTGTGTTCACACATTTCAGAAAACAAATTACAGTGAACATTACATGTTCTCGTGGTAATGGGTTAAGAGTAATACTCTTGATTTTTTAAAGTTTATAACATGAACTAAAATTATGAAAATATCAAAGCTTCAAATTGTTTTTGATTTAATTTTCTTTTCTCCATTTCCAAATACCCATGGCAATAACCAACCACCTAATTTGGATTTCAACATCAAAAACACTTTATAGTTGTTTGTGAAAACAATGAGAAGTTTATTTGTTAAAAAAAAGCTCCAAGTTTGCCAAACAGTTGAAGTTCTTAAATATTCATCATAGTTGGGATTTGCTGTGAGCTTGTACCAGCTTCCATAAATAACATAAAAATTGGCCTTTTTTTTCTAGAAGCGTTAACCCTCTAGGGATATCTCAAACCTGTATGAGTAAAGAAAACACTGTTCAGCTTTTATCAACATAACCAATTTTCATTTGATTATCCTGTTTTCTTTTCTCTTTTTTTTTTTTTTTTTTTTTTTTTTTTTTAGGATACAACATCTTGTTGGCAGGGAAAGCCCCATGAGCTAAAGTTGCTTTCTTGAGTTTATGTTTCATGATATTTTTATGGCAAATAACTGTGAGTAGATGTAGTATGAATGAACAAAATCCAGTGGTTGTGATGATTGTCTTTTAGACTTTACAGGGTGTGTAGAGAAATTAAAAGGTCAAGTGTTATCATACAAAATAGGGTGTGCTGAGTGGGCTAAGATACTAATTTTTTTTTATGACATATTTGTTGCAATTTAAAAAAGTTATTTAACTCATAGAATAAATAGAAACATATTGCATGCATGTAGAAAAGTTGAAAATGTGTCCACTTCATGTTTCAGCCAGACATAGCTTAGATGGATTCTTTATTTGAGGTTCCAGTGAGGTTTACAAATCTTGTTTACAATAGTCATGTTAAATTATTTCACATTTATTAATTTTACCACCTGTTACTTACTCATGTTTTTGTTTAACTTATTAAACAAACAAATGTTTAATTTTGGGTTTGTGACTACTGTGCCAGTGAAGAAGTATATCTGTGAAATCATCAGTTTACTAGTTCAATCTTCTGATTATCTGTACTGTGTGTATGTACAAAACTGTAATTATACCCAACTTGAAACTGTTTCTCTAATGTGATCAGAGGGAAACCCTAGATAAATAGCATTGTAGTATGTTGTAATGTTCTACAATAATCACATCAGTTTAATTAACATAAGAAGAGAAAATGATTACTTGATTAGGGGCAATGGAATAATCACAAATAGTAAAAAAAAGTAATTAATAATAATTATAACTTGGAAGATCCAAATTAGATGTATATCCCCATGACATGGGAAAACTTCAATAGATGACACTGCAATTACCAACATTCTTGGCTGGCAGAAAGGAGTTAGGATATTGAAATAACCATAATATTTTTAAAGGGTACCTGGTAGTAACCTTTCCATGGCAGGCTATAGATTCAGTCTTAAGGGGATACGCATATTCTAATGCCTGTTTAGAATTCAGTAATGAAATGTTTACATTTTTTTTTATTTTATTACATTTAGCTAAATAGAGCTGCTTTTGCAGGCCAGTGGTAGCTTTTATGTTTCTGGACAATTTGTTTATATTTTTTTAGAATGATTGGGAACCAAATATTATATTATACAATGGAATATTATACAGTAGAACTTGTGGGGTTAAAGCCATCACCTTTTCCAATCAGAAGTGGTATTTTATGCATAATTTTTATTGGTATTTGGTTTATATGTTTTGATAAATTAGATGAAATGAGAAAATACATGTTTTAGGTATGTTTTGCTTTGTTGTTGCCATTACTTTTTGGTCATTTTCTATTATGTGTGGTCATATAAATATTAATTTGATTTTATTTAAATTACAGGAGTGTGATCAAGATGATGTTTAGTTTATTAGCCAACTTGAAAATGTGGCTCCATGTCCTTTATGCAAGCAAGGAATTAGTTGAGGTTAGTTTTTTATATATGTTTTTGTGTAAATATTT
>NC_051401.1:13892722-13902458 GCF_015228065.2 Penaeus monodon
ATACCTAAAACATGTTTTTTCATTTCTCTAATTTATAAAAATAACCAATACCAATAAAAATTTTGCATAAAATCCACTTCTGATTGGGAAAAGGGGATGGCTTTAACCCCACAAGTTTCTGTATAATTTCCATTTTTTTTAATTAATATTTGGTTCCAAACATTCTAAAAAAATAAAACAAATTGTCCAGAAACATAAAAGCTACCACTGGCCTGCAAAAAACTCTTTTTTTTTTGCTAAATGTAATAAAATAAAAAAAATTAAACATTTCATTACTGAATTCTAAACGGCATTAGAATCGTATCCCCCTTTAAAACTGAATCTATAGCCTGCCCCCGGAAAAGGGTTCTACCAGTACCCTTTTAAAAAAAATTTTTATTTTAATATCCTAACTCCTTTCTGCCCGCCAAAAATGTTGGGAAATTGCGTGTCATCTTTAAGTTTTCCCATTCATGGGGATAACATCTATTTGGATCTTTTCCCTATAATTATTATTAATTACTTTTTTTTTTCTATTTGTGATTATTCCATTGCCCCTAATAAAGAATCTTTTCTCTTTTTATTTAATTTAAAAACTGATGTGATTTTGTAGAACTTTTACAACATACTACAATGCTTTTTATCTGGGGTTTTCCCCTCTGTACATAGAGAAACAGTTTCAATTTTGGGTAAAATTACAGTTTGTACATACACACAGTACAATAATCAAAGATTGAACTAGAAAACTGTGATTTCACAATATACTTTTTCACTGGCACAGTAGTCAAAACCCCCAAAATTTAAAACATTTGTTTGTTTAATAATTTTAAACAAAAACTGAGTAATAACGGGTGGAAAAATTAATAATGTGAAAAAATTTAACTGCTTTGTAAACAAGATTTGTAAACCTCACTGGACCTCAATAAAGAACCATCTAACATTCGGCTAAAACATGAGTGGCCTTTTCACTTTTCTACATGCATCAAAAATGTTTCTATTTATTCTAGGTTAAAATAATTTTTTTTAAATTGCAACAAATATTCATAAAAAAAAAATTAGTATTAGCCCACCAGCACACCCTATTTTGTATATAACACTTGACCTTTTAATTTCTCCACACCCTGTAAAGTCTAAAAACAAACATCACCACCACTGGGTTTGTTCATTCTACTACATCTACTCACAGTTATTTGCCATAAAAATTCTGAAACATAAACTAAAAGGCAACTTTAGCTCATTGGGGGTTTCCCCCGCCAACAAAATGTTGTATCCCAAAAAAAAAAAAAAAAAAAAAAAAAAAAAGAAAGAAAAAAATAATCAATGAAAAAATTGGGTTTTGTTGAAAAAGCTGAAGTGTTTCTTTTTCTCCAGTTTTTGAGATAAACCCTCAAGGGTTAAAGCTTCTAGAAAAAAAAGCCAATTTTTTTGTTATTTATGGAAGCTGGTCAAGCCACAGCAAATCCCAACTATGATAATTTTTAAAAACTTCAACTGTTTGGCAAAATTGGGGCTTTTTTTTTTAAAAAATAAAATTCTCATTGTTTTCACAAACAACTATAAAGTGTTTTTGATGTTGAAATCCAAATTAGGTGGTTGGTTATTGCCATGGGTATTTGGAAATGGAGAAAAGAAAATTAAAAAAAAAATTTGAAGCTTTGATATTTTTCATTAATTTTTAGTTCATGTTATAAACTTTAAAAAATCAAGAGTATTTACTTCTTAACCCATTACCATTGAGAACATGTAATGTTCACTGTAATTTGTTTTCTGAAATGTGTGAACACACGGGTGACTCCAAAAGTGTGTTGCCAACAAGGAGTCAAGTAGTATGCTACAAGTGCTCCTGAGTTTCAGCTCTGCCTTGCCATGCATACAAGGTGAAGGCAATGTTTTCCAGAGGATGTTAGGGGACAAGAGCTTCCCACCAACCCACCTTGGGCAGTGCCTGAGGGTCAGGCCTGGTCACGGCAACTTAGGTTGTTCCATAAATTTTGTGACGTGAGTTGGAGACATAGCCTCTGGCAAGTGCATCCATACTATGAGAATACTGGTTCAATATCCATCCCAATCTTTGTTTTATGCTAAATCCCAAAAAAAAAAATAAAAATAATGAAAAAAAAAAAAAAAAAAAAAAAAAAAAATTAATATATTATATATATATATTATATTAATTATATATATATATATAATATATATATATTTTTATATCAAAAGCATAGGGGGTTTTTGTAGCATCACAAAAAAATAAAAAAATTTTTCTAACATACCATGTGAAGCAAAAAATTCAGAAAGGGAAAAAAAGCGTGGGGGGCTAAAAAAAAACACATCAGTAAAAGAGGGCATAAACTATACCCAATGAAATAAAATTTTTCCAAGACCAAATGAACTTCTAAGCAACACTAAAATTTTATATGAGGGGGTTTTTAAATTTACCATTCTTCTTGCGGAAATGTTTGTTTAAAACATCCCTTTCCCTCAAAGTTCATACTCAAACCCCACCCCCCTGGCAGGTTTAATAAATATTACTTTCGGGCCCCAGGTTTTTTGTCTAATTGTCTGAACAGGCGTTACAAAAAAATTTACGACGTCATTCCCCAATGGATTTTGGTCCTATCCCATAGATGAAGTTGGGGCTTGCCCCCATAAATTCAAGACCCCTCGCCCCCCTCTTTGCATTTTTCCCCATTTCCCGGTCGTATTTATCATTTTTAAGTTGTACAAAGATAATAGACTTTTTTAATTGAGCGCCCCCATTTTATCTCTTAGGTATTTTACACTCGTGCAAAAACATAACAAAAAGAATTGTCTTATTTTATATTATAGTTCGTCTTTCCATTTGTTCAATTTCCCAAAATAACACTCATGACAGTAACAACGGGCAGGATTAGGATCCTGCAGCAGATACAGTGTCGTCCTGGAGACGACCCTCTAAAAGACATGGTGATGGCTGTTAAACTTCACCCTTTTCGGCCCTAGGGAAAAGACCTGCAGGAGTAAAACTAGCCCCTCCGAATGCCTGCGGGGCCCTAATCATTCAAAGTACTTTGTGTACAATAATGATAATGCTCACACAACTTTAGAAAAATTTGCCATGAAAAAACTTCCCTTTATCCATTTTTTTAATTTTTTAAATTTTTTCCCATAAAAAAAATTTTACCCCTTTTCGGGATAGATTCCATGCACCCAATCCAATAATTTAAAATCAACATAAAATTAACAAGGTAACTATCAAGAATCACATTTTTGTCTACATACATCTAATAACTATTTTTGGGGGCTTCCATTAGATAAAATGAATTATTAGTTACAATTTCTCCTTCTTGTTTCAAAAATCCCCCAAAACCCCTTTCTTATGCTTCCGACCAAAAAAAATTTTCCCCTTTTAACAAAAAAATCCAAAAAAATGCAAATAGTAGTTCATTTATATAGAAAGATAACAAAAAAAGCTGGCTATTAATCACAAGATCTGAGAATTTAAACTGATAAAATAAATTTTTAATTACATTTGGTTTTTGCACTGTTATAAATTTAGTTACTGGATGAAGTAATCTTTTTTCATTCTGCAAAATAAAAAACACCAAAGATTTTTTTGAAATATCACCACCCATTCTATTTTGCATTTTTTGTTGATACACTTTTTTTTGCATTTCATATAATTTCAAAGAGAAAACATACTTTACACCATTTCAAACATAGGACACTTGCAATTAAAAGTTGCAAAAAAAGTTTCATGTGCCTAGTACTTTCTTTAAACCTAAAATCCATATAATCATTAGAGAGACTTTTAACTGTACTTGAAACAGAAAAAATCAAGTATGAAACTGTAACTGGGTTTTCCCACATTTCGTTTTCATGATTTTTCAAGTAAAACTTTTTAATTTTTAACTTTTTTGAGCTTTGTGCTATCCAATAACTTTCAAACCCTCAAGAATTATCATTACATACAGAAAAAAACTACACCTTATAATAAAAATGGGACTAGTAGACTACTATCTAACCTTTCGATAACTGTGCAAGTATTTTGATTTTGGTAACCAACTAAACTAAAGGGACCCACCTCAAACCCCGAAAAGCTTTTTGAAAAACTAAAATCTCATCGGGATCGGTACGTGAAAGGTTTAAAGAAAGGGGGAAAAAGAATTTACCCACACACATAAAACAGTAATGTAAAAAACTGCTTTTTGACTACTGCGGCCCTTTATGCAAACCCCACAATTCTCCATATTTTTATTATTTCAATTAATACGTACACACAACACAAAAAACACATCAATCCCAGCAAATTATCAAAGTAGGATCCCAAAAAAAGTCTTTAAAAAGAAAATTGGGGGGAAAAAGGTTTCAAAAATAGCAAGCACCTCCCCTCTGAACTTTTTTCCCCGCTAGTCAACAGTCTATGGAATAATACTCGTTGGCAACTGCGTACTCTGTTGACGGGGGCGGGAGGTGCATGCGGGTCGACGCATTCGCACCGCGCCAGGGGGATAGCGGCCGGGGGGACTCTTACGAATTTCGGGGACGTTCGTAGTAGACTTAACTCCGCAGAGAGAAAAAAAAAAAAAATCAGCATTGGTTATTTCCCTTTGGGGGGGGGTCAGATGATATTTTAAGGGTGTGTAAATTCGTAAACGAGGAAAATAAAATTATTCAGGGATTTTTTCAATGTTATGTTTTCCCCGCCTTAAAGGGTATAGTTGAATAAAACTGCGCGTTACTCTTTTATTTTGAAATAGATATTTTATCTAGCTATGTTTAAGTAAAATTTGATTGAATACATACGAAAAATTCGGGGAAGTATCACTTTCCCCTGCCAAATCCCCACCTACACACACACACACACACACACACACACACACACACACACACACACACCACAAACACAACACACACACACACCCCATACACACACACACAAATATTATTATTATATATATAATATTTTAAAATTATATTAATAGTTTTTATATATATCTATTATATATTTTTAAATATTATATTAAAAAATATATAATAATATATTAAAATTTTTTTGTGTTGTGTGTGTGTGGGGGGGGGGGGGGGGGGGGGGGGGGGGGGGGGGGGGGGGGGGGTGTGTGGGGTGGGGTGTGTGTGTGTGTGTGTGTTATGGTGGGGATTTGGCAGTGGAAGTGATACGTTCCCTGATATGTTATCGTATGTATTCAAATCGACTTTACTTAAACAGTAAGTTTAGACTGAAATATCTAATTTCAGAATAGAAGAGTAACCGCGCAGATTTATTCTGAAGCTATACCCTTTAAGGCGGGGGAACATAAACCATTGATAAATCCACTGAATGAATATTTATTTTCCTCGTTTACGATTACACAATCCATTATAATATCATCTGACCCCACCCAAAGGAATAATCCAATGCATGATTTTTTTTTTTTTTTTTTCTCTCTGCGGAGTTCAATGTCTACTACGAACGTCCTCCGCAAGTTACGTAAGAGTCCCGCCGGCCGCTATTCGCCCTGGCAGCGCAGTGCGAATAGCGTCGACCCGCATGCGAGCCTCGCCAGCGCCCGTCAACAGAGTACGAACAGTTGCCAACGAGTATTATTCCAGTAGACTTTTGACTAGCGGGGAAAAGTTCAGACGTGGAGGTGCTTGCGTATTATTGAAACCCTTTTTCCCCCAACTTCTTTTGTTAAGACTTTGTTTTGGATCCTACTTTGAGTAAGTTCGACTAGGTTGATGTGATTTTGTTTTTGTGTGTGACGTATTAATTGAAAATAAAAAATATGGAGAGAAGTGTGAGAGTTGCACTAAAGGCCGCAGTAGTGCAAACGCAGCTTTTTACATCTACTGTTTTATGATGTGTGGGTGACATTCTTCTCTCCCTTTTTTTAAAACACATTTCACGTATCGATACCGAGAGACTTAGTTTTTCAGAAGCTATTCATGGTTTGGAGGTAGGTGGCCTTTAGATTTAGTATGGTTACCAAATATCAGAAGTACTTGCACAGTTATCGAAAGGGTTAGATAGTAGTCTACATAGTACCCATTTGTATTCATAAGGTGTAGCTTATGTTCTGTATGTAATGATAATTCTTGATGGTTGAAAGTTAATGGTATAGCAAAAAGCTCTAAAAAAGTTAAAATAGTTCAAAAGTTTTACTGTGAAGAATACATGAAAGACAAAAAATTTTGGAAACCCTAGTTACAGTTGCATAGCTGTGATTTTGCTGTTGTCAAGTACAGTTCAACAGTCTCTCTAATGATATGATATGGAATATATAGGTTTTAAAGAAAGTACTATGAGCACATGAAACTTTTTTTTGCAACATATATAATTGCAAGTGTCCTATGTTTGAAATGAGTGTGAAAGTATGGTTTTCTCTTTTGAAATTCATATGAAATGACAAAGAAAAGTGTATTCAACAAACATGCAAAGTAGAATGGGCTGGTGATATTTCAAAAGATCTTTGGTGTTCTTATTTTGCAGAATGAAAATAGATTACTTCATCCAGTAACTAATTCATAATCAGTGCAAAGTCTCAAATGTAATTAAACATTTATTTGTATCAGTATAAGTTCTCAGATCTTGTGATTAATAGCCAGCTTTTTTTGTTTATCTTTCTAGTAACTGAACTACTATTTGCACTTTGTTGGATTTTTTGTAAATGGAAAATTTTTATTGTCTGGAAGCATAAGAATAGGTTATAGGGTGTATTTAAGAAACAAGAAGGAGTAAATTGTAAACTAATAATTTCATTGTATCTAATGGAGATGACCAAAGATAGTGGATTATGATGTATGTTCAGACAAAAATGTGATTCTTGATAGTTACCTTGTTAATTCATGATTGATTTTTAAATTATTGGATCTGGGGGACATGGATCCCAGTCATGAAAGGGATAATTTGTTATGGGAAAAAATTGAAAATTAAAAAAAATGGATAATGGGAATGTTCTTTCATGAGAATTGTTACTGAATGTTGTGTAGCAGTATCATTATGTGTACCCCAAAGTACTTAGAATGAGTTAGGCCCAGCAGGCATTCAGGAAGGGGCTAGTTCATCAGCTCCTGCAGGTCTTCCATAGGTCCCAAAAAGGGGGAAGTTAACAGCCATCAACCTGTCTTTTAGAGGGTCGTCTCCAGGGACGACACTGTATCTGCATGCAGGATCCTAATCCTGCCTGTTTTTACTGTCAGTGGTGTTATATTTGGGAAAATTGAACAAATGGAAAGTACGAACTTAAAAATAAGTAAGACAATGTCATTTGTTGTTACTGTTTATTGCACAGAGTGTAAACTACCTAGAGAGATAATATGGAGTCTGCTCAATTAAAACAGTCTATTATCATCTTGATACAACTTACAAAATGATAAATACAGACCTTTGGGGAATGGCAAAAATGCAAGAGGAGGCGAGGAGTCTTGAATTTCATGTGGGAAAGGGCCCAAAATTCATCTATGGGATGAGGTACCAAGATCCATTGGGTAATGACGTCAGATAATTTCTTTTGTAAACTGCACTGTTCAGACAAGTTAGACAAATACTGTGCCAGAAAGATATATATTTTTTGAACCATGCCAGGTTGGGTGGGGGTTTGAGTATGAACTTTGAGGTAAGCATGTTTTAAACAAAGACTATTTCCAGCAAAAAGAATGAGTACTTTAAACCACCTCATATCAGAAAATTTTTAGTTTTGCTTAGAGAGTTCATTTGGTCTGAGAAATATTTGATTCTCATTGGATGATAGTTGATGCCATCTTATACTGTATGTGTCAAACCCCCACACGCTCTTTTTTCTCTTACTGAATTTTTTGCTTCACATGGTATGTTAGAATTATTTGTGATGCATACAACACACCTATAGACTTTATGATATAAAAGATATATATATATATATATATATATATATTATAATATATTTTATATATATTTTATATATATATAATTTTTTTTTTTTTTTTTTTTTTTTTTTTTTCATTTATATTATTTTTTTTTGGTATATTAGCAATAAAAAGCATAATGATTGGGATGAGATATATGAACCAGTAGTTCTCTATAGTATGGATGCACTTGCCCGAGGCTATGTCTCCAACTCACGTCACAAATTTTGGAACAACCTAAGTTGCCGTGACCAGGCCTGACCCTCAGGCACTGCCCAAGGTGGGTTGGTGGGAAGCTCTTTCCCCAACATCCTCTGGAAAACATTGCCTTCACCTTGTATGCATGGCAAGACAGAGCTGAAACTCAGGAGCACTTGTAGCATACTCCATGACTCCTTGTTGGCAGCACACTTTTGGAGTCACCCGTGTGTTCACACATTTCAGAAAACAAATTAAAAGTGAAACATTACATGTTCTCAATGGTAATGGGTTTAAAAAGTAAATACTCTTGATTTTTTAAAGTTATAACATGAACTAAAAATTAATGAAAAATATCAAAGCTTCAAATTTAATTTTCTTTTCTCCATTTCTACATACCCATGGCAATAACCAACCACCTAATTTGGATTTCAACATCAAAAACACTTTATAGTTGTTTGTGAAAACAATGAGAAGTTTATTTGTTAAAAAAAAAGCTCCAATTTTCCCCCAAAACATTTTAAGTTTTAAATTTCTCATAGTTGGGATTTGCTGTGAGTTTGTACCAGCTTCCAAAAAAACAAAAAAATTGGGCCCTTTTTTTGCTAGAAGTGTTAACCCTCTGGGGGTTATCTCAAAAACCTAAATGAGTAAAACACATTTCATCTTTTTAAAAAAAACCAATTTTCATTTGTTATCCTGTTTTCTTTTTCTCTCTCTTTTTTTTTTTTTTTTTTTTTTTTTGGGGGATACAACTTTTTTGGCCCAAAGGGGGGAAACCCCCATGAGCTAAATTTGTTTTCTTGAATTTATGTTTCATGATTTTTTTTAGGGCAATAACTGTGAGTAGATGTGTATGAATGAACAAAAACCCGTGGTTTTTTGTGATTGTCTTTTGACTTACAGGGGGGTAGAAAATTAAAAAGGGCAAATTTATCATACAAAAAAGGGTGGCTGAGTGGGCTAAGAACTAATTTTTTTTTAGACATATTTGGTTTCAATTTAAAAAGTTTTTTAACTCAAGAATAAATGAAAAAATTGCATGCTGTGAAAAGTTTAAAAATTTTCCACTTCAGTTTCAGCCAACATAGCTTTGATGGATTTTTTATTTTAGGTTCCCCCCCTGGTTTAAAAAATTTTTTTACAATGTCATGTTAATTATTTTAATTTATTAATTTTTCCACCGTTACTTACTATGTTTTTGTTTTAAATTTTTAAACAAAAAAAAGTTTTAAATTTGGGTTGTGACTGTGCCGGGGAAAAAGATATCGTGAAAATCAAAATTTTAATCTTTTGATTATTGACTGTATGTGTGTACAAACGAAATACCCCAATTGAAAATGTTTTTTCCCAATGTGATCGAGGGAAAACCCCAGATAATCTTGTATTTTTGTTTGAATGTTCTACTAATCAAAGTTTTAAATTAAAATAAAAGAGAAAATGATTACTTGATTAGGGGCAATGGAAAAATACAAATAGTAAAAAAAAAAAATAATTAAAAATAATTAAACTTTTGGGAAAATCCCAAATTTGATGTATATCCCGACTGGGAATTCAATAGATGACACGCAAGTACCCCCTTTGGCTGGGAGAAGGGTTAGGATATTGAAATAACCTAATATTTTTAAAGGGGGACCTGGTATAACCTTTTTCCCGGGAGGCTTAAATTCATCTTAAAAAGGGGGTACGCAATCCCAAT
>NC_051401.1:13902558-13907558 GCF_015228065.2 Penaeus monodon
CTCCTCTCTCTCTCTCTCCTCTCTCTCTCTCCCTCTCCCTCTCCCTCTCCCTCTCCTTCTTCCTTCTCCTTCTCCCTCTCCCTCTCCCTCTCTTCATCTCCCCCACTCTCTCCCTGTCTCCCAGGTCTCACTTCGTAGAAAATTGGAAGGCTAATGATGAAAACTATAAAACAAGAAAATCTCCAAATGACTCGTTCCTTGCTGAGCTTCATCGCTCTGCCACAAATGTTAGCACCAAGTGTTACAACCTCGAAATGCCAAGTGTTAAGCTCTCGGGACAAGCACCGATCTAGAGCCCTTCTACGTCGGTTCTGTACCCCCCCCCCCCTCCCCCTTTCCTCCATTCAGTGACCCCCATCCCCCCCAATCAAGATAGCTTAGCGACCATGGCAAGAAGAACTATGTTGAAAAAATGCAACATCGTCGTCTCCCATAAAATCGCCACTGGTGGGGGGGGGGGGTAGAGAAAACGCTGTTTGCTCTCTCTATCAACAACGCTTATGAATTGCTGTTTGGCCTCGTATCAGTTACTTCAAGAATCGCATTGATAACCGTAATTGTAATTGATGTTTATAGCATAGCATATACTTGCATATATAGTTGTATTAGAGCTTGAGACACGAACCAAACTAAACGCACACACGACCAAGAGGAAGTGGCACTTACGTCTTATTTTTTTTTCTCTCTCCAAAATTAGGAGTTATAAGTATTTCTCTTAAAGGAAGGAAGAAAGAAAGAATGAAAAGGAGCCGCTTTTAGCACTCGAACAGCTAAACCTTACCGCTGGGTGGCCCGCGGATGACTGTGGATCTCTTTGTAATGGATATTAGCCCATTGATTGGGCATTTCCCATCGCTATTTGTGACCAGTGCAACCGTAGTGTAAGGCGTGAACTTACACCTTTATTAGTCTATATATATATTTGACAAGGTAAAAGCTTGCTGTCCTCGACATCTGGCCTTGCCAACTGTGTACGATGGAGCTTCCAAGTGACTGGTTGAGCCAGACGTGTCTGTCTTTTTTTTTTTTATACAAAACATGTAACACCATGCAGTAAATATTAAAGAAAACATCCAATTTTCCTGCGAGATATTTTTAATATTGACGAGTATCCTGTCCGTTGATGAGTGTAGTTCATTATAATATTCCTCGATTTCGCAAATTCCCAGCCGGAGAGCTTGAATAGGAAGGGGGGGGGGGTTGCAACTGGAGCATGGGAATAGGAGGATCACTGCGGGTGCAGTACGTGCATGGCGACACTGGGATCGTTGAGTCGCCGACCGTTTTTTTTTTTTCAGGGCTTTCGACGATGAAGCGGTGCGTGCGAAAGGAATTTACGAGACAGCTCTTGCTTGCGAGTCGTGAAATCGGCTACTGTGGGCTGGTGATGTTGAAGCCTTGGTGAGGGCGGTGCAGGGGGGGGGGGGGGCTTTGCCCTTGGGGGCGAGCTATGGCGACATTGGCAGTTTTCGAGTCTGATTTTTTTCCTTTTTCTCTAATCCATGTTGATGCAAAGGTTTATATACCAACAGTATTATCAATATTTTTCTTTACTGATAATCATATTTTGTTGCCATTTATTATCTTCGTTGTTCTTATTTGCGCTGCGGTTCAGTAACCTCCCGAGCTTCTCTTTTTCCCCAAGCAGAAAGCCCCGCGGCCAAATTATCCTCCCGATCCGGAAGTACGCGATTGGCGCGCGGTAATTCTTACGTCGGCCGGGCTGTAGTTTTCCCTCGTATCTCGCCGAGCCTTGGGGCAACTTACCCTTGCCTGGCGACGCCGCGACGCCTCCTCCACGCGGAAGGGAAGGGCCGGTTTCATTCGCTTTCGCTCGCTGCGGTTCGCTGGCGTCGGCAGTCCGGTGGCGGATAGCACGGGTGGAGAGGAAGAGGGAGAGGGACAGAGCGGATGAGGGAGAGGGAAAGAGGGGAGGAAGGAAGGGGAGGAGAGGAACGAGGGGGGGGAAGGACAAAAGGGAGTGAAGGGAAGAGGAAGAAGGAATTTAAGAGGGAAGAGGGAAAAAGGAAGGGGTGGGGGGAATTTTTTGGGGGGATTTTAAAAAGGGGGGGGGTTTTATTTGGGTTAAGGGGGGGGGTTACCCCCGGGGGGAAAGGCCCAAAAAATTTTTAAAAAAAATGGGGGGGGTAAATTTTTTTTTTTTTTTTTGTTTTTTTTTTTTTTTTTAAAAAAATTTTTTTTTTTTACTTTTTAAATTTTTTTTTTTTTTTAAAAATTTGGGGGGGGGTTTTGGGGGAAAAAGGGGGGGGGTTTTTTTTGGGGGGGGGGCAACGCCCCAAAACCCCCAAAATTTAAGGGGGCGTTTTAAACCAAAACTTAAAAAAAAGGGAAAATTTTTAAAAAGGGGAAAAGACCATTCAAAAAACAAAAAAAAAAAGAATAAAAAAAAGATTTAAAAAGAAAAAACTTTGGGAAAAAAGTTTTTTAAAAAAAAAAAAAAAAAAGGGGGGGGGGGAAATAAAAATTTGGGAAAAAAAAGGGGGAAAAGGAAAAGGGGTTTTCCCCCCCTTTGGGAATTTTTGGGTGGGGGGTCCGGGGTTTTTTTTCTTTTGGGTTTGCCCCGTCTTTTTTGGGGGGCGAGAAGCGAGTTCGGGGAAAGCGATTTTCGGGAGAGGGGGCGACAGGCAGGCGGAGGCGGCAGGCAGGCAGAGGCAGGCGGGCAGCAGGAGGCAGGCAGGCAGGCAGCAGGCGGGCAGGCAGGCAGGCAGGCAGGCAGGAGGTAGGTAGGTGGGTAGGACCCGGGCAGGCAGGCGGGCAGGCAGGCAGGCAGGCAGGGGCAGGCAGGCAGGCAGGCAGACGGCAACGGCAGACAGGCAGACAGGCAGACAGGCAGACAAGCAGGCACGTAGGCACATAAGAACTCAGGCAGACATGTAGACAGACAGACAGTAGGCAGGCAGACAGGCATTCAGAGACGTCGGTGAATTTAGACAAAAAGAGAAAAGAGTAGAGGAAAGAGAGAGGATGGCGAGTAACAGGTGGCTAGATCGAAGTAATGTGCTCGCTGAAAGGTAGAGGTGCTAATATTCGGTTCTGGTCAAAATAATGGCTCGCCGAGACCGTCGCGCGAGCTCTGGTCGCTCATTACAGTAATGATCTGCAGAGTCGCATTATAGATTTTTTCCCTAAACCCTCGCATTGGAGTAATCTGTTTGGATTGCTTATTTATTTATTTATTTATTTATTTTATTGGTTCGTTGATTATATGGGCGAATTGAATCGTTCTCACTGTTGATTATTGTCAGGACAAAGTATCGAGATTTTTTCCTTTTTTCGTTTATTGGTGGTCTTGGTGTGGGGGTTGCAAGTTTTATTTATTTATTTATTTATTTATTTTTTAATTCACATCAGGGTAGTTTCAGTACAAAGGATTAAGCTTGAAAGCTGAAGCTCACAGACAGCAGATGCAAAGAGTGAAGAGGAAGAGGGAGGGAATCTATTAATCTTGGTCGTCCACTTGCGATGGCTCCTGGGAAGATAAACGTGGCGAGGAATTTTTATGAGTAACGTCAGGCGCTGAGGCCGGGCTCCCTGGGTGGGGGGTGTCGGGGGAGGGGGGGGGGCAGGACATGTGCTATATTTTCCCGGGGTTAATTCGACATTGAATTCGGTGCGTGAAGGTGGGTTTCTCTCTCCTGCGTCTTTATCTTGCGCCCATTCTTTCTTTATTTTTCTGTCTCTTTTTCTGTCTGTCTTTTTCTGTCTTTCTTTTTCTTTCTTTCTTGTTCTTTCTATTTCTCTCATTCATTATTTTTCTCTCTCTTTTTCTAACTTTTTCTCTTTTATCTTTCTCTTTTTCTTTCTTTCTCTTTTATCTTTCTCTCTTTTTCTTCCCTTCTCTCTTTTTATTTTTTTATTTTTTCTCTCTTTTTCCTCTCTTCTCTCTTCTCCTCTCTCTCTCTCTCTTCTTCCTCGGCTCTTTTCTCCTCCTCTCTCCCTCTCTTCTCTCCTCTCCCCTCTTCCTCTCCTCCCTTCTTTTCTCTCCTTTTCTCTCTCTCTCATTTCTTATATATTGCAGCTGAAGAAGATAACCTGATTTGCGTTACGAATAAATCTTCGCGAGCAGCAGCTCATATATGGAAGCGCTAACTCACGAACGAGGCCCTTTCGCTTTCCCTTCCCTGTTTTTTTTTTTTTAATTTGTTAATGCTGGTCTTGTTTTGTTCGATGGTAATAGTATTAATAATAATAAGCAGCGACCACAAACAGTGTTAATGTTTTATTTTTTATTGCCGTTGGTGCTGTTTCTTTTAACCTTTATTGTTTTTGTTTCTTCCATGATTATAATGATTATGTTGTGGTTGTTACCATCGCCATCATTACCATATTACCATATGAAAAATAGGAAAAGAATGAAGTTTTTATCTGTTTTTTTAAAAATAGTAATAGTAATGATAACGATACGGGGAATGGCTGAAATACGAGGAGGAGAGCAGAGAAAGTACCAGCGGACGTCTAACGAGAGAACGGGCACGAAAGGACGAAGCTTTAAAGCCCAGAAATCGATCCGCATCGGGGCCGTATCCCGAAGTCAAAACCTTGAACTTATTTCGGGCACGCCACACGACATCGGAAGGCAACATGGCGGGGATATACGTACGCTAGGCTTGCAAGTGTTGTTTTCCGCCGTAACGAGTGTTTTCTCTGCACAGCTGTTTCAGTCTAAGGGGGAGGGGGCGGGAAGTGGGAGGCAGAGGGAGGATGGAGAAATGGGGAAGAGGGGTGGGGGCCAGCGCGGAGGGGGGTAAAAAGTAGTGGGGGTGAAGTCCACTCTTCTTGTGACGTGTAAATCATGTCGCAACAATTCAGAATGTGTTCGCAATATTCTTCCTAAGATTTCTCGCTGGTGTAGTCGTCGGGTTGATCGGAATTTTCATCCCTGATCGTTGATAATGAATAGATTTAGATTGTGCAAGTTGTGATAATGAAAGCTTATTGCTTTGGTCGAACCGGTGAGCCAGCACAAGGGAAACATTGTG
>NC_051401.1:13915058-13960058 GCF_015228065.2 Penaeus monodon
ATTCAGAGGCAATGCATGGAGATTCAAATACTTATGGATCCCAGGATTCAGACATGGAAGATAGTACAAGTACATACTTGGATGCTGATGGTCAGCTTCCTGACATTGACACACTCTTAAAATCAATCAAAGAACCAGATCTCATTCCTTATGTACCTGATAAATTGGCAATTAATAAGTATTTGGAACCTCATGAAGTAGGACACATTAACCATTTGATTAAGAGTCTTTCAGATGCCATGCTGACTATCAATTTGCCAGAGACACTTTATAAGAATAAAGGGTTTACTCCACTGGATTATATGGATATTCATTTAAATGCTGTTATTAGACATTTCTTCTTTGTATTTAAAAATGAAGACTTTTTAAATTTACTGCTGCCTGACCAAATGGCATTGTTAGATGGATGTTCTTTAGGAGCTGTGTGTTGCTCTGGTCTCTATCTGTTTAGCAAAGAATCTGGATGTTGGTATATTCCTGGAGCTACAGGTAAAATCAATCATCCAGTTATTCACATCTCAGACTTGATGCAGGTTTACCCCCAACAGTTTGTTACAAGAATATTTGATTTGCACACTACAGCAGCCAAGCTTGGGTTTGACTGGCCAATGGGTGTCATAACCCAGTGTATTCTTATGTACACACCCATTGGCAAAGTGATTAAGGAAATTGAGAAAATTGATACTCTGCGGAATAAATATGTAAAACTGCTTTTAAAATATGTTACTTGGAAAAATGGACCATACAATGCAAGTCAGGTCTTTCCTGAAATTTTGAAACTACTTGATGCTGTACTCCTCCTGGTGGAAGAGCTAGCCACCACAACCCTAAATCTGACAGCAGAAGAAGTGTTAGCTGTTGAAGATAGACTCTCAACTCTAACAGTCAGTCAAATTGCAACCCTTCAGTGCCAACCAAACCCATTTAAAGATCCAAAGGTATCTTGGCCAAGTTTAAAGTACGTAAATCTGGGAGAAATTCAAACAAGGCTATGCATGGCCATGCATATTAGCATGCTTGACTCCCTTCAAATGAATAATCCTGATTGTTGGGCTGGCAGCAGCATGTGCTACTCTTTCTCACTACCTCGGGATTCAGAGATCCTCTCCCCCAGAAAGAAATTGCCTCAGTTAATGTCAGGAAAAGATGGTTGTACAAATGCAGAATCATCAATTCATTCAAACCATACCAAAAACAAAGGTGTGCATTCAAGTAAAGATATTATGGCTGAAAATGAATACCTGGCAGAAAAAGATTTAATGCTGTTGCGAAGATTTTTAGAAGATGTAACAGATAAGGAGAGTTCACTAATTGTAAAGGGAATAAGAGAAAAGATGGATTCTAATATGATTAAATTGATTATTGATAAGTTATGCTCATAGACCATATATTATATGTTAGTAAGCAGTGAAAAAGAAAGAAAATATTTTTGTAATTTATAGAGGCCAGAAACACTTCAACAGCTTTTACTACTTATAAAATTGGTACCAGAGCAGAGCTGTAAAAGGTATGGATACACAAAATGAATAATATACACCATGTTGTGTTTTTTATTGACTTTATATATTATGGTTATCAAAATTTTGCACCCACACCCATCCCCTCACACACACAAACACACACACATGCAAAACACACACACACACACACACACACACACACACACACACACACACACACACACACACACACACACACACACACACACACACACACACACACACACACACACACACACACACACACACACACACACACACACACACACACACACACACACACACACACACACACAAAAAAAAAACAACACACAAACACACACAACCTATCAATTGGGATTAAGTGAATTGTTTTTTCTTTACCATCTTTATCCCCATGTAATTACCCCTTAGTAAACCAACCTTTCCCTCCAGTTTCTCTTAGTGACAAAAGTTAATATTAGCATCCATAAGGAGTTTAGGTTCTTGCTTTAGACATTACCTCATATGCTCATAGAAGCTTGGGGTTTTTCCCACGGGGAAAAAAAACTTAAGGGAAATGATGAAAACGGGCGCGTTTAAAAAATTTTGTTTACCCAATTGAGATAAGCAAAAGTGCATTATAAAGGTTGCAAACAGGAAGTACCCAACAGAGAAAAGCAACCCAAAAATTTATGAAAAAATTATAATATATTATATATTATTATATATAAAATAAAAAATATGAATATATATATTTTAAAAAATATAATATATTTAAAAAAAAAATAAATATATATAAATATTAAAATATAATTAATAATAAATTATATAAATATATAAAAATAATAATAATATTATTATAAAATATAATAAAAATATATTATTTTATAAATAAAATAATTAAAATATATGTATAATATATATAATAAATATAATAATATTATAAAAATGATATATTAAATATAATATAAAATTTATAAAATAATAATATATATTTTATTATATATTTTTTAATATATATTATTATATAATATATATAATATTTATATATATATATTAAAATTTATAATAAAAAATATATTAAATAAATATATATAATAAATATAATATATATAATATAATATATTCATTATATAAAATTTTTAATTATTAATTATAATAATTTTTAATTTTTATAATTATAATTTTAATTTTATTATTTTTTATTAAAATTATTATATATTTTTTTAATTATATATATAAATTTTTATATTTTATTTTTATATATTTATATAATTATATATTTTTTATTTTATTTTTATTTATTATTTAAAAAATTTATTTTTTTTTTATTATTTTTTTATATATATAAAAATATTATATTTTATTTAATATTTAAAATTAATATATAAAATATAATATAATAATATAATTTTTATAAAAATAAAATATAATAAAAAAAATTTTAATATTTAAAAAAATACATTTAAAAAAATAATATAAATACATATATATAAATTTATATTTTTCCCCTTTTCCCTTTTTCTTTCTTTTTTTTTTTTTTTTTTATATATATTATATATATATTAAAAATATATTAATTATAAATATTAAAAAAATAATTAATAAAATAAATAACAAAATACAACATACATACAACATAAAAAAAAAATACATACATACATAATAATAATATAAATATAAATACTATATATAAATATTAATATAATTAAATATATATAAAATATTTTTTTAAAAAAAATTAATAATAAATTTTTAATTTTTTAAAATATATATATAATAAAATATATATATTATATATTAAAATAATTTTAAAACTAAAAAATTAAAAATTTTTAAAAATAAATATATTTTTATTTTAAAATAAATATAATTATATAAAAATATAATTTAAAATTAAAATTTTTTAAAAATTTTAAATTTTTAAATTTATTATATTTTTTTAATAAATTAATTTTAAATTAAAATAATAAAAATAAATATATTTTTTTTTATATTTTTATATAAAATAAAAATAAATTTTAAATATATTATTATAAAATTATAATATTTAATTTTATTTTTATTTTATATTAATAAAATTTTTTTAAAAAAAAAAATATTTATTATATTTTATAATTTTTCATAATATTTAAAAATTTATATTAAAAATTTAAAATATAATATAATTTTTATTTTTTAAAAAAAAAAAAATATATATATATATATATTTTTTTTTAAATATTTTATTTTTTTTTTTATTTTATATTTATTTTTATTAAAATTTTTATAATTTATATTATTTTTAAAAAAAAATTTTTTATAAAATAAATATAATATAATATATAATATAATATATAAAATTTTTAATATTAATAAATTATATATTTATATTTTTTATAATTTTTATTCATCTATTTATAAAAATTTTTATAATATAATATATTATATATATATATATATTTTTTTTAAAAATATAAAAAAAATAAAAAAAAATATTAAAAATATAATATATAAAATATAAATTAAAAAAAAAAAAACTTAAAAAAATTAAAAAATTATATAAAAATAAAATAAAAAAATAAAAATTAAATTTAAATTTTTTATATATATATATATATAATTATATAATAAAATTTAACATAAGTATAAAAGAATTAAAAATAAAAATAAAATATATATTATTTTAATATTATATATTTAATATATTTTATTATATATTTATTATATTATTTATATTATATGTAATTATAATATTTTATATTATTATATTATATTATATTAAATATTATATATTTTTTTTTTTAAATTTTTATATATTATATATTTTTATTATTATATTTATATTTTTATATTTAAAAAATAAAAAATATATATTTTTATTTTATTTTTAATATATAAATTTTTTTTATTTTATATATTATTTATTTATTATAATTTAATAAAATAAATTTTTATAATATAAAAAAATATATAAATTATAAATATATTTATAATATAATAATATCAAATAAAATAAATAAAAAAAATAAATCTATATATTTTTTTTCCCCCCCCTTTTTTTCCCTTTTCCTTTTATAAAATATATTTAAAAATATATATTTTATAAATTAAAAAGGGTAAATAATTAATAATATTTTTTAAAAAAAAAAAAATATAAAAATAAAAAAAAAAAAAACCACCAAACCTAAACAAAAAAAATAATAAACATAATAATAAAATATATAAAATTTATATTTATATATAATTATATATAATATATATTATAATATAAAACTTTAAATTTTTTTAAAATTTAAAATATATAATTTTTTTTTATATATATTATATATATAATTATATAAATAATTTAAAAAAAATACATAAAATAAAAAATACAAAAATAATTAATATTTTTATATATAAATTTTTTTTATATATAAATTTTTAAAATAAAAATATAAAATTTTAATATATTTAATTATTAAATATAAATTTTTATTTTATAAAAATTTTTTTATATAAAATATATAATTATATATATAATTTTAATTAAAAAATTTAATATTATTAATTTTTTTTATAAATATAAAATATATATTAAATGTAATATATATTAATATATATTATATGTTAATTATATGTATTTAATTTTAAAAAAAATAATTTAATATATATATTATATTATAATATTTATTTAATTTATATTATTTATAAAATTAATATTATTATTTAAAATTTTATATATATGTTAATATATATATGATATAATATGTATATATATTTTTATATATATTTTTTATATATATATATATATATTATATTTTATATAATAATTAAAAAATAACACACAAAATATAATTTTATATATTATATAATTTTTTTATATAATATTTTAAAAATTTTATAATAAAATATATTAAACAAAAATATATATTTAAAAATAATATATAATAATATAAAAAAATATATAATTAAAAATATATAATTTAAAAAAAAATATATAAATATATATATAATATATATATAATAATATTATATATAATATATATTAAAAAAAAAAATTTAAAAAATAAAAATATATATATTAAAAAAATATAAATGATAAAAAATATATAATACAAAAATAATATTAATATATAAAAATAATAATTATATATTAAAATATATATAATATATAAAAAAAAAAAAATTTTTTTTTTTTTTTATTTTATTAAAAAATATAAAAATATAAAATTATTTATAAAAAAATATATAAATTTTAAAATAATTTTTAATATATAATAATATATATAGATTTATTAAATTTTAATATAATTTTTTAAAAAAAATAGTTTAAATAATTTTATATTATATTTATATATATAAAAATAATTATATATAAAAATTTTTTTAAAAAAAAAAAAAAAAAAAAAAAAAAACCCCCCAAAAAAAATTTTTTTTAAAAAAAAAAAAAAAAAAATAAAAAAAATAAAAAAAAAAAGAAATGAATAAAAAAAAAAAAAAAAAAAAAAAAAAAAACCCCCCCCCCAAAAAGGGGGGAGAGAGAGGAGGGAGAAAGGAGGGGGAGAGGAGGAGGGAGAAAGGGGGGGGTAGAGAGAGGAGGGGGGGGAGAGAGGGGGGAGAGAGGGAGGGGGGGAAGAGGAGGGGGAGAGAAGGGGGGGGAGAGGGGAGGGGGGGGGAGGAGGGGGGGGAGGGAGAGAGAGAGAGAAAGAGAGGAGAGAGAGAGAGAGAGAAAAGGGGGGAGAGGAAGGAGAGAGGAGAGGAGAGGAGGGGGGAAGGGAGAGAAGGGGGGGGGGAGAGAGAGGGGGGAGAGAAGAGAAGGGGAAAAGGAAGAGAGGGGGAAAAGGGGAGAGAGAGAGAGAGAGAGAAGAAGGAGGAAAAGAAGAGAGGAGAGAGAGGAAAAAGAAAGGGGAAAAGGGGGGGGGAGAGAAGGAGAGAGAGAGAGAGAAAGGAGAGAGAGGGGGGAGAGGGGGGAGAGAAAAAGAAAAAGGGGGGGAAAAAAAAAAAAGAAGGGGAAAAAAAAAAAAAGGGGGAAAGGGGGGGGAAAAGGGGAAAAAAGGAAGGGGGGGGGGAAAGGGAAGAGGGGGGGGGGGGAAAAAAAAAAAAAAAGGGGGGGGGAAAGAAAAGGGGGGGAAAAAGGGGAAAAAATTAAAAAATTTAAAATTTCATTTAATAAAAAAACTGGGTAAACCCAAAAAAAAAACAAATTAAAAAAAAAAAAAAAAAATTTCAAAAAAGGGTTTGGAGGATGTTTTTTTTTCTTTTTTCCCTTTTAAAGTTTATTCCCCTTTTGAAAATGGGAAATTAAAAAAAAAATTTTTTAATAATTAATTTATTTTTTTAAAAAGAAAAAATTTTTTTTTTATCCAAAAAATTCCAATTAAAAAAACAAAAAAAAATTTTTTCAAATTAAACAGGGGGTTTTCCCAAAAAATTTTTTTAAATTTTAAAATTTTTTTTTTTTTTTAATTTTTTAAAAAAAAATTTTATTTTTTCTTTTTTTTTTTAAAAAAAAAGTCATTTTGGAAAAAATTTTAAAATTTTTTTTTAAAAAAAGTTCCAAAAGGTTTTTATTTAAAAAAATTTTTTTTTTTTTTATTTTTTTTTTTTCCCTTTTTTTTAAAATTTTGGGTTTTTTAATTTAAATTTAAAAAAATTTTTTTTTTAAACATTTTGGGAAAATTAATTCCAAATAAATAAAAAAATTTTTTAAAAATTTAATTTAAATTTTTAAATTGTTTAATGTTGAAAAGAAATTTTTTTAAATAGAAATTTAAAGTTTAAAATTTTTAAAAAGAAAAAATTTTTTTTAAACTGAATTCCCAAAGATTTTTAACAAGGGTTTTTTTGGGGAAAAAATTTAAAAAAAATTTAAAAAAAAGCAGAAAAGTTTTAAAAAAAAGAAATTTTTTAAAAAATTTTTTTAAGGGGAAAAAATTTCCTTTATTTGGGGGGAAAACTTTTTTAAAAAAAGCAATTGTTTTTGGGGAAAAGATTTTTAAAAGAAAAAAGTTTTCCAAAAAAAAGTTTTTGGGAAAAAATTTTGGGTTTTAAAAGGAAAAGGAAAAGGGAAAAAGGAAGCCAAACAAATTAGAAAATTTATGTTTTAAAAGAAAAAAAGTGAAAGAAGGGGAGAAAAAGGAAAAAAAAAAAAAAACTAGGAATAAATTCCCCTTTTTGTAAATTTTTTTGTTGATTTTTTGGGTTTTTGGGGTTTTTTAAAAAAAAAAAAATTAAAAATTTTTTTTTTGCTGTGAATTAAGTGGGTATGTCACTGGACAAATAAATGGTGTTAGTAATCAGTGAGCCAGATATATGTTTTTAGATTTCAGCCTAACAGTAAGGGATATGAGCATTAACTTCCAAATTCTCAATCTCTTTTTGCAGTTAAGATTGTGGTGTTATAATTATGTAACTTAAGTACATAATTTTTTAAATTATTGCATTTAATTGTCTAGAAATGTAAGTGTCCGAAAATATAAGAAATATTTAAATTATTAGTACATTGACATTCACATCTGAGTGTCATTTTACTGTAGAGCCCATGAAGGTGAGTGCTTTGTAAAAGGATATATATTATATCACTGGAGCAATTTAAGGTCTTGGCATGTATTAGACAATGAGGATTAAAGATTTAAATTAAAAAAGATAAGTCATGTAATTCCCCAACTGCAGTTTTATCAGTATGGTAATGAAATCAATACCCTTGGAAATAAGGATGATTAATAAGAGAAACTCCCATGGTATATTCAGAGGTACAGAAGCAATCTGTATACATTAGGAGCAAGAGCAATTTTGTTGGCTGACAATTTATGCTATATAACATATGCAACATAAGGTGTTTCTCTATGTATCAGTGAACTGAACATGTTTCTATAAATAAAGCCATATGTGTTTTAAAGGTTTATAAAGATTGACATTGCACAATGCAAATGCCCTTCAAAGCTCACAATAGTATATGTATCTGGGAGAATGAGTGAGTGAGTGAGTGAGCAAGTAGAAGAGAGATAGCATGAGGAACAGAAAGAGGGAGAAAGAGAGAGAGCATGAGTAATAAAGTTCCTAGTGTTAATAGATATCCATTGCTTTTTCAAGGATATGATTCTAAAAAGTTGCATTGTAATTGTGTATGATAAGTGTTATTCTTACAACATTAAAACAATATATAATTGACTGAGGAAGATAGCTGTGCCATTCTGAAGTTATGGGAAATTTACAGTAGAATTTTTCACGGTGGTGGAAAGTGGTGCATGGGAAGAGAACGTGATACATTGCTCTTGAGAAGTGTGTGCAGTCTTGGAATATCTTTAGCTCTGTGTTAAACTTCTTTAGTGTAGAAGCTGTTGTACAAATGTTGATGCACTTTCCTTCCTCCTTATCTATCACTGTAGGTGTTGCTACACAATTTGTGTTATTAGATATTAAGTGCAGGGAGACACATTAGAGTGCGTTAGATATAGTACAAATAACATACTAATGAAAGATAAATAAAAACAACATTAATCATTCACATTGAACTCTGTGGTTATTGTCACTTCAGTGCACCACTAAACTGTAAATGGGTTAAAAGCCCTTTCACTGTCAAGTTTCTTGCAAGAAATACACCTTCTGTGTTCTGTAGCACTATAAATCTGCAGAGGATTTTTTGAAAAGAGTTGAAGGGAAATGCATAGCACATTTTTCCTTTTATTATCTTTACAGTGAAGTTAACATTAATTAATTTTTGACAGATTGATTTGTCTAATAAGCAATTTGGCAAGGATGTTGTCCCTTTTTATTAGAAAATTGGTATTGTATCTGTGGTATGATTTATTTGTGTAATCAGAAAACAGACATTTTTCAGCTCTGCTTAGTAATCAGTCAAAATCTGTAAATTAATTTCATTGGAGTAAATACTCTCTTGGTCATTAAATAACTACTTATGAATGTATAGAAGTATTCTAGTTCTTGTAATTATTTGAATCTGCCTAACAATATTCACTTCCTTACTGTCATAATTGTCAGAATCTGTGAAAAGAGTGCATAAGAATGCATTATATTAACTTTAGCATTGATCTGTTGTGAATCCAAAAGTTAAGCACATGACAGTGAAAGGGTTCACTTAAAGACTGTAAGTCAGAATTATAATCTGTAGCATCATCTTACAGTGAAGGATACTCAAGTAATTGATCTGTTTGCAGCATATTCTTGTGGTATAGTAACAATATGAAATCTGATGAAAATGTAAAAGTAGCATCAAGAGCTTTTTGTATGGTTGTAATCATGTTATATGATTAGATTCATAGCAGACAGGTAGTGAGAGATTGAATAGATATCATAATTCTAATATTTTCAAGCTTTATGAAGGAATTTGTGTATTAGTATGTTGAACCTTTCATATGTGTTTGTTTTTTTGTTCAGAAAACTTTTTGCACTGTGAGTAAGTGGTTTAATGGAAGAAAGAAGCATTATACAATAGAATAATTACTAAGAAGACCCAGTAGTACATATACTTCAGAAAGAAGAATGATTTATGAGATTATAGTTTTTCTCATGCATAGGAGCTTACCTTCCTTCTGTTTAAGGTTTGTCTGATGTGCTAAAATATTCATAACTGCTTGTTAATCCCCTAAACAATTTTGTCTCTCTTATTATTGAAACCATATTAGATGTGATAATGCATCCAGCTTGTGACATGTGCAGTTTGTCCAAAAATATTTTTTGTACATGGCTTATGAATTTAATTTTATAAGATAATAATAAAATGCTAATTAGAGTGGGTTAGACAAGGAAATGTAGGTGATTATAAAAGATAAATCCTCAAAGCTAAAAAATGAAATATCAGATATTGTAGCTTTTGTAAGTGGTATAAAAATATTTTCATAGAAACTATATGGTTAGTAAGTTCTACATTAAAGGACATTTATGACAGGTACTGAAATTGTAATAGAAGGATAAACACGCAAAACTGCAGTTAAAATTGAAATAATAATTATTATAATATGCTACATCAACTCATTGATGCCTGGTACATACACTATTTACTGTGGCTTTTGTTTTATTCATTAAATTGATATATATGTGTATGCATATAAAAGATTTGTGCCTTGTGTGTCTTACAAACTCTAATTTTACTTGACCAAAAGATTCCTTTCTAAGTGTTATGTATCAGAAATATACTTTTTTCTTGGTAACTTGTAATACAACCACTAGAGATCTGCAGCAACTACTAGGAAAAAATGCTTACTCAGGGCTGGCACTAGGGTATTGCACACCTTAGGCAA
Source organism: Penaeus monodon (assembly GCF_015228065.2). Classification (NCBI taxonomy): domain Eukaryota; kingdom Metazoa; phylum Arthropoda; class Malacostraca; order Decapoda; family Penaeidae; genus Penaeus; species Penaeus monodon. The sequence goes on from NC_051401.1 coordinate 13,925,743, forward strand.
GCCACACAAAGTTTGACCCCATCCCTCCCCACCTGAAAGTTTTAGTAATGTTAAATTATAAATATATTTGTCTGACTGCAGTATGCCATGTTGCAACTACTTTGACCTCTTTAAGAATATGACAAATCCTCTATCTTTGTCTAATATGTCATAATATGTGTGGCAATTCCAGATTTTAGTGCCCTAGGCACTTGTTTGCCTAATTGGTAGCACCCATCTTATGTACACTCAATGTTAATATGCTCTGTAATTCTTTTAGGTTTATTTGTATCATTAAAATGTATTTATTTGTATTTTTATAGTTATTCATTATTTTTTAAATATATTATCAAAATAATTTTGTGTGTGTGTGTGTGTGTGTTTATTTTAATCATTATTATTGGGTGTTTAGATACAAGTTGTGAAATGAACATCCCAATTATATGTTGAACATAATGCAAGTTGCCATGTTGCATGAGGTATGTTTCCCAAAATCTCTTATTTGTTCTTGTTTGATTTATGTTTGGAATAATGTAAAAAAAATATATATATATGTCTTATAAGTACACAGTTTTGTTAATTATAAGCAAGGTTATTCTGCTGAGGTAACGTCAACTACCCTAATGCACAGAAAGTTCCCATAGGCTCTGATAGGGAAAGGTCAAGGTTACCAACATGGTGGTTATGAAACAAGTATGTTTTTTATTATTTCACTTTGTGTGCTACAATCTACAGATACTCTAATAGGATTTTTTCTTTGATATGAGGCTTTGTGTATAGTGCTTGCTATGTCTTTAAGATTCAAGTGTGAATTTTCTTCTAGTATTTAGCCAAACATTATTTGCTCAATTGGCTAGAGACAGATATTTGAAGTATATTCTTGAATACATGCAGAATTTATATGCAGTACTGAAGTAGGTGTGTGAAAAGTAGACTTTCTAACACTTGATATTGGAAGGAAACTACACACTACTCATACATGGTGCATTAATCTCCTGACATTAAATGCACTTTTAAAAGTATGTCCAGTGATAGACATGATTAAGCTTAAGAATCCTCTTTCACCATTTGAATTGTGTGAACATTCCAACAATTCACATTCAGTTTTAGTCAAGGAAGAGTACTTAGTTATGAAGAATTCAGAATCTTTTGAACTTGTGCGGTGAAACTGCAAGACTTGCCTCTCAACAGGGAGATCTCAAACTAGGTCAGTCTGAGTGACTAAAGGGGTTATGGGATGAATTTCCCTTAAGCTATTTGTGTCGGTAAGGTGTGGGTGGTAGAGTAGTTTTCAAGAGTTGTCGCCGTCTATTTATTGAACTTGGTAAAGGGAAACATGGGGTTCTTTGCATCACTGTTTTTTTTTTTTTTTTATTGGCAAGTTTTACAGAAATGCATGTTAAATTTTATTTGATGTTCATCACACTTGATACTGTCAAGTAAAAGCTGTCTGAAATGTTAGGTTGGTCTTTTTTTTGTTATTTCCATGTAACATTAAGAAAATTGAAAGTCTTAAAGGGAATTATTTAGAAAGGCCTCATTCATCTGAGATTTAGTGACCGTATCTGCAATTAAACATTTCAGAAAAAAAAAAAAAAAAACATTATTCCATTGATGTTACTTTACAACAGAAACATATCCAATAAGGTGTAATATATTACATGTACTGATATTTCCTGCCACCTCTGATGTTCTGGAATAAGGAAGATGAGATAATATTTGCATAAGATTAGCAGTGGTAAAGGATGATGATTTACTTGAATCCTCTATGTTTCTTTCATCCATTTTGTTGTTAATTTTCAGGGAAACCTAGATCCAGAATTATCACTGTACAGTGTAAGACTTTGTTCCTTTGCAAATGTCTTGCATATGAGTTTTATGAATTTTCTGAACCAGAGTTGAGGGATATTTGTTTTTCTTGCCTCTTTCTCTCTCTGTCTCTGTCTCTGTCTCTCTCTCTCTCTCTCTCTCTCTCTCTCTCTCTCTCTCTCTCTCTCTCTCTCTCTCTCTCTCTCTTCTCTCTCTCTCTCTCTCACACACACACACACACACACACACACACACCACACACACACACACACACACACACACACACACACACACACACACACACACACACACACACACACACACACACACACACATGTAAGATGTATGTGTATATTTATATCAAGTATATGTTGGTATATGTGTGTGTGTAGGCATAGGTGAAGATGTAGGTGTATAATATGTGTATGTAAAGTATTTGTTTATATATATGTATATGTATACTTGTATTATATATGCACATGTATGTATATATATATATTATATATATGTGTGTGTGTGTGTGTATGTGTGTGTGTGTGTGTGTGTGTGTGTGTGTGTGTGGTGTGTGTGTGTGTGTGGGTGTGTGTGTGGTGTGTGTGGTGTGTGTGTGTGTGGTGTGTGGAGTGTGCATGGGTACGTTTGTTTAATGTATATATATAATATATATATATATATATATATATATATATATATTATATATATATATATAATATGTATATATATATATATATATATATATATATATATATATATATATATACTAAGTATATATATATGTGTGTATGTGTATGTATGTATATGTATGTATATATGTACACGCACACACTCGCGCGCGCACACACACACACACACACACACACACACACACACACACACACACACACACACACACACACACACACACACACACACACACACACACACACACACACACACACATATATATATAGTTATATGTGATATATATATATATATATATATATATATATATAATATATATATATTTATATAATAATATATATATATATTATATATAATATATATAATAACTATATATATATATATATATTATAATATATATATATATATACTTTATATATTAATCTATATATATATATATATATATATATATATATATATAAATATATATATACATATATATATATACTATAAAATATATATATATATATATATATATATATATATATATATATATATATATATATACATATACATACATACATATATACATACACATATAAACATACATACATACACACATACACACACATATAAACCTTCATACATACATAGATACTGTTTCTTGATTTCAGTTTTTACTTTGGCATGAAAAAGTTTATAAATATATGTAATTTCCTTTGTGCCAGATTCGTCCAGAGTCATCCTAGCTTTGTATTCAAACTTGTATAGCTTTATGTGCGACATTAGTCTGTAGGACATACAAAAATGCCAATTGCTCAATTACTGAAATGTTATTTAAATATGAAGTTCAAGTTACCTCCTCCATATGAAAGTTATTTTTTGTCCAGGCTTGTTACTAATAAGAAATTTAGATTTTTACTTTAGCTGAGATGTATATATATAAAATGTAATAGATAAACATATAATGTATATGAGTGAACTATGACAATTAAGGCATTGTCCTAAATTCATTGTAGTCATCATATGTGTTGTTTGGTTTAACCCCGGAATTACACATCATAGTATAAAAATGCATATGTGTACAATAAAAATATTTACTATGAATTTACAAGTATTTTATTAACAGTTTTTGTTGTATTTCATTTAAAAAATTAAAATGATGGTTTAACTTATTGGAAATGCCATATCATGTTCTCATATGCCCATACATTGATGCTGGCAATGACTATTATAACATTTTCACTTATAATCATGAAATACATAGTAATGAAAAGAGCTATTTTTTTATAACAATAATAATTATAACAATAATAATTCTCTCTCTCTCTCTCTCTCTCTCTCTCTCTCTCTCTCTCTCTCTCTCTCTCTCTCTCTCTCTCACTCCTTAAGGAATGCATGTCATGACAAAGGGATTTGCCTGGCACTGTGTAAAGAGGTAATAATGAAATCACAGAGAAAGTATGAAGCTGTCATTATATGATCAGTTTAGGATGGATGAATGGTTAATAGTATAGTCTCTCATACAAGTTCTCTGCACTGCTATTGCCTAGATCCAACAGTGTTGGGCTGCAGATGGCATAATGATTGTTAGAATGCAAAAACCAGCAAAAGAATTTCAACCAATGTAATTCTGTGCAAACTGAGTAACTTAAAAAATGGAAATGTAAGTATCTGGTCTTGCTAGCTCTGAAGAATGTCATTCAAAGTGTTATATTGTGGAATATGTCTCACCAAACACCTGCCATATTGTAAGTGGTTATTTAATTAGTATATATTGGGCGGGGGGGGGGGGGTATATTTGCCATACACGTTTGTTTGGTACAAATGGTGCCGAACTAAGAAGTTTCCAGTCAGACACCTCTCTTTTCACAAGTAATGGTGGTGATACTACTGTTGATAGAGCTGATATAACACAGTGATAAAATTGATGATTATGGGTGATGATGAAGATAACCACAACAGTAATGAAAAACAATAACAAAAGCAATAATAGGAAATTAAAAAGAGAAATAATAATTACTTCAGAGGCCTCATAAATCAAACAGGCGAAACACCAATATTGTCACACTTAATTGAACGTACCCCCCCTCCCCCTATCACTTGTTATGAGGTGGTTTACGAGATAGAGACCGGCTTAATGCTGGGGATCTCCCCCACCTCAGGCCTCAGCTCTCAACTCAACTAATTTTACACAGTCTTTTCTCCCCCTTCTCATTTCCTTCTCTTCCCCAACTCCTTCCCCTGTCCACTCCCTTAGGTGCGAGAACCGTGTTGAAAGGATGAAAGGCTGACTTTGTGCCAGTCACGAACGGCCTCAGGAAGCCATGGGATGCATTCCCTTGGTTAATTGTCTAGCCCTTCCCCTTATGGGGACCCTGAGGGGTGAGCCTTTTATCTTCATATATTTCAGGCTTACCATGATCAGTAATGAAGATGTTGTACCCTCATTTGGGGCATGAGGCTTGCCTCTTTATCAACTGGCTTTCCTGAATTTAACTCCTCTGGTTTACCGACCCTTGATTCTCCTTTGATCATTGCTCCAACCACTGCTGCTACATCCCCCTCCTTGACACTTGCTGTCAACTTGACCCATCCCGAATCCTCTACCCAGGTTATAACTCGACCTTCAAAATACACCCCTTCTTCACTCTCAATATCCCCCACCCAATCTCCTGCAGTCATTTCCATTTACTACATCATCCTCTTTTATTACAATTCCTCAACCATATTGCCTTCCTTCCACTCCTTCCTCCCGTCCTCATTCCTCTACAATTTCTACCTCTACAAATTGTAGGATCGATTTTTTATGATTCCTCCTACAGCTCCATACTCTGACAACACCCTCCTTTTCCAGCAATTGCCTCCAAAACAAGGATGGTGGGTTCCCTTCCGCAGCTGCCCCGACTATTCACGCCTTGTCACAATTACATTCGAGTCCCAAGCTCATGCAATGTCTACCCTGGTTGACTTCACTAGTAAACATCTTCCTGCCGAATACTTTTACCAGAACTGTTTCCATCTTCCCGGCCTGTCTACGACAAGGATTGGTCACACTGTAAAGACGACCTACTTGCCTGCCTCATTAACTATGATGCAATATCAGAACAGTGCTACTCTGTTCCCCCCAGAGGCCATATGTCCAATATCAGTATTGCCAAGATTACCTTCCGTTGACATGACCTTCCCCATAAAGTCTACATTGGCGGCGAGTCTTGCCCTGTCAGATGATATCGACCCCCACCCACCCTGGAAAGCACTGTCTCTTCACAGCCTGGAGACGACAATCTCTACACCAAAGAAAAAACCCGCCGACACCTCCGACTCCTACAGACTCATATATCCTGGGTCAGACCGCAAAACTCTCCTCATCTTCATACCATTCTGATCCTTTCCACTCTTGACTATGGCTGCCATATCTACCTCTTCTTGCCTCTACCTCTCTTCTTACTCACCTCGATACTATTCATCACTGTGGTCTACGTTTAGGCCTAGGCGCTTTCCTCTCCTCTCCAGTTGGGAGCCGAGACAGTGAATCAGGCCTACCCTTCTTTCGAGCCATACTCTTCTCTCTCTCCGGAGCTATGCACGTTTTCATCAATGTTCTCTCTCTAAACTAACTGTCCCTCAATCCCTTCTTCCTACCTTTACCTCCTCTCCGCGCAGCGCATGGATGCCCTGCTCTCCCATTCACCCCTTCCTGACCTCGAATTTTTTTTCTGTCATGGCTTGTACCTTCCTCCTGTATCTGCTCCTCTATTTTCCCTGATACGCCAAAACTTTCCTCTTCGCCTCGCAGGCAGTTATTTTGATCTAGCCTTGCCATCACTAAACTACTTTCCATAAAACCTTCAATCTCCCCTTGGTCAATTCCATATCAGAATAGACGTTGGGAAACTGCTCTTGCCCGATTACGCACTGGACGAACTTGCCTCACACATTCCTACCTCATGTCACGATCTGATCCACGTCTTTGCTCCTCATGCTATGTTCCTCTTTCAGTTTCACACATTCTACTATAATGGCCCCTCTTTATAGCGACCCGCACCTCTGCATTTCTTCACTTATTCTCCCTTCTCCGACCCCCTAATTTGCCGTACATCCTCCCGGAATCCCCTACCTTTTCCTTTGACAATGTATTCTCCTTTCTCAGACGCATAAATATCCTCCATTTGATCTCATTGCCCAATTCCCTTAACCCCCCTGCCTTTTTTAATAACTTTTACCTTATACTATACCCAATCGGCTTCCCATCTCTACCCCTTTCACTACCATGCTACTCTCAGCCTCTAACTTATTACACACTTTACCCTATTCATTAATTCATTCCTACCCTTTTCGTCCCTATACTTTACCTTAGCATTATGTGAACTTGATGCCAAACACATTTATTTGTTTTAACCATTAACCATTCAATGAATTTATAATTACACCCCTTGTACCTTACAGAGGTATCACAGGATGTGTAGTGTTAATCCTAGAATAGTAACGCAATGCCATGCAATTATTATCATGATAATACTGACACCAGTGACAATTATAACAGTAAAAATAACAACTATAGCAATACTAGTAACAGTAACTGTAAAAATCCCAACAATAATTACAAGACAACAAAAATACTAATGACCATATTAATAATGAGGAGGGGAGGGGACCCAGGTCCCCACCCCTCCTAAGGGTAGACCTGTGTTCGTTATGGCCTCCCAGACCACTTGGGCTCCCTAGCAACGATATGGCCCCCTCGGCGAACTGAGCGTTCAATTTTCCCCTACGAGATTTGCAGTACGAGAAGTGAACCATCGAAGCAAGCAAATAGCAGCATGGACAGTGTAGGCAGTGCAAGAAACATACAAATTTACCGGATGATGGGGTACAGTTGGCAGGACCATGTTTCCAACCAATGGTAATTGTCAGACCAGCATAGGAATCTGGGACCTCCAACTCGGGCTATACGGACTCCATGTAGATGATCCTGCCCATCAGGATGTCTACTTACAACCCTGGGTTGAGGAGGCCCGCAGGGCTTCCTAGAAAGTTGTGGCTTGGTATGAACGAGAGACCACGCAAGCCACCAGAATATGAGCGACATGTGAGGTTGAAGGCACCGCTGTCACCAGATGGACTTGGATGAGTCACTGAAAGGGGTCTTTGCTTGCTGGTTTATTGTTCAAGGTAGCTGTGAGACCCCCAACATACCCCCATGTCCCCGGATTGAGGACGAGGTGGTGGAGCTGGACCTTGTGTGTCTTGGCCGGTCTGCCGTGTCTCTCCCTCTCTGTCTTAGAACGTATCCTTTTGTGCGGCGGTTCCCTTCGAGGGCGGATGTTTATTCCTGTGCGAAAAGAGAAAACCGGGCGGCATCTGCGTCCTGCCCAAGGAAAAGGGCAGCTGCATGGACGGAGGTGTGAAGTGTACCATCCGGTCTTGCTACGTATTGTTGATACTTGGGCATATTGACCAGACCTATCACAAGGAGTTAGAGATGGGCCGAGGACCTTGCTGGTGGCTCGTCATGAGGGGCCTTCGTGGATGAAAGCGATGGGTGGATGCGGAAACGCGCCCCGTCTATGTCAGCCCCGTTGATTGTCCTCTGCCCAGGCAGAGGACATCTTTACTTTGCTTTCAGGGAGATATATGTTTATTGACTGATTTATTTATTAATTATTATTTGTTTATTAATTCATTATTGTTCATTGATTTGTGTGTAAATATGTGTCTGTTAGTGAATCATGTTTCGCTTTCAGATATAATGTATATCAACTTAAAATAAAGGTTAGAGAAAAGATTATGATGTATGCAAGAAAATAAGTATTTTCGATTGCTGAATATTGCAAAAGGGAATTAGTGAAAATACATGAAGTGGAAGTCAGACATGGGAACCAGCAGCTGACAGACCACGCAAGGGTCACGAGACTGATAACTTTACCTCCGCTGCTTGTGTTTTTATTGCCTTCCTCGAAGAAATCTTATATTTTAATTTATGAAGTTATAATGTATTACTCAAAGTAATATATGCACCCATACCAGTAAAGGATTTGTGATATTTTTTGTACTCTACATGTAGAAATAGTTTACCAACATGTGGTATTATTATAAATTTTTATATCATAATGGGTTTGCATTTTATTCTCAATCTTATTTCTCGATTTTTTTAAACTGCACTGATTATGATATCTGTTTGTGAAATGCGATACAAATTATGTTAAACTAACAAAGAAGGAATTGTAAAAAAAGGTGTAATTTTAGAGAGGTGTGCGCGCGCGTCTGTATGTGTGTACACACACATACGTATATGTGTGTGTGTGTGTGTGTGTGTGTGTGTGTGTGTGTGTGTGTGTGTGTGTGTGTGTGTGAGTGAGTGAGTGAGTGAGTGAGTGAGTGAGTGAGTGGTGTGTGTGTGTGGGAGAGAGAGAGAGAGAGAGAGAGAGAGAGAGAGAGAGAGAGAGAGAGAGAGAGAGAGAGAGAGAGAGAGAGAGAGAGAGAGAATAATGATACACTGCACGCTGAAATGCCCGCCTGAGAGGATCGCAACACTACCCTTGGCCCGTCGTTTGATAGTTAAAAAAGCCATCCACCCACCAACAGGATAAACCGCAGGTGAATAGCAAGGTGAAAGACCTTATTCTGGCAAGACTAAAATAGCACAAAACAAAGCACAATGATGCGACAAATTACCAAGCAAAAAAGAGGTAAGATATGAATTAAGAGAAAAAAGTCAAAAGAAAAAAGAAGTAAAAATAAATCATTTATTTAACCAACAAAGCAAACCGCATATCATGGTACAGTCGCATTAGGCTGGCTCTTCTCAAATTGGCGTTATAACGGACAATGCTGTTATAACATCATCGCCAGTCGTTTCGCAAACATATATCCACTCCCTCCACTCCACCGAGTTGCCAGCTGACCTAACCCCCCGCCCTTCTGATCTATTGCGAGCGAAAACGAACTTTTAAGGAGAATAGAAAGAGTGAATCTCCTGGCCCTGACGACATCCTACCAAGACTAATGCGAGAGTTTGCTCCTAAGCTCGCCATATCCCTTGGCAACTTCTTCAACAGCTCATATTAGGACGTGATTCCTGTGTTATCGAAACTGCAAGCCGTTGCAGTTTCGATCCCCCAAACATATTTCATTTTCTTGATGACCTTCGACCAATCTCATTCACCCCCATTCGTGCAAAATCCTCGAGGGAATAATGGCTAACGGACTATCGAAGTCATTCACACCTTATTTAGATCGTTGTCAGTTCGGGAATATCTGAGGAAGCTTTGCTTTCCTGGGATTTCACGAAGACCGAGGGTAATTGATCTCTCTAATCGACCTCCGCTTCCAGAGAGAAACTAAGCATTATTATACCTGGTAATAGTTAATGAGGATAACATTCCACATGTGAAAATGTACAAATAATTGGGTATGACCTAGCACTCGCACACAAACCAGGACAAAGTAACACTTTGTTACAGGATTCCCTTAGCTATGTGTCGGAATGGGCTTCATCGAGCAGAATGACGTAAGATATACACGGAAATAAAAATCAAACTATCGACTGTGAAAATAGATAACGACCCCCCCCCCCCGGGTCGCATCACGGAAGTGAACCTGTTAGGAGTGGTTATCTTGAAATGTTTCACTAACACCAAAAAAAGTAATTTCAAAATGTAGGGATAAGTTTCATGTTATCCAAACTAAATGCACTTAGTGCATCTTAGAGCATTTAATGCATTTTGGCGACCTTCATACGACCTCTGTGAATATGCATCACTTAAACATCTGTAAAAAATGAAAAAAAAAAAAAAAAATACAAAAGAGCTTTGTATTTGACAACTGAATCGAACTACACTTCGTATTGTTATGTGCTTAATCAGCTGAATATTCCCTCGATCTCTCAAGGTTAGTGAGAGCTTTTAACAGGAGGAAAGATTTGCAGATATCAAATCCTTCGGGAGACTTCGTGATCTAGCGACTGTCTTCTCTGTAGGAAACACCGCCACGATTATGAAATCTACGATGAACTCTAAGACAACCTGGTATTAGAAGTCGACTTTACACCTTTGTACTACACATTTAAGTGGTAATATTGTCAACTGACAATCTTACTTATGTAACTATAACTCCACAAAATACTGAAGGTAATAATATTGACAATAATGTATGAATAACAGCTATGACAATTACAATCGCATTTTCAAGAAAAAAAAAAGAAATACAGTCAGTCAGTTGATCTATATGCTAAGAAAAATAGTTTAAGAAAATGAGAATAAGGAATAGAAGAAGGGTGGGGAGGTAAGGAGAGGTAAGCCAAGCTGAAATGTTGCTATCTTAGAAACGATGTATAATGCCACTTAACAAGTCATTTAAATAACCTTTTTGAACAACAAATCTGGTATTTCGCTAAGTTATACCCTGTCTTAAGCTGTAACCACTTTAAATGCAAAGGTCCTGGGGTTGCAAAACTTGACAATTATCTCATGAATTTATTTTACATAGGTTCTTTAAAGTGAATTAAACTGGTCAGATACTGAGCACCAATAAAAAAAAAAAAAAAAAAAAAGTCATCTGATATAATTATTAAGCTACGGTACTTAGCAACTCCATACTGAAGATCTCGGGAGTCTATAACTGAAGGTGGCAGGCTACGGAAGAAGACTATGTGTGCTACTGTGTTCCCTTCAGGATAACTTATTTATGCAAACTGATACAATTCTAAGCTACCGATATATCCATATGGCTTGTAATTTTATTTACGTGGAACTTACTCTGAACTGCTTTAGCCACTGATTACTTTGGCTCCCAGAAAATTACCTGCCACTTCCATCTCAACACGATTTTTTCACATTCATTTCGGGGTATTTGATCGTGATGGAAACTTTTTTTTTTTCTTGGTACCACCGGCATTGTTAGTCATATGAAAGTGCGGCGGAAAAAAAATGGCATGCAGGTGTTGCCTCTAGACTATTGGTTCTTCAACTGCCTACTTCTCTTTCAAAAATAACATGAGAGTAAGATCAGTTCTAATAGTATCAACATGAGTAAGGTTGTCACCAAAGTTCCTAAATACATAAATAACAAGGATAGATCTTAAATTTTGCCATATCACACTGTGACACGATACTGTGAATTATCATCATCAGGAGACCGACCTTGTGTATTGAAAATCGAGTTGCTGATGATAAAATGCTAGTGTGACCATCACTTAATCAGCGCACACACTTGGAATACGTTGCACACCTCAGGGCTCTCGAAGGCAGCAATGTCACTGTATCATGGCATTATTTCTCGCGTGCTGGTGAGACCTTGCGCTTCACTTTACAGACGAATCGAACTGAAATCTGGGCTTCGAACCCAGCGTCTGATTTGCACACGCCAGTCTTCCGCCACGCTTTCCTCACCGTTTGCAAGTTCGAGTGAAAGAACGAGAATATACAAAAGTGATGGGACAGTGCAGAGTGAAGAGCAGGGTTCGTGGCCGGAGGAGTGTGACGTGCTTGTGCTTGGCGGCGGGGCTGTCGGTTCCTCCGTGGCCTATCACCTTCGGCAGCGAGCTCAGAGGGGCCTTCGGGTAGTCGTGGTGGAGCAAGACCCAGCTGTAAGTCGGTAACATGATCTGTGTGTTATTTTGCTATCATTATCCTTTTTTTCACATTGTTGTTTAAAATACCAATAATAGAAAATGTAGATGCTATAGTTAAAGCACAAGATTAATCTCTAAATACAGAGTAACGCAGTAGTTCCTCAGACAAACCCAATACCTGTAGGCTTATCCGCAAAGCGTTAGCTATTTTTTTGGTAGATTTTTTTTTCTACCTTTTTTTTTTTTTTTTTTTTTTTTTTTTTCAAAATGTGTTCTAGTTCTGCTTGTTTTCTTCTTTGTTTAAGCGTTATGATTACATATAGTTTTGAAACATTATCGAAGATTCCTTTTCTCAGGCTTCTTTGTTGAAACATGAATTCTGAATACGATTAGATCCCACTTCTCGTTTCTTCTTTTTAGGCATATGTCAAAATCAGTTAAATAATATCAACATGGAAAATATCAGTAAAGGAGACAGTATCACAGCAAATTAAAGCAGCAATAATTATTGCGGCTTTAATTCAACTTATATTTGCACATGTAAAGATAATAGAAACTAACGCATTTCTCACGCATCCAGTATACAAAGGCCTCGACAGTGCTATCTCTAGGTGGTATCAGACAACAGTACACAGTGAAAGAGAATATCCAGCTGTCTCTGTACGGAGCGGAATTCCTACGTAACGCCGCTTCCTTGCTGGCCGTGGAGGGCGAAGAACCTCCTGATGTGCAGTTCAGACCGCAGGGTTATCTCCTGCTGGCGCCCGAAGACAAGGTCGAAATACTGAGAGAGAACTTTAGGCTTCAGGTGTACGTTCCTTATGTGAATTTTCAAAGTTCTATATATTTGTTGTTGAAGTAAAGCCAAGGGCATATACATGTGTAAAAGAGAGAGAGAGAGAGAGAGAGAGAGAGAGAGAGAGAGAGAGAGAGGGAGAGGAGGAGAGAGAGAGAGAAGAGAGAGGAGAGGGAAGAGAAGAGAGGGGGGGGGGGGGGGGAAAAAGAGAGAGAGGGGGAAAAAGAGAGAGGGGGGGAAGAGAGAGAGGGGGGGAAAAGGGGAGGAAGGGGGGGGGGGGAAAGAAGAGAGAGAGGGGGGGAAAGAGAGAGAGAGAGGAGGGGGGGAAAGAGAGAGAGAGGAGAGGGGGGGGAAGAGAGAGAGAGAGGGGGGGGAAAGAGAGAGAGAGAAGGGGGGGGAAAGAGAGAGAGAGAGGGGGGGGAAAAGAGAGAGAAAGAAGGAGAGAGGGGGGGGGAAAAAGGGGAAGAGAGAGGGGGGGAAAAGAGAGAGAGAGAGGGGGGGGAAAGAGAGAAGAGAGGGGGGGAAAAAGAAAGGGGAGAGGGGGGGGAAGAGGAGAGAGGAGGGGGGGGGAAAAGAGAGGGGGGGAAAAAGAGAGAGAGAGAGGGGGGGAAAGAGAAAGAGAAGGGGGGGGAGGGGGAGAGAGAGGGGGGGGAAGAGGAGAGAGAGGGGGGGGGAAAGGAGAGAGAGAGGGGGGGGGGGAAAAAAAGAGAGAGAGAGAGAGGGGGGGAAAGGGGAAGAGGGGGGAGGGGAAGAGAGAGAGAGAGGGGGGAAAGGAGAGAGAAAAAGGGGGGGAAAAAGGAAAGGAGAGGGGGGGAAAAGGGGGGGAGAGAAGGGGGAGAAAGAGGAGAAAAAGAGAGGGAAGAGAGGAAGAGAGGGGGAAAGAGAGGAAAAAGGGGGGGAGAGAGAGAGAGAGGGGGGGGAGGAGAGAGAGAGAGGAGAGGGGGGAAGAGGAGAAGGAAAAGGAGAGAGGGGGGAGGAAGAGAGAGGGAGAGGAGAGAGGGAAAAGGGAGAGGAGAAGGAGAGAAAGGGGGGAAGAGAGAGGGGGAGAGGAGAGAGAAAAAGGGGAGGGGGGGGGGGGGAAAGGAGGGAAAAGGGGGGGGGGGAAAAGGGGAAAGGAGGGGGGAAAAAGAGAGGAAAAGGGGAAAGGGGGGGAGGAGAGGGAAAGGGGGGGGGGAGGAGAGGAGGAAAAGAGAGGGGAGAGGAGAGAGGAAAGAGGAAAGGGGGGGGAGGGGGGAAAAAAAAGGGGGGGGGGGGGGGGGGAGGAAAGGAGAGGGAGAGGGAGGGGGAAAGGAGAGGGGCGGGAGGAGGAGGGAAAAAAAAAAGGGGGGGGGAGGGAAAAGGAAAAAGGGGGGGGGAGGAGAGGGGGAAGGAGAGGAGGGGGGGGGGGGAGAGAGAGGTGGGGAGAGAGGGAGGGGAGAGAGAGAGAGGGGGGAGGGGGAGAGAGAGAGAGAGAGAGAAGAAGGGGGAGGAGAGAGAGGGGGGGGGAGAAGAGAGAGGAGAGGGGGAGAGAGAGAGAGAGGAGAGGGAGGTGAGAGAGAAAAAAGGAGGGGGGGGGGGGAGAGAGAGGGGGGGGAGGAGAGAGGAAGAGAGAGGGGAGAGGAGAGGGTGGAAGAGAAGGGGAGAGGAGAGAGGAAGGGGGGGGAGGAGAGAGGGGGGGGGAGAGAGAGGAGAGAAGAGGGGAGAGAGAGAGAGAGAGAGGAGAGAGGGGGGAGGAAAGAGAAAGAGAGAGAGAAAGAGAGGGAGAGAAAGAGAGAGAGAGAAAGAGAAAGAGGAGGAGAAGAGAGGAGGACGAGAGAAGAGAGAGAGAGAGAGAGAGAGAGTAGAGAGAGAGAGAGATGAGAGAGAGAGAGAGAGGAGAGAGACCTTATTCATCATCTCTCACATCTTTGCCATCAGGGAAACGGGGGCTAAAGTGCAGTTTTTCACCGCGACGCAACTGAAGGCAAAATACCCGTGGCTCAACATAACAGGAGTTGGCGCAGGTGTGGAAGGCTTTGAAAACGAAGGAAGGTAAGTGCTGGCATTGCTCTTCATTAGCACGAAACGAATATAATCTTTCCTGGGAACTAAATTACCTTGCATATTGTCATGCGCACAAGGGAAATTATATCGGGGCATGCAACTGGGTCAGATTTAGTCGGTTTTAATCACTGGCTTTTATTTACCATTTATTCTCCAGATTTGCACTGTACGGTAAAACGCGCAATGTTCCAGCCATAGAATTACAGTGCCGTGTCTTAGCTTATTATATGTAGTCGACGCTTCTTCGTCGTAGTTACGTTGAATGTCTGCGCATTTTGATAATCCTTTGTATTAAAGATTAAACAGAGGAAGCAGATTCTCTGTGCAGTATTTTCCTTGTTTAAGAAGAATGCCAAATTTATATACCGAAGCTTTCATCAACGAATTCAATCTACTGTATAATAGTGGTATCAAGTCTACCAATAACAATCATCTGTTTTCTCCACACAATGTGTATGTATTTCGAATTTACTCAACAGGTTCGACCCTTGGGCTTTGCTATTGGGGTTACGTCGCAAAGCCACGAGTTTGGGTGCCGAGTACGTGAGAGGCAAGATATGTGGACTGAGCAAACGAGACCAAGTGGACGGGGCGCCTGCAGCTCTGACATCTGCCGAGGTTTGTGGCAAGGGAGAGGG
The DNA here is from genome assembly GCF_015228065.2 of Penaeus monodon. Classification (NCBI taxonomy): domain Eukaryota; kingdom Metazoa; phylum Arthropoda; class Malacostraca; order Decapoda; family Penaeidae; genus Penaeus; species Penaeus monodon. Next base: position 13,941,221 of record NC_051401.1, read on the forward strand.
AGAAAAATCATGCAGACATTTGTTGTTTCGACTATAGCTGTAGTAGTTATCACTTCTGTACATATTTTTATAAGTTGTAACCTTTACAGTTATTTTTTTTTTGTTCGATATGAAGGAGATACTTGAATTTGTACCCTGGACGACGTAATGATATTTTTTCGGTTTTATATGGTACCTGTTGATTTCACTCAAGGATGAACATTCTTCGTGTTACTACGTGGGGAGTAAAGTGTAAGCTTAGCTAAAGCATGACCCGTCATAAAGTAGAACAAGTTTGCTGCTGCATAAACTTTCTCGATTAGAGACAGGTCTTGATTTAGTATAAGAATAAAAGTTAAAATACATTCGTTATGTTAACTGAATGGTCCAGGTACTGAATAACACAATTTATTTCGTGAACTTGAGAAAGAGTCCATTTGTATACTGCCTTTTATTGTAATTGACATTTGCTTTATTGTATTGTGCATTAAAATTCTGCCGAGAAAGGCAGCAAATACCCTTGATACAGCTATTTAAGTTGATAGTGCACCAATTGATAAGCTGAAAACCATAATAAATCAGTACAGTGGCAATGTAATTTTTTACAGATACTTCTTCCGTGCGGCACAAGACGGAGCATTGCCTTCAAGCGTGTGGTCTTGGCGTGTGGGGCTTGGTCAGGCGCGGTGGCGGCGCTGGCGGGGATAGGGGCTGGTGAAGGCGTCCTGGCCATGCCCTTGCACATTTACCCCAGGCAAGTTGCGAGTAATTTAATGTTATGCAATAGAGCATAAGTGCTTTATAATATTCCAGGAGCATGTAACCTTTATTCTTTATTACTCACAATAATAGGTTGTTACTGTTTGCTATTATAAATCCTGCGATTGCTATCTGGCAACAAAGGAACATGCAATCTCCTCCTCCCCCCTCCTAGGAAACGGTATGTTTACATCGTACACGTTCCGGGGCTACCAGGGGCCAACACGCCAATATTCATCGATATGAGTGGCACATATTTCAAGCGAGAAGGCCTCAATACACACCTCTACACCGTCGGAAAGTCTCCCACTGAGGAACAGGAACCTTCCATTGATGACCTCGAAATTGACTACGATTTCTTCGAGAACGAAGTATGGCCTGTGCTTGCTAACAGAGTACCTGTCTTCGAGAACCTAAAGGTATACAGATATTGTTCCGAATTCTGTCTCGTATACCCAAATAATGTGACGACAACTCCCTTTATGAATTTATAATTAATAAAGTCAGCCTTACAGCTATTTTTGGATATCTTTTAGAGATGTTAATTTCCCTACCAGTTACAGGGAGCCTGGGCAGGTTACTACGACTACCATACCCTGGATCAGAATCCGATCATAGGCCCACATCCAGTCTACGCCAATATGTTTATCGTGACTGGCTTCAGTGGCCATGGTAAGGTTTTGAATGCACGCGCAAAAGTAAATGAGTATGTACATGTATGTACGTGCCCATACGTACACACACGCCGGCACACATACACATACGCATACACACGCACACACGCACACACACACACACACACACACACACACACACACACACACACACACACACACACACACACACACACACACACACACACACACACAGAGAGAGAGAGAGAGAGAGAGAGAGAGAGAGAGAGAGAGAGAGAGAGAGAGAGAGAGAGAGAGAGAGAGAGAGAGAGAGAGAAATAGAAAGAAAGAAAGAAAGAGAGGGAGAAATAGAAAGAAAGAAAGAGAGGGAGAAATAGAAAGAAAGAAAGAAAGAGAGGGAGAAATAGAAAGAAAGAAAGAGAGGGAGAAATAGAAAGAAAGAAAGAGAAAGAAAGAAAGAGGGAGAAAGAGAAAGAGAGAAAGAAAGAAAGAGGGAGAAAGAGAGGGAGAAAGAGAAAGAAAGAGAGGGAGAAAGAGAAGAGAGAGAGAGAGGAGAGAAGAAGGAGAGAGAGAGAGGAAAAGGAAAAAGGAAAAGGGAAAGGGAAAGGGAAAGGGAAAGGGAAAGAGAGAGAGAGAAGGAGAAAGAGAAAGAGAAAGAGAAAGAGAGAGACAGAGAGGGAGAGAGAGAAAGGAAGGGGGAGGGGAGGGAGAGAGTGAGAGAGAAATGGTTAATGGTTAAAAGCAAAATAAATGTGCTAGATATCGTACTAGTAGGCATTGAGGAGGGGGTAGTAGTTGCAGTGTTCAAAGCTGTGGTCAAAGGAGAGCCTGGGGTCGGGGAAACGGGAAAGTTTGAATTGGTGGGGCTATTTGATGTAGGGGTAAGCCTCACTGCCCCTAACAAGGGTATAACATCTTCATTATTGGCCATGGTAAGCCTGGAGTATGTTGGGGAGAGGAACAGGGTCCCATTGAAGGGTAAGTGCAACACAAAAACAGGGGATACCATGCCCATGGCTCCCTCAGGCCGTTCAGGACTGGCACAAAATCAGCCTTTCATCCTTTCAGCATGGCTCTCACACCGTAGGAAGTGGATAGTAGAAGGGGCTGGGAAAGGGACGGAAATGAAAAAGCAGGAGGGGATAAACACCATCTAAAATTAGTTGAGTTGAGGGCTGAGCCCCAAGGCAGGGGAATTCCACAATATGGGTCCCAGTCCTTGCCTCCTAAGCTCCCCCCCCCCACACACACACAACAACAGGAAAGGGATTGGGGGGTGGGGAGAGAAAGAGCATGTTTACATAATTATGATTTAGGATGTTCTTTTTTTTCTCCCAGGTGCACAGCATGCAGCCGGAGCAGGACTGGCCACAGCGGAGTACATTTTGGAAGGGAAATTCTGTACCATTGACCTAAACCGTTTTTGTTTTGAAAGAGTTCTCACTGGTGAGGCAGTCAGAGAGAAAAATGTTATATAAGAGTGAAGCCATGTCCTCACTATGTGAATTCTAGCATTAATTAGTGAGATTAACTTAAAGGGACAATGTCTTTACGTGCAAAGTCCATTAGGTTCATACTAATATGGACTTGTGTAATAAAATTCAGTTGAAATTTGCCAAGTTTGTTTCTTATGCTTAAATAGTTATATTTTATGAAACTTGCTCTTAGATTACATGCATTTTGATACTAATATCAGTGTAAAATTTAGCAATAAGAATAGTGTTTTGTGTTTGCTTTTAATTCTAAATTCAGCTAGTTATTACACTTTGATTAACATCATTACAATTATGAAAATCATTCTTTTAATGAAGTACATATTGTCAAATACTAAATATAGTTTTATAAAATTGGTATTCTTACTTTCATTCATAACCAACAGATCAATCTAGGCCATTTATTACTCATTGACAAGGAAGGAAATAAGGCAATAAATATTTGAATTTTATTTTTACATTTAGCTAGATTTGCCTTTAGTATAATCATTTTATGAAGGAGGTTTCAGGAATGTATCTGATGAAACAAATATACTACATAAAATCTTTTTACACTACATATGATTCTTGGAAGAGAACAGATACACATCACTGGACACTAAATATTTACTGACAAGTAGCTGGGTACAAAGCACAATATACCACCTTAAACAAAGCAGCAAATGGAATGAACAAATGTACATCCAGGGTCTATCTTTCTTCATATACTTATCTATATATCTAATATACACATTAAAACCGATAACAAGATGAAATAATAAGAAAATGAAACAAAAAAAATATATAAATCTGCTCAAGATGATGTACAAGGCAAATTTTCTTTTACTTTCTCATTTTACATGCCATTTAATTCTATATTATGAACACAACATTTCACTTCAGTACAACTTAGGAGTGCAAGATCCCATCAAAGAAAGAAAGATGACTTGGGCAACCCAGTGGCCTTGACTTCAGTGATAACTGAAAAGGAAGTTTATAAGTAAATCGAAAATGACAAGATATAAAATGAATTGAATCAACAAAGTTAATTTTATCATTGAAAGCCAAAATGAAAACAGTAAGACCCTTTTCCCGACCACAGAACCTTTATGGCCAAATAAGGAAGGGAGATAGACTTTGTTTTTTTTTTTTTACTATTTAAACTCTACGATTTTAAAAAAATGAATTAATACTGAAGTTTAGTATCAGAGAAAAAAGGAATAAACAAACAGCTGGATTACCACAAGGTTGGATTCCTGGTGCACTTTAAGCTCTGCAGAACCAATACATAGTGAGCTGATGGACTGGAAAGCATATCTGACCCCACATTTCGCTTTGCAATGTGAAACATGCAGTTTGCAGCTGTTTGAAATACATCGCAAAGAACAGTTTTGAGGAAAGGAGCTATGATTCCTATCTCTATTCGGAATGGTCACAACTCGGTCTCTCCATAAACGTTCAAGGTAAAAAAAAAAAGAAAAAAAGAGGTTCTCTCCATGCATAGTGATTGAAGAGAATTTCAACTTGAGAGAGCAAAATCAATATTGTATCAACATATATTATTGTTGGTTTGACGAAAGAGAACGCTTGGTCAGACCTATACAAGAGGCAGCAGCTGGAGATAGAGCTGAGAGAATATGGGTAATATGTCAGTTCATAAATACTTTCTACATACAAACAACAGCGGTCAAATATTCAAAACAAATAAGAAAAGAAAAAAACAGGAGTGAAAAAAATATAATAAAATAAGTATCTGTATTTACCTTGTACAATCTAGCACTCAAAAATATTGAGTATATACAGTATATAACATCTAGTTAAGGAACTTTTACCGTGGTAGATAAGCCATCTGTGGACAAGATACATGAGAATGAGAACTTACCATATCTGCAATTATGTCACAATTTTAAAATGATAGATTCTCTAAAAATCAAAATTCATCCAACAGGTGTCAAATTCCTGATAAAATAAATTAACAGTTAGAAGACGAACATGAAAAACAACATATAATCTTTTTGCCTCGAACATCAATTTATATAAACAAAAGTAAATTACACTATGAAGTAGTATCTAGTTTTTTTCCCAGCAAGACAAGTGAGTGATAGAAGAAAACTGAGAACTGTCACTTAATATTCTATCTGTGAAAATGCAGATGTTCAGGCATGAACATTCTCACACTTTCAAACAAATGATATAAAACATGCAGTACACCCCACACAGAATAGTTTCTTGATTACAAATGATATTGTTCAAAAAATTTTGTATATATCTTAGAATTCACACGCAAACAAGCACATTCACACACGATGATGTTAAACACATAAGCATGATAAAAGAAAGCACAAACAAATACTAGTCACTTACGAAAGGGAGGTAAAAATTCACACAAATACTACTCACCGCTTCAGATTGTATTTCAATGTTGAAGAATCATTGACTGAATTCTTCCAAGTAGAAGGAAAACTTTGTCTGCTCCATCTAGTAAAGAGAGTATGGATCACTGTGCGAAGTAGAAACCACGCTGTTCTGATAGCAAAACCGGAAAAAAGGAGAAAAAGGAGAGAAAAAAAAATGAAGAAAAAGAGGAAGAAGGAGAAAGAAAAAGAAAGAGAGAGAGACAGAAGGGAGAGGAGAGAGAGGAGAGAAGAGAGAGAGAGAGAAGAGAGAGAGAAGAGAGAGAGAGAGAGAAGAGAGAGGAAGAGAGAAGAGAGAGGAAGAGAGAAGAGAGAAGAGAGAGAGAGAGAAGAGAGAGAGAGAGAGAGGAGAGAGAGAGAGAGGAGAAGAGAGAGAAGAGAGAGAGAGGGAGAGAGGAGAGAGAGAGAGAGAGAGAAGGAGAGGAGAGAGAGAGAGAGAGAAGAGGGAAGCGAGAGAGAAGAGGAGGAGAGAGGGAGGAGAGAGAGGAGGAAGAGAAGGGAAGGAGGAAGGAGAAGGGAGGAGGAGGGAAGAGAGAGGGAGAGAAAGGAAGGTGAGAACAGGGAGACGAGGGAGGGGGAGGAAGGAAGGGGAAGGAAGGGGGGGGGAGAGGGGAAGGGAGAAGGAAGGGGGAGGAGGAGAAGCAGAAAAGGGAGGTGAACAAGAGGAGGAAGGGAGGGGGAAGGCGGGGAGAAGGGTAAGGAAAAAAAAAAGGGGAAAGGCATGAGTCCCTCAGGCCGTTCAGGATGCACAAAATCAATTCAGATCTCTAAGGTAGGGAAGGGTAGTGTAAAGGGGTTGGGGGAACGGGATGGAAAACGAAAAAGCAGGGGATAAACACCACTAAAATTTGTTGGTCGAGGGGTGAGTCCCCAAAAGGGGAATTCCCCAAATGGGTCCCAGCCCTTTCCCCTAAGCTCCCCCCCCCCCCCCCCACATAACACACACAAAACAGGAAAGGGATTGGGGTGGGGAGGAAAGAGATGTTTACATAATTATTTTTTGGGGGTTCTTTTTTTCTCCCCGGGCACAGAGAGCCGGAGCGGGCTGGCCCCAGGAGTACATTTTTTAAGGGAAATTCTGTACCCTGACCTAAACCGTTTTTGTTTTGAAAGAGTTCTCACTGGTGAGGCAGTCAGAGAGAAAATGTTATATAAGAGTGAAGCCATGTCCTCACTAGTGAATTCTAGCATTAATTAGTGAGATTAACTTAAGGGACAATGTCTTACGTGCAAAGTCCATTAGGTTCATACTAATATGGACTTGTGTAATAAAATTCAGTTGAAATTTGCCAAGTTTGTTTCTTATGCTTAAATAGTTATATTTTATGAAACTTGCTCTTAGATTACATGCATTTCGATACTAAAATTAGTGTAAAATTTAGCAATAAGAATAGTGTTTGTGTTTGCTTTTAATTCTAAATTCAGCTAGTTATTACACTGTGATTAACATCATTACAATTATGAAAATCATTCTTTAATGAAGTACATATTGTCAAATATTAAATATAGTTTATAAAATTGGTATTCTTACTTTCATTCATAACCAACAGATCAATCTAGGCCATTTATTACTCATTGACAAGGAAGGAAATAAGGCAATAAATATTTGAATTTTATTTTTACATTTAGCTAGATTTGCCTTTAGTATAATCATTTTATGAAGGAGGTTTCAGGAATGTATCTGATGAAACAAATATACTACATAAAATCTTTTTACACTACATATGATTCTTGGAAGAGAACAGATACACATCACTGGACACTAAATATTTACTGACAAGTAGCTGGGTACAAAGCACAATATACCACCTTAAACAAAGCAGCAAATGGAATGAACAAATGTACATCCAGGGTCTATCTTTCTTCATATACTTATCTATATATCTAATATACACATTAAAACCGATAACAAGATGAAATAATAAAAATATTAAAAAAAAAAAAAATATAAATCTGCTCAAGATGATGTACAAGGCAAATTTTCTTTTACTTTCTCATTTTACATGCCATTTAATTCTATATTATGAACACAATATTTCACTTCAGTACAACTTAGGAGTGCAAGATCCCATCAAATGCTTCAAAGATGCCTTGGGCAACCTCAGTGGCTCTTGACTTCAGTGATAACTGAAAAATGGAAGTTTATCATTAACTTCAGCTATATTTCACAAAATGCTCCTTAATATGATCATTTTGAATTTCAATCAAATGTTATATTTTCATCTATCTGAAAGCCAAAATGAAAACACATGACCCTTTTTCCCTACCACATGAACTAAATCTAATGGATAGTCATTTGACTTCTTTTTTTTTTTTTACTATTTATAACTTCCTACCATTTTTAATCAATATTATGAACTTAATACTGTAAGTTTTATGTAACCAAGAAAAACTAGGAATAAAACAAACCAGCTTGACTTACCACAATGGTTGGATTTCCTGGCTGCACTTTAAGCTCTGTCAGAACCCAGATACCATTAGTGAGCTTGATGGACTGGTAAAGCATATCCTGACCCTCCACATTTCGCTTTGCAATTGTGAACACATTGCAGTTTTGCAGCTTGTTTGAAATACCATCTGCAAAAGAACAGTTTCTTTTGAGGAAAGGAGCTACTGATTCCTATCTACTATTTTCTGTGAATGGTCACAAACTCGGTCTCTCCCATTAAACAGGTTCAAGGTTAAAAAAAAAAGAAAAAAAAAGAGGTTTTCTCTCCATGCATTAATGTGATTCTGAAGAGTACTTTCACACCTTGAAGAGAGCCTAATAATCAATTATTTGTAATCCATAACATATTATTGTATGGTCTTGACTGAACAGAGAACGCTTTTGGTCAGACCTTCATACAAGCAGGTGTCAGCAGCTTGGAGATTAGCAGCTTGAGAGAATATTGGGGTAAATATTGTTCCAGTTCATAAATACATTTCTTCAACATACAAAACAACATGCGGTCAAATATTTCAAAACCAAAATTAAGAAAAAAGAAAAAAAAAGGGAGTGAAAAAATCTGATAATAAAATTAAGTATCTGTATTTTACACTTGTACAATCTAGCACTCACAAAATTATTTGAGTATATACAGTATATTAATCATCTAGTTAAGGAACTATATTTACCCGTGGTAGATAAGCCATCTGTGGACAAGATACATGGTAGAATGAGAACATTACCATATCTTGCAATTATGTCACAAAATTTCATATAAATATGATTCAGATTCTCTATAAAATCAAAATTCATCAGCAAACAGGTGTCAATATTCCATGATAAAAATAATCATCATTAACTAGTTAAGAATGACGAACATGAAAAACAACATATAATTACTTATTTTGCCTCTGAACATCAACTTTTACTATAAACACAAAGTAAATTACACTATGAAGTATGTATCTACAGATTATTTTTCCCAGCAAGACAATGTGCATGTGATAGAAGAATATACTGAGAACTGTCACTTTAATCATTCTATCTCTGTGATAAATGCAGATTAGTTCAAGGCATAGAACATTCTCACACTTTCAAACAATATGATATAAAACACATGCAGTACACCCCACACAGGAAATAGTTTCTCTGATTTACTAAAATTGTACTATTGTTTCATAAAAATATTTTGTATATATCTTTAAGTAAATTTCACACCTGCAACACAAGCACCATTCACACACTGATGAATGTTAAACAGCATAAGCATGATAAAAGAAAGCACAAAACAAATACTAAGTCACTTACGAAAGGGAGGTAAAAATTCACACAAATACTACTCACCCGCATTCAGATTGATATTCTCAATGTTGAACTGAACTTCATTTTGACTTGGAATATCCTTCCAAGTAGAAAGGAAAACCCTCTTGTCCATGGCTCCATCCTCAGTAAAGAAGATGTGTATTGGCATCACTGTTGCGAAGTAGAACACATCCACGCTGTTCTTGATAGCAACCTTTGGATTTAATGATGCATGGTTGATTATTAACCTTGGCCAAGGAAAAAAGGAGTAAAAAGGAGAAAAAAAAAATGAAGACATACAAGTATGTTTTGCTCCACATGTGAAGGAGAATACAGAAACATAAGTGAAACTAGTATAAGCACCAGGACAAAAGCTCACCTGCAAATTTGTAAGTGGATCCATACGCTGAACCGGGCCATTGGTGGAGAGAGAGAGACTAACATCAATGGACTGGTTGGGAGCTAGAGGAGCAGCCACATTCAAAGGAGCTGCTGGTGTGACCCCAAAGCTGTTCTTGTTCAATTGTATGGCAAAGCCAGAGATAGGTTGCATTGCCTTGTTACACAGAGTCAAATCCATTGAAATATTTCCCATTCCTGTGGAGATAGTATAAAAGTAATCATTATTACTTTTCTATGAAAGGTGACCTATTACATTATTCCCATACAACTCAAGCAAAATATAAAAGGTGCTAAATCTAAAACACAGCAATACTATTAAGTTACAATTTGTGATAAGGTGGGCCAAAATTTACAAATTTCAAACCACAAACCTCAGAGTGAATACATACTTGCGTGAGAAAGTTCCTGATATTTCCATTCCCTTTCCACGATTAGCAGGCAACCAAACTTGCTTAGGTGGACTGTAAACTGGTGTGCTTGAGGAGCCAATGCCAAAGATATCACCTAGTAGCCCTGGTACAGGAAGAACAAACACATATTACATATGAATTATTTATAAACCTTACCTTACCCTAAAACCCTATCATGTTAAAAGTGGATATTTGGCTCATATGTGATAATGTATGTATAGTTACATACAGATATAATAATAGTTGGAATAGCAGCAATGTTGTGTGTTGGCATGCTGTGTGTGGATTGTATGACACTGACACTAGTAACTCAATTTAATTGATTGAGGATCATTACATCTGTTAACATAATGTATCATGATGACTATAAATAAGTTTACCTATTTGTCCGATGAAAAATATGTGAGTATGTTAAAAAAGTACTTTCTCCTCTATAATATATAATGTCCTGTTCAGATTTTACATACAAAATATGTTTTTCACTATACTACCTATACATGATTTGGGAGGGAAAAATAATGCTAATTAAACTCATCTTATAGGATGTCTGCTGTATAAAATTAATTTGTACTGGTTTATGGTTTATGACTTTCTTCTTGTTATCCAGGTAATATTATTACATCTCAATGTCAATGGTAAGTGAGGGACCAAAGACTATCTACCCTAGAAAAGCTGCATCTGGTATTGAAAACTGCTGTTTAATCAACAATCAACTACTCTTTGCCAGGTCAAAAGCTAATGTCATTTACATATTTACTAAATAATTGGAATCACTAGACAACTCTTTACATAACTGAAATTTTAAGTATAATCACAAAAAATGTTTACCTACTGCAACTGCACAATACACCTTATGAAATAACTAAACTCAGAGGTTAGCATTTTTATTCAATATCTTAAAGGATTTTTCCTTCAACCAACCCTTATCAGCTGATCACAAAAATGAATATGTATTTGAACTTCATATTACATGTGGTAAAATGAATAAAATGAATAAAATATGCTGATGACTAAAAATAAAAACTAAACATAATGCACAGTCCAAGTAAAATCACATCTCTGCCAATTACAAAAGCAGTGTGACTCAATTAAATCTCTACTCATATTTTCATGAAAATAAAAGAACAAGACATTTCAAACAAAATTTCAATATGAACTTGATGTAACAATATTCTCAGAGGGAATTTTTGCTTTTATTTGCATTTAACAATATACATAAACTATCAAGTCATGTCTATTTTCAGATGGAACCATACTAGAGATCTGCATAAGCTGAACAAGAGAGAATAAATGATGGTGTTAATGGGAATATGAGTATAAGTGTGTGACTGCAAGTTAAGGGTCAATTAAATATTAAAATTTTCTTCATCTACTTCAAAATAGTAAGTTAATATTCAAAGAGAATGAAAACTATGATAAATTCTATAATTGTACTCTGCATGAACCTTCTAATCTTCATCACTGGATATTTGGCAAAAAAGTTTAATATGATCCTAACATGCCCAATCTAAGATTTCAAAACAATATAATGCTAAAAATCTGACCACAAATATGGTAAAAAACAGTACCGAGGTATAGAACAAGTATTGGATAAAGACATGCTATAAACCCATGGTAAATCCTCAGTACCTGTGTCACCTTAGTATTAGCATTACATGGAAAAAAGAAAAATGTATATCAATTATACCATACTATATTCTTCTCGTGCCTAAATAATGTATTTGGAAAGATAAGCTTATCAAAGATAGTCTGACTTCATAAAATATAAACATATCACCAATAGGAAAACTAAAACACAATATGTACTTGCTTTTCTACAATGAAAATCAAGCTCACTGTCCTGAACCTGGCATAACATGATATATCATCATAAATAAGTAACTGATATATATTCTTGTTACTACTCTCAGAAATGAATTTTTATAATTTTAAACTTCAATTAAAAACCAAAAATTTTTTACTCATACATTTTACAAAAAAGTGCAACATACTTGTATATATATATTCTTGTTACTACTCTCAGAAATGAATATTAATACCTTTTAAATTTCAATGTTAAATAATCCTAAATAAATTTTTTGAGACTCATACATTTTACAAAAAAGATGCAACATACTTGTATATAGCTTGCCAACTTAGCACAAAGGGGAAAGCTCTCACAATGGCATAGAATACATTGTCAGGGAATGGATAAAGAGAGAGCAAGTGAGTACCTGCTGAGGATGTGGCAGTTGGAGGAACCCCTGGAGCAGCAGGGGCAGCTCCGACATCAGCCCCACCACCTCCCAAGAGGGAATCTAATCCACCGCCCAGGAGATCCAGTGTGCCACCGGAGAATGCTACCATGAGGGAGAAGGGGACAACAATCACGCATAAATATAGCATACTTTACAGGTTTAATGAGACAGTAGGATATATGGTTTGCTGGACTACTTAAAATTTATACTGCATACATGTGACCAAGACTGCATATTGATCTACAGCATATGTCTTTAAATTTACAGCAAATATCTTAACCCAATGCCGCCGGGTGGTTTTTCAATATGAAAGCCCTCGCTCCCGGGCTGTATTCGTAGTGGCCGGGGCCACGCCATGGGGCATCATAGTGTGCGAGGCATGATTGTACATGCCCCCAGAAAACCGGACTGGCACGCCATGGTACTTATACACATGCCACCCAGAATATATTCCAGGCATGCCATGGCATGTATGTACATGCCACCCAGTGGCAAGGTGTTAAAAGTATTTGATATCTATGTGATTTACAAAACTTTTCAGAAAATTAAAAATACTGATATCAAATTAATGATCTAAAACAAGACATGCACAGTATTGTCAAAATAAAGATAATAGTGAATGATACAGGAATGAGCTACAGTAGAAACTATAAAGTATTCAACTAGGTGATTCAAATATAACAGGAACAGTACTCAAATCAGATATAAAACATTACAAATATATACCTGGCTGTGATGCTTGAGGAATAACTGGCGGAGCATTGATATCCATGTTGAGTAAGTCTGGGATGAGGGAGTCCTGGTTGGGGATGACAGTGGGCTGTGGTGCTTGCTGCTGGTTGTCTCCACTCGACTCTCCATCACTACCAGAAGACTGCAAGGGAAATTTACATTATATATGACATGACGACTTCTTTCATCCTATGATTTTGGCAAGAAAGTCCCTTAACTAACCATCTCTGCATTTTCCAGTAATCCTATCTATCTATTTGAAGCAGTCACATTCATAAACACATCATTTAAAAAGAGAAGTACTGTATACAATCAAGATGTTTACACCAACCTTAGGAAGAGCCCTTCGGAGACCAGTTCTCCCTTCAACAAATGCAGAGGGGGGTTTATGGTACACCGATGCCAGTGAAGCAATATGGCATATCAGCTCATCCAAAAGGGTTGGTTCAATAAGATCGGTTTCTTCAGCAATGAGAGGCTTCTCGGCAAGTACAACCTGAAAAGGAGTTTTATTTGTATTCTTAATATTGCATGATAATTACAACAAATATGAAAACTATGTATACAGTATGTAAACTCAATGACTTCTCATGAACATCAGCCTGGCTTACTTCCTTAGCTGCACCAGGATCGGTAGACAAGAGCCTCCAGTAGATAAATCCTCTGTCTCGCAAATCTGGGTTGTCAGAGTCCTGGGTAGCCAGACTTAGTACCTGTGATAGATGAATATGTCTTAAGATCAGTCTTGGTATAATTCCCTTAATGATTTATAATTTTTAATTTTAAATTCTATAATACAAACCTTCCTTATTTCAAGGTGATAAAAGAAATATAACTTTCAAATTTTGCTTTTAATAATTTCTGTATCATTTAATTACACAAAAGCTTTTTCAAAACTAAAATTTTCAGATAGTTAAGGAATATCTTCTGAAATTTTCACTTCATATCTATATCTAATATTCAATTATTTTTATCAACATATCACTATATGAATAATATATTTTTGGCTAGCCTAACATAAGACTTCCAGAATGATTCTTCACCCTTATTTTTTCTTTTATAATTACAAAGGTAAAAAGCAAAAGGAAGATATCAAACTGTCACTCATACCTGTTGTACTAATTCCTGTGTATCTGTGGGTCTCTTCAGGAAAAGTTTGACAATTGCTGTGAGAAGCTGTAGCTGCACTTGTGTGTTCTCATCATGGAATCCTTCAAGGAAACTCTCCAACAGTTCATCTGCATTGTCAATTCGCTCTGCATACTCACCAATGATCCAAATCATTGATGCCCTAGTATAAAAAAAAATAATAATAATCACAGCATGCATAGAAGCTAATGCAAGTTTTTTTTTTATCATATTTTCATATTCAAACAAACCAGAAATACTTTTACAAAATCTTGGCAACAGCAACAATAACCAATGAAATGTACCTTGCTTCTGGCTCATCCAAGGTGTCAAGATTCTCACAGAGAGTCGAGATTATGCTTTCATATTTGTTGGGGTACTTTCGGAAGATATCCTTGATTACCACAATAGCTTCTTGAACGACATAATTTACCTGTGGAATTTCATCATATTGCAATAGATCAACTCATAAAAAATACTTATTCTAGTTATTCTACTATAACTAACTCTTAATATCAGTGCTCAATATAAATATAGAGCACAGAACTATCTCTTCTGCAAAACTCCAAATCAAGTGACTATTAATATACCTTGTAGACACAAAGTCATAAATCTAAACCAGCAATATGATCTAATAAGATTTCTAAAACAGCATCATTCACCTTTGTCTGAATAAGATCAAGCAGAGTAGACACACATCTCTCTGCAGATGTTTCTACTTTGATGGCACAGCGTCCAATAGCCCTTACAGCTTTTCGCACAAAATCAACATCCACTTCTGTTGCATATCTGGAAGGAAATGAAATATTATTTAGTAAATATACAATAAATCATTCATTTATATAGAAAGTACCACTAAAAGTAAAGCAGTTCTGTAGAAAGTCTTGTAAAAAGTCTCAAATAACATAAAATCTCCTTTGGAATTTACAAATGGCCCTATTAAAATATGAATCAAAACAAATAATAATGTATAACATTATCAATCAAAATTCCAGCCTTGTCATATATAAAGAAAAATGCCCAGAATAGGACTATCCAGAGACAGTAGAAAGTAGTAGTAGCAGTAAAAAAAATATATAATAATAATAATAATAATAATAATAATAATAAAAGGAAACACAAAATATGCTTACTCCTCAAGAAAACTTGAATGAAAGTTTGAATTCAAAACAAATAATAATCTATACCAACATAATCAATCAAGTAGTAGTAGTAGTCGTAGCTATAGTAAAAAAAATAAAGATGATGATAATAATAATAAAAACAAAATATGCTTACTCCTTCAACTCAGAGAGAACTTGAATGATATTGGCCTCAGATGCAAGACGAATCATGATGTCAAGCTTTTCAAGCTTCACATAAATTGGATCATTGTACTTAACAAAGAAGACCTTCATCTCATGCTTCAGAAGATCTGGCCTCTTCTGGACAATAAGGTTGATGTTACGTAGAGCCACATACTGAACCTGTGAGACAAAAAATTAAAGTTAGATTTTATTTAGACGCCTCCAAACACCTGTTTACCAAAAACAACAACAACAACAACTAAACTAAAATAACCCTTCATTAAACTTTACTCTTAAATGCTTATAATAGCATAAAATAGAAAGTTTAAATATGTAACATTTCACATATGAACTGAGCCTATCCAAGTAATACATATATCATCTAAAATATATGGATAAACAAATAAATAAAAGTGGATGATATACAAACCTCAGGCTCAGAGGACAACAGTGTGACCAAAGGAGGCGCCAACTTTTTGGAAAGGTTCTTCACAAATTCAGAATCGCTGACCATCAGTTCCATAAACTTCATAAGACATTTCACTGCAGACAACACTACTGCAGCGTTGGCATGGGCCAAACGAGGGGTAATTCGCTCGCAAATGCTAGTAAAGGAAAAATTACAATGATGTGAACACCTTAATGTATACAGAAGTCTGATCATGAAATGACAACACAGATATATTTCATTTTTTTTATTATTAAAACTATCCTACACACAAACATAAATAAAGTATTTGTATTTCATCACATGAGAAATATATCTGGTCTAAATGAATGACAAATATGCAAAACTAATATTACTAATTATACAAAAAAATAATTATTTTTATTTATCAATTCATTCATTTTTTCATCCATTTACTTATTTATCTATGTCACTTACTCATTTTTTAAATTATTTTACTTACACATTCATTTCATATATCAATTTACTAATTCTCACCTCTGTGCTTCCCGCTCATCCTTCGGGCTATATTGAGAGAGGGCATCGAGGATGAACACCTGTCCCCATTCTGTGCACTCATTCAGAGCAGTTAACAGTTTGTTGATAGTTGAGGCATTGAGCTCCATCAAAGGCTGTCCTGAACTGCTTGCTTCGTTAATTTCAGTAAGTGAAGCAACTGCATTTGCAACAACCTTTAAAATACACAGTCGACTAGTTAGATCTATGCAAAGGAAATTAAAATATAAAAGAATGATAATAAAACTACACTCAACTTGATAAAAGTTACACAACATGATATTCTGAAAAAAGGACTCTTTATATATATATATATAGCATACAGTGTTATTAAAAACATAACCATAGAGAAAACATTAACTACCTACAATGAAAACTATCCACACCATAGTTCATTTCAGCTCTACATTTTCCAAACCAATGAATCCTGAGGGTGTCAACTGCCTAGATAAGGCAAGCAGAAACACCTGTTACTGCCATGATGCCTCAATGATAATAATTAAATATAAAGGTTATTCAAATAAACTTTTAAAAACTTTTAACACTTACCATAGGATTGGAGTCTGATAATAGTTCTTTTAGCTGATCCAAAAATCCCTGGTCTTCTACCATAGAAGCATTAATATCATGCAACTTGGCTACGCAGATAGCAGCAGTCTTCCTTACGTATGGATCCTCATCCTTTAAACATTTGCGCAGAGGCTCACAAAGATATTCTGTGATCTTGTCCACACGAATGCATCCCATTGTGCGCACTGCTAAGGCTCGGATCAAAGGATTGGGGTCTTCACAATCCTTTATTTTGTAAAATTACTCTATTAGTAAATCATAGGCATTTACTAATAAAACCTTATTTCACAACTCTAAAAACTGATTTCAATATTTTTTTCATTGTGACTACATATCTTTACAATCTTTACATTACCTTCACAAATGTATTGACAGCCATGATTGCCATGTCTGGCTGGGACTTTGCATAATTCATCAGATAAAGATAGACAAGTTTTTTAAGTTCCAGGTTGTCAGTCTGCATACAGTTGACCACATCAGGGAATAGGGCAGATACATCCTTTCCTGTTAAGATAAGATGATGATAATAACAATAATAATAATAATAGAAACAATAATAATAAATAATAACAGTTGACTCATTCATCTTTATTCTAAAATAAGACAAATAAGAACTTAAAGAAACATGGATTAGAACTCACCAACTGTCATGGAAGCAATAACTTTCTTCACAGCTTCCTTCTTCTTCTCCTTCTTGTCACTATTCAGTTCAGATTTCAACTCAAAGATCTCACCCTTTTTGGTGGTTGTGAAGTACTTTGAGTCTGTCATTGTTGAGTCTTCCTTATATCAGCTCACTTAAAATATACTTCTGAAACACATCCTTAAAATCAGTTCAAATTCTACAAAATGGAGTTCAAGCATAGAAAACATTTTAGACAAAATACTCTATATAATATAGTAATTACCAAAATGCAATGTTTGGCATAGCCATGTTATCACAAATGCTACAGTCCAATGCCTGGTATTTAAAGACTATCTGCTTCATATACGCAAAATCTCAGATGCTCACATACCTTCACATTTATAAATTATTTCAGCATTTTAAGCTTATGTAACCCATAAAAACTAGTACAAATATATATATTTGAGTGAGTAACAATGAACTGTTTTTTTTGTTTTTTTTTGACAATATGAGTGCAATCATTTCATCTGCAGTTTGAATGAATCTTATGTAAACACCAACACAATCTGTCTCACAGAAATAAAAAAGAGATGAATACCATGAATGGTGCATTGCTTCATCTGCTGACACCAGCTCAATGGAATGAGGAGAAGAAAATACAAGAATGATGCTTATGTAATACTTCTAAATGACTGTCTTGGCTTAAATACCTTCAGCATTCTGCCAAAGGCTAACAAACATTCATCACATATATTCTTGCAAGATATTGCTTTAGATTTATTATTCAATAAAAATACCAAGAGAGGACTACAAATGGAACACAATGTCAGTGATGAAAGGTAAGCTGCATCTTTACTTGCTTCTTCTAATTTCAGAAATCAAATAACTATATTCCCAATGTACTGCAACTGTAAACAATACAGAGCCAAGACCGGATGATATGTTTTACACCTAAGTCCCTAGCAGCTGCCATTCCTCCTTGAGCATATGCAGGTATCCTGCACTGCTTTCTCTTCTACAATAGAAGTAAACATCCACCCTTGAAGGGAGCCGCCCCATAAAAGGACATGTCTTTTAAAATGAGGGAGAGAGACACGGCAGACAGGCCAAGCAACACAGGGTTCAACTGCACCACCTCGTCCTTGACCCTATGGATACAATACACCAACAAGCTTAGACCATTTTCACTGACCCACCCCAAGTCCATATCATGTGTCCTTCATATCTGATGGCAGCACTGATCAAGAACCTCACAACGCTGATGCTAATTCACCTACCACCATGCTCTTCACCGATGCCTGTTGCTGATCTATGCTATCTGCCGAAAAGGAACTCCTGTTGAACTGCCTCATCGCCTCCTTTAATGCCAAAATCCTCTCCTTACTCCGCATACCTACATCATGGTTGCCCTAATACTATGTACTAACTACTCATGGCTGTGCTACACTCCAGACGAAGACGATATGTTGCACATCAATGCGAAACCTCAGTCACA
>NC_051401.1:13970058-13975058 GCF_015228065.2 Penaeus monodon
AAGGTGTGCGACGGGAATGGGAGGCGCGGCGTCTGTTTGCCTTACTTCTACTGCGGGAAGTACGAGGGGACCGTCGCGGGCAAGTGCACGCTGGGCCTCGGCGAGTGCTGCGTCTGTGAGTGTTCTGTTGTTTTTTGTGATTTGATTTTTGTATTATTATTATTTTTTCTTAATATTATCGTGATCTTTATTGCGTTTCATCGTCGGTCACCCAACCGAGATAGATGCCTCATCACTGTATTCTGGAAAAAAATTGAAGATAAATTAAGAAAATGATAATGATAATGATAACATTAATGGTAATGATAACAATAATGATAATAGGAACAATGATAATAACAGCAACAGTAATAATAATAATAATAATAATAATAATAATAATAATAATAATAGTAATGATAATAATAATAATAACATTATAATACCATACACTCCTACTAACTGCTAATAATACCATATAAGAAAATAATAGATAATAAGAGTACTCTCAAATTACTGACGAAGAACCAACCAATTGAGATATAATAATATAATGTATAACATAATAATGCTAATGTGATAATAAGCAAAAATAACAATACCCAATATGATAACAGCAATAAAAAGACACGCCGTGATACAGAAGTGGAATTGATCCACTGGTTTCGCGTGTCCAGTCGCAGAAGTATGGTGGGGTTCCTCTTGTGCGTGCACGCCTTCCTCAGCAGGACTGTCAGGCCCGTAGAAGGTCGACTGTGCGATGTCTCTCAGCGAAGGCAGCGAGTTTGCCAGGTATTTGGTATAGGTTGTGTGCATATTGTGGCGTGCGTGATGTGTTGTGTTTTGTGTGTGTAGTTGTTGTTATGTGTGTATGTATTGTGTGTGTGTGTGTGTGTGTTTGGTGTGTGTGTGTTCGTGTTTTCTTGTGTTTGTGTTGTCTCGTCTGTCTGTGTTTGTCTTGTGTCTGTGCTGTGTGTGTGTTTGTGCGTTTTGTTATTGTACTGTATGTCTTCCATTGTCTTATATATATTATTATTATGTATGTATGTATTTTTTTTATTTTTGTATGTATGTATGTATTATGTATGTATGCATTTGATGTGTATGATAGTATGTAATGTATATATTATTAATGTGTGTATTATATATGTATGTATTATGTATGTATATATTCATTGTGTATTATGTATGTATGTTTGTGTTATATCCACTCTACCTCTCTCTCTCTCCCCCTCACACACCTCTCCCTCCCTCTCTCCGTAAAACAAGACAAACAAAATCACTACATCATCATATATATATATATATATATATTATATATATATATATATATATACATATAAATATATATATATATATATATATATATATATTATATATATATATATATATATATATATATATATATATATATATATATATATTATGAGTGTGTGTGTGTGTATCCGAGAAAGGGTATGTGTGTGTATGCGCGTGTGGGTGTGGGCTTCTGACGCCCCTTTTCCATGCCGCAGCTGCGCCTGGACCTCAAGACGGCCGAGCTGGCCCCGCCCGACGCCGAGGGAGTGTGTCAGGACCAATTCCTTCAGGTAGAGGGTGAGGGAGTTCGGCAGTCTCGCCAAATTCGGCGGGCAAATTGGTAGGGTGATCCTTAATTGGTGTTAAACTTGACTCTCTTTATTCTCTTCTCCTCTCTCTCTCTCTCTCTCTCTCTCTCTCTTCTCTCTCTTCTCTCTCTGTCTCTGTCTCTGTCTTCTCTCTCTCTCTCTCTCTCTCTCTGTCTTCTCTCTCTCTCGTTTATGACTGTGTTCTATTTCACAGAAAATGCATGTATCTGTCGCCTTTCTTGTGCTAACCTAACCAAATGTAGATACACTAAGCATCAAAAAAAAGCAATCACAAAAAGAATACGAATGGAAAGGAAACGAAAGTAGTGGAAAAGTAAAAAGAAAATCATTCAAATTACTCTCATATCACTCCTGCAATGACTAATTACTCTTGGTATGAAATAACTACTCTAACCCCCTCACTGCTTTTCTAAGTAGCATATTCACCTATATAGACTAGCGCTTTTCCGGATTCTCTGCCCAGGCTTTCGCCGCACGATCCTCTACAAAGAAAACGGAAAAGATCAAAAAGAAAAAAAGCAAATATAAACAGAATAAACTAACATTATACTTTAAGAAAACCCCCTCTGATCTGGTAAACTTGTCTGCTTCGCCCGCCTTTTCCTTTTGTTTACCTGGATGTCCGCGTGTACGGGCCCTTCGAAGTTCAAGTTACCAACTTACTCTCCGTCTCTAATGGCTTGTCGCTCCTCGGTCTGCCTCTCCGGACTTGTTGCTATGCGGGAAATTGGGTACGGGGGGGGGCTTGGACGTACGGGATGGTGGGGGGTGCGTGCGAGGTCATTATGGCGGCGGTTACTGGGCTCTTTATGGATGTGGGGGACTGACGTGGGTGGATTTGCTTGGTGCTGCAGGTAATGACCGTCACTCGTGCATCTCTCTTCTCCTCTCTCTCTCTCTCTCAGTGTTTATGACTGTTTATATTCAACAGAAAATGCATAAGTATCACTGTCTCCATTATCTCCTGTTCCATACCCTAAATAAAATGTAGGATACACATAAGATAAAAAAACGCAAATCATAAAAAGAAAGTAAGGAATGGAAAGGGGAAGAGAAAGTAGTGGAAAGAAGTAAAAAGGAAGAATCATTCAAAATTAACATCTCATATCACTACCTGCAATGATAATGTAAACTTATGGTAATGAATATAATAATAACTTTAACCCCCACTCACTGCTTTTGCTAAGTAGCATATTTCAACCATGAATAAAGAACAGGCTTTTCCGGGAAGTTTCTCATGGCCGCAGGCTGTAATGCGAGCCGCGAAATGATCCACTACAAAAGAAAAGGAAGAAGAAGAAGAAGAAAAAGAAAAGAAAAAGAAAATATAAACAGAAATAAAACTTAAACAAAAATAATACTTTAAGAAGAGACCGCCTCTGATCTGATAAAAGTGTCTGTTCGCCCGCCTTTTCCTTTTTAGTTTACCTGGATGTCCGCGCTGATGACGGGCCCTTCGAAGTCAAGGTGACAAACAACGTTGACTCTCCGGACTCAGAATGGGACATTGAGGTCGAGCAGATCGGCTGCACTTCGCCGGACTTGGGTAAGGGGAAGGGAGAGGGGAAATGGGGAACGAGGGAGGGTGAGGGGAGATGGAATGATGGAGGGAAGGGAGGAAGGGAAAGAATAAGGGACAAGGGAAAGGGGGAAGACTGTCCTTTCTTTCCTCTCTGATGCACTCTCTCTAGGACTGGGGTTCGGGGCATGATAGAGATGAAACTATTGCGATAAAGATAAACCTGAATCCTTACTATTACACATGATATTAAGGACGTTATTTTTTTCATTGCTATCATTATGATATGATCGAGAGTATCACTATTATATTTTTATTATTTTTTTATCATATTTTTATTTCTATTATATCATCTCTATCGTAATTGTCATAATTCTTATCATTATAACTGGTATCACTATAATTGCCACTATAATTATAATTTTGTAATTGTTATTATTATTATTATTATTATTATTATTATTATTATTACTACTTTATTTATCTATTATTATTATTTATTATACTATCTTATCATTATTTATTATTATTTTATTATCATTATTATTGTGATCATTATTATTATTATTATTATTATTATTATTATTATTATTATTAGTAGTAGTAGTAGTAGTATACTACTACTACTACTACTATACTATAATAATAATGATGATAATGATGATAATAACAATAATGATAATAATAATAATATTATGATAGTGATAATGATAATGATAATAATAGTAATAATAATAATAAATAATTTTTTTTCATTATTATCATTATTATTTTATTATTATTATTATTATTATTATTATTTTATTATTATTATTATTATTATTATTATTATTATTATTATTATTGTTATCAATAGTAGTAGCAGTACCGTCATTTTTATCACTGATATTATCTTTATAATAATCATTATTTAGTTTTTTATCATTCTTATCATCATCATCGTTATTACTTCCTTTATCGTTATTTATCGTCATCGCAAGCTTCTTTCTTAGCACCGGCAGGGTGTCTTCAGTACATCAAAGGCAAGACGGGGGAGATACAAAGTTTCAATTACGAAGATAAGCCAACAGATGCTAAACAACCTAATGGAAATACAGGTAAGATGTTGATTCTTGTTGTGGATTCATGTATCCACGTATCCTTTCTATCTTTGGGTATGGAGGTTATGTATCCGTGCTTTTTATGGATTCCTTGGTTTGAGTTTAACTTTAATTTTGAGTCTGTCTTATGGGTTGCATATTTGATACTGAAAGTGATGGTTATCATACTCTCTTTAACAGCTGAAATATGCTGGTACTCTCCAGTAGTCCGAGTGACACTAAGTAACTAATCAAAATTAAAACTAAACCAAAAATACAAAACCAGGCTAAAAACAAATGAAGACTAGAAAACAAAATTCTATTCAAACCAGAGAAAAGGCTGATAAAACCGTAATAGAACAATACTAGTAAAGGAACAGGAGGAGAAAAAAAAATCCTGTCGCTTCGCTAACTCGCCGCCTCAGTAGGCATAAAACTTTAAGATCTTGAAACGACCGACTTCTCCCTCCCACAGGATCTCGCCACCTGCAGGAGGACTACAGCATCTGTGTCCGCCAAGAACCGGGCTACTGTAGCATCAAATGGGCGGCCGCGGCGGGCGAGACTCACGCCTTCACCCTCACTGGGGACTTGGTCGGCATCCCTAACATCCTTCCGCCCATCTTCGGTAGGAATTTAGTCTGTGGGGCGTCTTGGAGTTGGAAAAAAATATTTATAAAGAGCTTCGATGTGTTTTGGTGTATTTAGCGGGATATCCCGCTAGGAGGCTTCTGGTTTAGTATGTAAAGATATTGATATTATTGTGACAAACTGTCGACCATGGTGGTCACTGAT
>NC_051401.1:13985058-13995058 GCF_015228065.2 Penaeus monodon
GTCAGCGCCAACATCAATATGCCTTTTGTTCTCTTCGTGTAAGTAGTCTTTCTTTGGGCGACATGAAGTGTTTTGTTTGTTAGTTCTCCTCTCGTGTGGTGAATTATTCTGTTTATTTGTGTATTTCTTGTGTCCTGGTCTTTCTCTAGCTCAAGTCCACGTGTTTTACTTCTCCAGCCACCTGTTTAGTTTTTTATTTGGTGTAACAGCTTTTCTTCGCTATTGTTAAAATACTTTTTTTTTAGTCTCTCATCTTCCATCTAAAGGTCTCTCTTCTTTTAAAGTTCCATGGGTAATAATCAATGTGGTTTCACACACTGACTGACTGAGCTGACTGATTGACTGACTACTGACTGACTGACTGCTGACTGACTGACTCACACAACTCGCTCACTCAATCGCTCTCTCTCCTCTACTTCTACTTCTACTCTTTCTCTCTCTTCCCTCCTCCTCTCTCTCTCTCTCCTTCTCTCTCTCTCTCTCTAGTCCTCCTTTTTTCTAGCTTTAAACCTTATATTCTAGTCCTGTTCCCCACCTCCTTCCCTTAATGTAAATACTACCCCTATTTACACATAGATGGAATGCTCTGTATACAGCCACAAATTTTCTATCCATTATGGTGGCTTCTGGTAGTTCTATGGCCACCCAATTTCCTATTCTGCTCCTCTATGTACCGTCGAGACAGCTGTGATCAATTTATTATTTATTAGTGTGTTATTTCACGATTGAGTTTATCGATGTGTTGATGGAATGTTTCTATTCACGGTTTGTTCTTCCCGTTACATTATGTATCACCGAGAACCGTGCGTTTATACTGATTGTGTTTCCTTTGTTAACGTTTTGGCTCAACATTCTTTTCGATTCGTTGAAAAATTTCTTCTGTTATAATTTGATTCATAGTCTCGTCTTTTATTTTCTCTAAAAATAAATAAAAAGATAAATAAATAAAAACAGATTAACAAGGAAAGCCATTTATTTCAAATTTCATTCTTATCTTTTCTGGTAAAATGTTGACATTATTGTTGTAATTAACTGATTACCTATCTTTTATGTCATTTTGATTATTTACCACGATGATGTTACACTAATGAAATGATGATATGAATGATTGTACTCATGTAAATGATGATAAAAGTAGTGATGATGAAAAAGATAATGATACTATTACTGCTACTACTACTACTACTAATGATAATAATGATGATGATGATGATAATAATAATAATAATAATAATAATAATAATAATAATAATAATAATAATAATAATAATATAATGAAAATAATAATAATGATGATAATAATAACAATGGTGAAAGTGATAATGGTACTCATAATAATAGTAGAAGTAGTGATAGTAGTAGTAACAGTAATAATAATAGTAATAACGATAATATCAGTAATGATGGTAATGATGATGATGATGATGATAATAATAATAATAATAATGATAATAATAATAATAGTTATAATAATGGTGATAATAATAAAGAATAATAATGTTAATAGTAGTTATTATTACTATTATTATTACTATTATTATTATATTATTAATTATATTATTAATATTATTATTATTATTATATTATATTATTATATTATTATTATATCATCATCATCATTATCATCATTATCATTATTGTTGGTGCTATTATTTTTTATTATTATTATTATTATCATTATTCTCATCATTATTGGTTTTCTTATTATTATTATCATAATTATTACTATTAAGATAATAATAATAATGATAATAATAATAATGATAATAATAATGTTATTATTATTATCATTATTATCATAATTGATATTATCATTATCGTTCTTATTATTAGTATTTCTATTGCAATTATTATTATTATTAACTTTTATTTTATCATTATTATTATTATTAGTGTCACTATTACTATTCATAGTTTTAGTATTAGTCATTATTGTTATTACTGTCATCATTATCAATGTTATTATCATTATTATTATTATTATTATTATTACTAATGCTATAGTCATTATTAGTATGTTATAATTCTGCTTGTAGTCGGTCCGTTCCGTTTACATTTTACACCTGAAATCATATTCAATGTGACTGCGGCGCTTGATCTCTGTTTTGATAAGATAAGTAGATCTTCTGAGAGGGTTGGCGTCAGGAAGGGCATCCGGCCATAAAAGATATCTGCCAGAACCTGATCAAATGGCGACCCCATGTAAAAATGGGATAAAGCTAAGAAAAAAAGTAAATATTTTGCTCAGACTTAAAGTAAGTTCATCTTGGCATAAAATGGGATGATAACTGAGAACATAAATATTAGAAAATCACACACACGCGATCATTATCTTCTATTCTAACTCATTATTATCACAGTTATTGTAATTATCTTATAGTTTAGCACATGTGTGTTATTATCATATATTATATATTGATTATTATTATTATAATGATATATATATATATATATTATATATATTCTATATGATATTTTGTTTAATTTCATTATCATTTTTCTTCGAGGCAAATATACCGCTCTAAAGTAGTTAGACCGTCAGTTTATGCATATTTATTATTTATACGAGTATCTAAGGGGGTGGAGTAAAAAAAAGGAGAAGAAAGGTAAGAGGGAAGGAGAAAGGAAGGGAACGCAAAAGGGAAAAGGGATGGGTAAGGGGAAGGGAAGAGGAAGGGGAGAGGGGTCACAGAAAAAGAAAGAGGAGAAGGAGAAGGAGGAAGAGAGAAGGTGGACGAGAAGAAGAAGGAGCCAGCTGTAGCCCTTACTATAGGAGGAAAGGAGTGATTTTAAGGAAGATTTGGGAGTGAAAGGGGGTGGCAGAGCGGGAAAGAGAAATAGAAAGAGAAAGGGAAAGGGAAAGGGAGGGAGGAGGCGAAAGGCAGAATGAGGGAGAGCTGGGTATCTCCTTCTCTATTTTGCTCCGTGGAATTCCTACGTGTTATAATACTACTTCTACGTATTATCATCAGTAGTAGTAGTAGTATGAACATTGGTATTATCATTGTTATATTGTTATTGATATTATTATCATCATCATTGTTATTTTTATTATCATTATTATTATTAGTGTTATTATTATCATTATCAGTTTTGACATTATTATTATATTTATTATCATTGTTCTTGTTATTAGTGTTATTATTATTATTATCATTATTATTATTTTATTTTATTATTTTTAGTACTAATATTTTATTATCATTGTTGTTCTTCTTATTATTAATATTTTTATTGCTGTTATTAATACTATCATTGTATGTATCATTATGATAATTGTTTTTTTTAATGTTATTATTATTATTATTATTTTTGTTTTTATTATTGTTGATATCATTATCCTTATTATTACTATTAGTATTATTATTCTCATTATTGTTACTTCCTTATATCAGTTATTTTAGTTATTATTTTTATCACTTTCATTATTACCTACATAGTAATTATTGCTGTTATTGTTATCATTATCACTGCTAGCTTTACTATCATTAACATATTATCATGACTATCACACACTGTATCATTTCCTTCGTAACACTGATGACTCAGCAGTTGTCTCCAAGTGTGATGAAGCATTGTCTCAGGTCAGCACCATTAATCACGTCCCAGAGAAAACCGGGTTAGACTTCTTGTGTCCTCCCTCCCTCCCTCCCCATCTCGACCTCTCTCCCTTCCTCCCTCCCTTCTTCTCTCCATCCATTCATCTATTTATACGAGAGTATATACACACGCGCACACACACACACACACGCACATGTGTGTGTTGTGTGTGTGTGTAAAAATAAAAAAAAGAAAGAAAGAAAGAAAAAAATAATATTGTCAAATTCTTATCAAAGTGTTCTTTATCATCAAGATTTATGTTCAAGTCTTAATTCATTTATTTTCTTTTATATATAGGTAATTGTATTCCCGGTTTCATTGTTGACAACTTTTTTTTTTTTTTTTTTTTATTCTTTCAATTTTTTAAAAATTATTTAACTTCGTGATTAACCTTAAATTTGTTATTTTATCTAAATTCACTGTTTCGTTTTTCCATTTTTAAGTTTCTCCCCCAAAATTGTTTAGGTTTAAAGTCGGTTAAGGGTTCTTAGACACAGGGAGAGTAAACTTTATTTATTAAAGTAATGGCTATTTCTTTAATAAAAAATATGAGAAAATTTTTCTCTATTTTTCTCAGTTTTTTTTCCCGGTTTGCTTGCCTTCTTATTTAAGTTCGTTCACGTATATTATTTTTTCTAAAAATTGTAAAAGAAGCAGAGGCTAGGATACGAGCAGGACAGCGATGCGGCGCAGTCGCCGGCCAGCATATTTTTTCCATATTTTAGTCCTTTTGCCCGGTTGCTTCTTTTTCTTTTTCGCGAGTCGTGAGCGAGTGAGAAGGAATGCCTGTGACTCCTGCTCACCCGCCCGATTGTCAGGTGTTCCCCCTATTTTTTCCGTTTTGTTTTCCTTAAAGTGGTTATAAAATAAACCCCCGGGAGTTATATATAATAATATATATATATATATAATATTTAATAATATTATTATATATATATATACATATATTTTATATATATATATATATTAAAAATATATATATAATATATATATATTATATATAATATAAAGGATATATATATAAGGGGGGCCGGGGTGGCCGAATGGTTAGAGCGTCGGACTCAAACTGTCCGACGGCAATCTGATTTCGGGGGGTTCAGTCACCGGCCGGCGCGTTGTTTCCCTTTGGGAAAGGAAACTTCACCCGATTGCCTGCCTAGCTACTGGGTGCCAAGCCGCTCAAGTCAGTGCCGGGAAATAGGATGGGACTCGATAAAAGGGAAAACCACCGCTCTAAATTGCTAAAAAAAAAAATCATGGAAGGCCATGATCGTAAAGGCCCGGGGGTGGCCGAATGGTTGGAGCGTCGGCTCAAGACTGCACGAGGGCAATCTGAGTTCGGGGTTCGATCACCGACCGCCGCGTTTTTCCCTTGGGCAGGGAATTTCACCTTGATTCCCTGCCTAGCCACGGGTGGCCAACCCACCCCAAGCAATGCTGGTCCCAACCCGGGAAAATAGAGAGAAGTTTCCCAAAAAAGGTACCACCGGACTTCCGTGGAAAGGAACTGGGGACCCTACTACGTACTAACTCCAAGATTCACAATCATGAAAACTAAAATTTAAGTATCATGCTGTGACCAGGCGGCTCGACATGAACCTACCGTTAAAAGAATAATAATATAATTATATATATTTATATATATAATAATTTAATATATTTTTATTTTTTTTTAATTTATATATATATATATTTTTGGTGTGTGTGTGTGTTTTTCTGTGTGTGTGTGGGGGTGTGTGTGTAATCAAAGTGCAAACAGTAAAGCAAAAAAAAAAATTTTTCCAGCGGATTCTGAGAATAGTTCACCCCGGACACGAACAGTAAGACTTTTGCGCAGTTGTGTTGTTCTTGATGAAAAATTATATGTGCACTTCATGTTCTTCAAAATAATAATATAATTATAAATATATATTATATTATATTATATATAATATAAAATATAATAAAATAAAATTATATATATATAAAATTTTATATAATTATTATAAATAATATTAATTATATATTATATATATAATATAAATAAATATTTAAAATAAATATTTTTAAATATCAAGATACTATAACATTACATACATACATACATACATACACACAAAAACATACACAAAAAAATTATAATATATATATATATTAATATATAATATATATATTTTTATTTATATTTATATATATTATTTAAATTTTAAAATATATAAATCTATCTATCTATCTATAAATTTATCTATCTATCATCATTTATCTATCTATTTTTCTATCTATCTTCTTCTTCTTCTATTATCTATCTATTATTATATTTATAATAATTTTAAATAAAAATATATATATTATTATATAAAAAATAATATATATATAAAATTTTAAAATATATATATATATATTATATTTATATATATATATATATATATATAATATATATATGTGGTGAAACTTTTTTTAAAACAAAATTGATGTCCTCGTGCATTGTTTTGTCACTCGATATTTTGTCTCTTGATGGCTCGTACGGTTTGGGCCCCGGATGGCTGTCTCTTTTTTTGGGTCACTCGAGGTTTTTAGTTACGTAAAAAACGAGTGTTTATTATTAAAATGTGTGTATATATACATACATGTAAATATATATATATATAAAATTTATATAATATATTATTTTATATAAAACTATTTTATTTTAAAAAATAATGTAAAAACACACACACACACACCCCAACACACACACCACACACACACACCCCAAACCACACGCGCGCCACGCACACATGCCGCGCACGCACACCACACACCACAAACACACACACTGTGATTATATTATATATATTAATATATATATATAAAAATTATATATAATATATAATATATATATGTGTGTGGTGTGTGGTGTGTGTGTGTGTGTGTGTTTGTTGTGTGTGGGGTGTGTGGTTGTGGTGTGTTGTGCGTGTGTGTTGTGTGGTGTTGTGGGGAAATTCATGTCGAACAGATATCAAGTAGAGCAACGAGGATAGTACAAAAAAACACACAATAGCCAAAGGCCTTTTGCATTTACGTTTAAAATCAGTGTATTTATTGTATGTTGAAAAAACTCCTGAAACTTAAACGTCCCGCCCAGCATAAATCGACTGAAGGGGTTCCCCTAATAGGCCCCCAAAGCCCAAAATCTTGGTGTCGGTCCAGGAGACCTCTGGGCTTCGCCTCTTGCTAAATGCTAAATACCCCACCATCTCAGGGACTCAGGAGGATACAACAGTAAAGGTCAAAACCTTGATATGTCTAGTGTTGCTCCACACTGATTTTTGGCTGTAGCTTCCCCATTACCCAGCCCCAGGGCGGAGTTAAAAATTTTGGTGCAAGGACACGCCTTGCCTCACCCCTAAATTTAACGGGGAAAAAGTTCGACAGACCCCCACCACACTTTACAGCACTTTCAGCCCCCGTAAAAGGCTTGTATTGGCCAAGCTTCATGGTGGGTTTGGCCTTTTCCCGGGGCGCGGGGGGGAAAAATAACTCTCGTTCCAATCCTGCCCCCCAACATTCCCCTCCCATGGGCCCCACACCAGCTACTTGGTGGGTGGGAGGGGCAGCACCCCCCCCCCCAGCATATCCATTTAGTTTTGCGTTGCCGGGGGTCTTCTGGGTGGAGGGGGTGGAAAGGCCCCCCCCTTGCCACCCCATTCCCCCAGGGTGGCTAGGGGGAGGGTTGGTACGACCCCGCCCGTGTCCACAAAAACCGGGGGGGCCTAGTTCCTACCTCGGGGGCCCCGCTGCTCCGAGATCCCCCACATTTTTTACCGGGGGACCCAAGGTCCCCAGTTACCCATGGGTGGCCACGAAGAGGCACTCAGAAGTCTTGTGATGGAGAGCTGTAAACCAGGGGAGTTTACGTAAAAGCTGTCCCTTTTATCGCCTGGCTAGCCAGTGGGGAAAGCTGCAAGCGAAAGGCATGCAAGCACTAAACACTATCTATCCTCCCAATCATCGTTTCCCAATACCTTGCGCGTGAAGCCCCCACTCATACTCATATATATATATATAATATATATATATAATATATATATTATATTAAATTAATATAAAATATATATACAACAACACACAATAATACATACACAAAATTTTTGTTGTAATATATGCTATCACATACAGTCTGTAAAATCTATTATATTATATAATATATAATAAAATTTTATATATAAAATAAAATATTTTTCCAATACACAAAACACATAGTATTAAATATATTTTAATAAAAATAATATAAAAATTTTAATATAAATATTTTTTAAATAACCCAACCACACACACACAGAAATATATTTTATATTATATTATTTATATATATATATCTTTATAATTAAATAATATAAATAATTTTAATATATATATTAATAAAATAAATAATATATTTAAAATATAATTTATATTATATATTACACACATGTATATAATACATAAAAATTAAATAAAATAAATTATTATATATATATATATTATATATATTATATTATTAATATATTATATATTTTAAATATAATATATATATATATATATATCTTGTTGTGTGTGTATCATTATATACATATATATATAAAAATATATATATATAATATATATATATATATATATATATACATATATCATATATAATTATATACTATATATATAAATATATATATATATATATATTAATATATATATAAAATTATATATATATTTTATTATATAATATATATAAATATAATATATATATAACACACACACATCAACACACACACACACACACACACACAAAACCACACACACACAACACAACACACACACACACACCCCACACCACACAGACAAGTATATATATAATTAATATAAAATATATATATATAATTTAAAATATATATTATATATTTTAAAATTTATTATACATTATAATATAAATTTTTATATATATATATAATATAATATATAATATATATAATATATATTATAATATTAATAATATTTATTATTTTATATATATATATATATAATATATATATATATATTTTAATTTTATTTATTTATTAATATATTTTATATAAAAAAAATTTTTTTATATTATTTAATATATAATATTATTATTTATATTTAAATATATATATAATATATATATATATATAATATATATATATATATAAAATAAATTTTATATTATATATATATATATTATTATAAAATATATAATATTATATATATAATATATAAAATTAATGTATTGTATATGTTATATATATATTAATATAAATATTATATATAATTATATATAATATTATATATAATATTTTGGGGCCCTGGTGTGTGGTGTGTTGTGTGTGTGTGTGTGTGTGTGTGTGTGTGTGTTGTGTGTGGTTGTGGTGTGTGTGTTGTGTGTGTTTATATATATATATATATTATTATATTATATATATATATAATATATATATAAAATGTGTGTGTGTTTGTGTGTGTGGTGGTGTGTGTGGTGTGTGTGGTGTGTGTGTGTGGGGTGGGTTTGTGTGGTTTGTGTGTGGTGGATATTTATTTTATATAATATATATATATATATATATAATATAGAATATAATATATATATATATATAATATATAAATATATATATATATTTTATATTTTATATAAAATTACGTATGTGGTATATGTATATTATAAAAAATTATATTATAAAATTTTAATATAAAATAATTTAATATATATATTATTATATATATAAATATTATTATATATTTGTATATATTACTGTGTGTATATATAAAATTAAAATAATTAATTATATATTAATTATATATATTATATATATATAATATATATATATATATATATTATATATATAATATATTATATATATTATATATATACAGACTGTATGTGTATGGCATATATATACATACAAATTTGTGTGTTGTATGTATTGTGTGGTGTTTTTTATATTTATATATATTTATATATAATATATATATTATTTATTATATATATATTAATATAATATATTATGTTTTTGAGTGGGTCTTCCGCGAAAGGTGATGTAAGCGATGTTTTTGGTAGGATAGTAGGTTTAGTGCTTGCTCCCTTTCTCGCTTGCAGCTTCCACCACGGCTAGCCCTGCGATAAAGGAGCAGCTTTTACGAAAGTCTCCCCTCCCCTTCACGCCTCTCCATATCAAGACTTTGCAGTCCTTTCTGGCCCCCCATGGTAACGGGGCACCTTGGGGCCCCAGGCAAAAATGTGGGGGATCTGGGAGCAGCAGGGGGCCCCAAGGAGGGAACTATGGCCCCCGGGTGTGGGAACGGTTGTTCCTACCAACTCCTGCCCCCTCCCCCGGGGTAATGGGTGGCTAAGGGGGGGTGGGCCTTGCCAGCCCTCCCCCACCCAGAAGACCCC
>NC_051401.1:13997558-14002558 GCF_015228065.2 Penaeus monodon
GGCCCCCCGGCCCCCATATATATATAATATAATATAATTTTAAAATTTTTATATATTATATATATATTTTATATATAATAATATATATATATTATGTATATATATATATATATATATAATAATATAATATAATATATATAATAATATTATATATATTATTTTTTCCAGGGGTTCATTATATGACTCCTTTAAGGAAAACAAAACGGAAAAAATGGGAACACCTGACAATCGGGCAGGTGAGCAGGAGTCACAGGCATTCCTTCTCACTCGCTCACGACTCGCGAACAGAAAACGAAGCAACCGGAGCAACGGACTAAAATATGGAAAAAATACTGCTGGCCGGCGACCTGCAGCCGCATCGCTGTCCTCGCTCGTACTCCTAGCCTCTGCTTCTTATACAATTATTAGAAAAATATATATAATAACGAAATTAAAAAAAGAAAGGGAAAGCAACCGGCAAAAGAAACGTGGAAAAAAAAGAGAAAATTTCTCATATTTTTCTTTAATGAAAAACCAAATTTCTTTAATAAATTATAAATTTTACCCCCCTGGCTAAGAACCCCTTTAAAACGAACTTTAAACCAAACAATTTGGGGGAAATTTAACTATGGAAAAAACAAACAGTGATTTTAATAAAATAAAAAATTTTTTCAGGGTTTAATCCGAAGTTTAAAATAATTTAAAAAATTGTTGAAAAAAAAAAAAAGAAAAAAATTGTCAACAATGAAAACCCTGAATAAAATTTCCTATATATAAAAAAAAAATAAATGAAAAAGCTTGAACATAAAACGAATAAAAAACACTTTGATAAGAATTTGACAATATTATTTTTTTTTTTTCTTTCTTTTTTTTTTATTTATACACACACACCAAAAACACACACATGTGCGTGTGTGTGTGTGTGTGCGCGTGTGTATATACTCTCGTATAAATAGATGAATGGATGGAGAGAAGAAGGGAGGGAGGAAGGGAGAGAGGTCGAGATGGGGGGGAGGGAGGGAGGACACAAGAAGTCTAACCTGGTTGCTCTGGCACGCTGATTAATGGTGCTGACCTGAGACAATGCTTCATCACACTTGGAGACAACTGCTGAGTCATCAGTGTTACGAAGGAAATGATACAGTGTGTGATAGTCATGATAATATTGTTAATGATAGTAAAAATGCAGTGATAAAGTAAAAATAACAGCAAAATTTCTATTAGGTAAATGAAAGTATAAAATAATGATGATAATAATAATAATGATGATGATAATAATAACAATAATGATAATAATAACAATAACAATAATGATAATAATAATACTAATAGTAATAATAAGGATAATGATATCAACAATAATAAAAACAAAAATAATAATAATAATAATAACATTAAAAAAAACAATTATCATAATGATACATACAATGATAGTATTAATAACAGCAAAAAAATATTAATAATAAGAAGAACAACAATAATAATGATGATGATAATAATAATATTAGTACTAATAATGAATAATAATAATAATAATAAAATAATAATAATAATAAAAATAATAATAAGAATAATGATAATAAATATAATAATAATGTCAAAACTGATAATGATAAAAATAAAACTAATAATAAAAGATAATAAAAAAAACAATGATGATGATAATAATATCAATAACAATATAACAATGATAATACCAATGTTCATACTACTACTACTACTGATGATAATACGTAGAAGTAGTATTATAACACGTAGGAATTCCACGGAGCAAAATAGAGAAGGAGATACCCAGCTCTCCCTCATTCTGCCTTTCGCCTCCTCCCTCCCTTTCCCTTTCCCTTTCTCTTTCTATTTCTCTTTCCCGCTCTGCCACCCCCTTTCACTCCCAAATCTTCCTTAAAATCACTCCTTTCCTCCTATAGTAAGGGCTACAGCTGGCTCCTTCTTCTTCTCGTCCACCTTCTCTCTTCCTCCTTCTCCTTCTCCTCTTTCTTTTTCTGTGACCCCTCTCCCCTTCCTCTTCCCTTCCCCCTTACCCATCTCCTTTTCCCTTTTGCGTTCCCTTCCTTTCTCCTTCCCGTCTTACCTTTCTTCTCCTTTTTTTTACTCCACCCCCTTAGATCTGTATAAAAAATAAAAAGCTAAACTGACGGTCTAACTACTTTAGGGCGGTATATTTGCCTCGAAGAAAAATGATAATGATAATAATAAAAAATATATATATATGTATAACAACAACAGCAATGGTGCTAATAACATTAATAAAGATAATTACAATAACTGTGATAATAATGAGTTAGAAAAGAAAATAAAGATCGCGTGTGTGTGATTTTCTAAATTTTGTCCATTTCATCCCATTTTAGCCAAGATGAACTTTCTTTAAATCTGAGCAAAATATCTACTTTTTTTTTTTAGCCCCTTTTATCAGGGTTTTGGCAGATACTTTTTTTTGGGGGATGCCCTTCCTGACGCCAACCCTCTCAGAAGATTACTTATTTATCAAAACAGAGACAAGCGCGCGCACATGAATATGATTTAGGGGGAAAATGTAAAAGGAACGGACCGATACAAGCAGAATTAAACAACTATAAGACTATAGCATTAGTAATAATAATAATAAAAATAAAAATGATAATAACATTGATAATGATGACAGTAATAACAATAATGACTAATACTAAAACTATGAATAGTAATAGTGACACTAAATAATAATAAGATAAAATAAAAATTTTAAAAAATAATTGCAATAGAAATACTAATAATAATAAGACGAACAACGAAAAACGATAAAGATAATATCAATTATGATAATAAAGATAATAATAAAAACATCATTATTTCATTATTATATTTTCATTATTTTTATTATCTTAATAGTAAAATTTTTTGGGTAAAAATAATAAGAAAACCAAAATGTGGAAAAAAGATTAATAAAATAAAAAAAAAAGCACCAACAATAATGAAATGATGATGATGATGAAATAAAATTAAAAAAAATAAAAATAATAATAAAAATAATAATAAATCTATAATAAATAATAATGATAGTAAAAATAGTAATAAAATAAAATAAAAATAAAAAAATTAAAAATAATAGTAAAAATAAAAATGTAATAATATACTATTAAAAATTTTTATTCTTTTTTTTATCACCATTTTTTATAACTATTTTTATTATTTTCATTATTATTATTATTATTTTTATCATTATTATTTTTCACTCATCATCATCATCATTACCATCATTTCTGATATTATCGTTTTTACTATTTTTATTTCTGTTACTAACTATCACTCTTCTACATTATTATGATATCCCTTTCTTATTTTTATTATTTTCACATCATCATCACATCATCATCATCATTATCTCATATCCTTTTTCTTACGTGTTTATAATTCGCATTATTTTATTATTATTATTATCATTTTTATTATTTTTATTATTATTTTTATTATTATATCACTCATCATTTTTTTTTTATTATTTTTATGTCTTATTATTATCATTTTAGCATTATTATCTTTCATTATTATTACCCTTATCACTTTCCCATGTTTTATTTTTCATCATTATATTTTTTCATTATATTATTTATTTTTATCATCATCATCATTATCTTTTTTATTTTTCATTTTTTATTATTTATTTTTTTTATTTTTTATTGTTATTATTATTATTATTTAAAATTTTTTATCCTTAAAATTATTATATTATTATTATTATCATTATTATTTCCATTATTACTAATTAATATTATAATTATTTTTTATTTTTATTTTTATTATATATCTCATCATTATTATCATTAGTAGTAGTAGTATACAGTAATAGTATCATTATTTTTTCATCATCAAACTTTTTTTCATCATTTACATGAGTTAATCATTTTAATCACATTTTCATTAGTGTAAATCATCGTGGAAAAAATAAAATGACAAAAAGATAGGTAATCAGTTAATTACAACAATAACGTCACATTTTACCAGAAAAGTTAAAATGAATTTGAAATAAAGGCTTTCCTTGTTAATCTGTTTTTTTTTATTTTTTATTTTTTTATTTTTTGAGAAAATAAAAGACGAGACTATGAATCAATTTTAACAGAGAAATTTTTCAACGAAACGAAAAAAATTTTTAGCCAAAAACGTTAACAAAGGGAAACCAAAAAGTATAAACGCACGGTTCTCGGGGATACAAAGTAACGGAAGAAAAAAACAGTGAATAGAACTTCCATCAAAAAAAATCGATAAACCATCGGGGAAAAAACACACAATAAATAAAAAATTGATCAAGCTGTCTCGACGGGACATAGAGGACAGAATAGGAAATTGGGTGGCCATAGAACTACCCAAACCACCCTAATGGGTGAAAAATTTTGGCTTTTC
Source organism: Penaeus monodon (assembly GCF_015228065.2). Classification (NCBI taxonomy): domain Eukaryota; kingdom Metazoa; phylum Arthropoda; class Malacostraca; order Decapoda; family Penaeidae; genus Penaeus; species Penaeus monodon. Next base: position 14,001,930 of record NC_051401.1, read on the forward strand.
AAGCATTCCCTTTTGTAAAAAGGGGTAGTATTAATTAAGGGAAGGGGGTGGGGAAAAGCAAAAGAAATATAAAGGGCTTAAAAAGCTAGAAAAAAGGAGGACGAGAGAGAGCGATTGGGAGGGGGATTGGTGATCATCCCGTCAGCCACATCAGTTTAAACATCACTCAGTTCAGTGTGTGAAACCCATTGATTATTACCCCTGGAACTTTAAAAGAGAGACCCTTTTAAAGGAAATGAGAGACAAAAAAAAAAATTTTAAAATAGCGAAAAAAAGCTGTTTTACCAAATAAAAACTAAAAAGGGGGTGGGGGGGTAAAAAACCGGGGCTTGGCTGAAAAGACCGGACACAAGAAAAACACAAATAAAAAAGAATAATTCACCACACGGAGGAGAACTAACAAAAAGAAACTTCATGTCGCCCAAGAAAGAATTACACGAAAGAAAAAAAGGCATATTGATGTTGGCGCTGACCAGTCCCCCGTTTGAAGAGATTTTTTTACAAGGGAGGAGAAAGCACCGAAAAAGGCACATTCCCATACGGCGTCAAATACAAGGTGCTTTTTTTAGAACTAAGGTAGACAAAGGGGGGGAAAAGCCACTGAATAACCTGGTTAAAATCAGACCCTT
>NC_051401.1:14007820-14025320 GCF_015228065.2 Penaeus monodon
TTAAAAAAAAAGGTGGGGTAAAAAAGGGTTAAAAAACGGAAGGGACCGATACAAGCAGAATTATAACTACTAAAAAGCAAGCATTAGAAATAAAAAAATAAAAATAAAATGATAAAACTTTTAAAAATATGAAATAAAAAACAATAATGACTAACTAAAACTATGAATAGTAATAGTGAACAAATAATAAAAATAATGATAATATCAATTATGATAATAATGATAATAATAATAACATCATTATTATCATTATTATTATTATCATTATTATTATTATCTTAATAGTAATAATTATGATAATAATAATAAGAAAACCAATAAGTAGAAAAGAAAATAATAATAATAAAAAAAAATAGCACCAACTAATGATAATGATGTTGTGAGATAAAAATAATTATAAAAATAATAAAAATAATAATAAAAATAATAAAAATAAAATAATAATGTAGTAATAATATAATAATAAAAATAAAAATAAAAAAATTTATAAAAATAGTAATAATAATAATAGTAATAATAACTACTATAAACATTATTATTCTTTATTATTATCCCATTTTTTAAAAACTTTTTTTTATTATCATTATTTATTATTTTTTTAATCTTTTATTATTATCATCATCCATCATCATCATTACCACATTATATATTATCGTTTTTCTATTTTATTTCTTTATACTATAATTTTACTATTATTTGAGTCCACATTATTTTATTTTTACTCATCATCATATCATCATATATCATTTCATCAGTACCCTTTTATCTTACGTGTTTAAATTATCGCTTATTTTTATTTATTACTTTATATTATTATTATTATTTTTGTTATTTTATCTCATCATCATCTTTGTTATTTTATTATTATTATATCCTATTATTACATTTTAGCTTTTTAATCATTACATTATTTTTACCATTATCACTTTCCCCAAATTGTTTTTATATCTCAATTATTATTTTCATTATTTTTTTAATTATCTCATCATCATTTTCTTTTTTATTTTTCATTATTTTTTTCAATTATTATTATTATTATTATTGTTATTATTTTATATTAAAAATTTTTACCCCTAACATTTTTATCTTTTTAATTATTATCATTTTATTCCCATTATTACTATCATTAATATTATAATTTTATTATTATTATTATTATTATTATATTCACCACATCATATACTTTGTAGAGTATAGTCAGTAATAGATCTTATTTTTTTCATATATTTTTTTATCATCATTTACAAGTATAAAATTCATATCATCATTTCATTAGTGTAACATCTCGTGGTAAAAAATAAAATGACATAAAAGTAGGTAATCAGTTAATTTAAAAACATAACGTAAACATTTTCCAAAAAAGTAAAAAATAAATTTTTGAAAAAAAATGGCTTCCTTTGTTAATCTTTTTTATTTTTATCTTTTATTTTTTTTTAGAGAAAAAAAAAAACGAGACTATGAATCAAATTATACAAAAAAATTTTTTCAACGAATCGAAAAGAATTTTGAGCCAAAAACGTTAACAAAGGAAACACAATCAGTTAAACGCACGGTTCTCGGTGATAAAAATGAAACGGGAAGAAAAAACAGTGAATAAAGCATTTCCCCATCAACACATCGAAAAATCAATGTAAAATAACACACTTAAATAAAATTGATCACAGCTTTTCGACGGTACATAGGGAGCAAATAGGGAAATTGGGGGGCCCTAGAACTACCAGAACCACCAAAAGGTAGAAAATTTTTGGCTGTTACAGAGCATTCCATCTTGTGTAAATAGGGGGATATTTCTTAAGGGGAAGAGGTGGGGAACAGACTAGAATATAAGGTTTTAAAAAACTAGAAAAAAAAAGGACGAGAGAGAGCGATTGAGTGAGCGAGTTGTGTGAGTCAGTCAGTCAGCCAGTCAGTCAGTTAATCAGTCAGCTCAGTCAGTCAGTGTGTGAAACCACATTGATTATTACCCATGGAACTTTAAAAGAAGAGAGACCTTTTTGGGAAAATGAGGACAAAAAAAAAAATATTTTAACAATAGCGAAGAAAAACTGTTACACCCAAAAAAAAAATAAACAGGTGGCTGGAGGAGTAAAAAAACTGGATTTAGCTAGAGAAAAACCAGGACACAAAAAATACACAAATAAAAAAGAATAATTCACCACACGAGAGGGGAACTAACAAAAGAACACTTTATGTCGCCCAAAAAAGAATATTAACGAAAAAGAACAAAAAAAGGCATATTTTGTTTGGGGCTGACCAAGGGGCCTCGTTTTGCAAGGAGATTTACAAGGGGGGAGTATAAGCACCGAGATAAAAAGGGCCCCATTTCTCCCAAAGGCGTCAGAAAACAAAGGGGCTTTTTTAGAACTAAGGGTATGAAAGGTGGGAAAAGCCATGAATAAACCCGGTTAAAAACAGACCTTTAAAGGGGGCGGGGAAAAAAATGGGAAGAAACAAATTCATAAAAAGAAAAAAAGGGGGGGAAAAAAAAATGAAAAGGAACTAAGGAAAATTACTTTACAAGTTCATCATAAATCATTTCAATTTGCAATTTTACTTAATATGAAAATTATAAGCAGGTTTTTGTATCATTCAAAACTGATAATCCTCTAAATTTTAAACGATAAACTTAGCAATGAATCAATAATATTAATATATAGATAAGAACAACAAAGAAAAGGATATTGAAAAGATAAAAATACAAAAAAAAATAAAATAATTAAAAAAAAAAAAAATAATGAAAAAAATAAAAAATTTTAAAAATAATAACAAGATAATGATAAAAAATTATAGTAGTAGTAGTGAGTAGTAATAAAAAAAATAAAAATAAAATAAAAAAATAATTAATAATAATAATAATAATATTTAAAAATTTTTATAAATATTTAAAAAAATTTTTATTTTATTATTATTAATTATTTTATAATTATTTATTATTATCTTTGTTTTTATTATTTATTATTTTTTTTATTATTATTATTTTTTTTATTATTTTATTCATTGTCTTTTTTTAATTATTATTTTTATTATTATTTTTTATTATTATTATTTATTATTATTATCAATATTATTTCATTATTTTTATTATTAAAAAACAATAACAATAATGATGATACATGATAACATAATAATAATAGAATAATAAAATAATATGTAAAAAAAATAATAAAATAATAATAATATAAAAATAATAATAAAAATAAAAATAATATAATAATAAGATAATATAAAATAATAATAATAAATCATAATAATATTAACTTTATTATAAAAAAATAATTAATAATAATAATAATAATAAAATGTAATAATAATAAAAAAAAAAAAATAAGTAAAAATAATACAAAAAAATAAAAGAAGAAGACAAAAAGAAAAATGATGTAATATTAAATGAATGACTGATGAGATGATGACAATAAAATAAAATAACAAAAAATAGAAATAATAATAATAAAAAAATAATAAATAATGAAAATAATAATAATAATAATAATAACAAACAACAACAACAACACAACAAAAACAACAAAAAAAAAAATAAAAATTAATAAAAAATAAAATATAATAATAAAAAAAAAAATTAAAAAATAAAAACATAACAATAATAATAAAAAAAAGCGAAAAATGATGATAATGATGTAATCAAAATAAGAAAAAAAAAAAATATCAATATGAAAAAATGTTAAAATCAATTTGTAGTAAAATAATCAATAAAAACAATAAAAATAATAATAATGATAAAAATAATGAAAATAATAATAAAATAATAATTATCATAAAAAAAATAAAATAAAAAAAAAAAAAATAAAAATAATAATAAAAATAACCAACATTAATAAATAATAATAATAATAATTAAATTTTTATTATTATTTTTTATATTTTTATTTAACAAAAGAAATAAATAAAAATAATAATGATAAAAAAATAAAACAATAAAAACAACAACAAAAAAAAGCAAATAATAATGACCAATTATAATTTGTATAATAAAAAAAGTTTTAAATGAAATAAGTAAAAAAAATAATACTGTAGTACACCGTAGATAGAAAGAGAGAGATAGAGAGATAGATAAAAAAATATGTAATAAATATATAAATATAGCATAAAAATGTGTGTGGCATGTGTGGGTGTGTTGTATTTGTGTTGTGTGTGTGTGTGTGGTGTGGGGTTTGTGTGTGGTGGGTGTTTTTGGTGTGTGTGTGTGTGTGTGGTGTGTGTTGTGTGTGTGGTTGTGTGTGGTGGGGTGTGTTTTTGTGGTGGTGGTGGTGGGGTGTTGGTATCATATGTATAATAATAATTTTAATATATATATATATTATTAATATATATATTATAATAAATATATTGTGTATAGATAGATAAATAAAAGGCAGATAATGATAGAAGATAGTTTGATGATTGATAGACAGACAGATATAGATATAAATACATATATATGCATATATATACATATATATATATACATATATACATCTGTCTGTCTATCTATCGATTTATCTATCTATCTGCCAATCTATCTACTGATTTATTTATCAATCTGCCGGTCTATTTATCGATCTATCTCCCAATACATACGCTGAAATATTGCACAAGTCTGATCACAAACAGTTCGCATTTTTTCCCATTCAAACAAAGCCTCGAAAACGGCGTTCGATCACTGGAACGCGACATTGGCCACCTGTGGAGCCACCTGTTGGTCATTATCATAACCTGAATTCATGACGTCAGATGAATGGGAAAAAAAGAACGAGAATCAAGAGAGGAATAAGGAATTTAAAATCGAAGGGGATAAAAGGAAAAGAAAGATGGAGGTTAAAGGAATTAGTGAAAAACAGGGGTCATACACCACAAATATAATATATATAACTAAAAATATATAATTATATATATATAAAAATAAAATTATATATTATATAAATTAATATATTATGTGTATGTAGTATGTTATGTATGTTATATATTTTTTTACAGGTAACACACACACACACGCGCACACCACAACACCACACACAAACACACAACAAAACACACACACACAAACACACACACACAACCCCACAAACACACACAACACACCACCACAACACACACACACACCCATATATATATAATTTTATATATAATTAATATATATTAATTATAAATATAATATATATATATATATATTGTGTGTTGTGTGTGTGTGTGTGGTGGGTATAATGTATTTTTTAAAATTATTTATGTGTGGTGTGTGTGTGTATATTATATATATATAATATATATATATTTTAATATATAATATATATAAAAATAAAAAAATTTTTAAAAAATATAAAATTATAATTTAAAATAAAATTTATAATATATTAATAATATATTTTGGGTTTGTGTGTTTTTGGGTGTGTGTGTGTGTGTTGTGTTGTGTGTGGTGTGCGTGTGCGGTTGGGGGGTTTGTGGTGTGTGTTGTGTGTGTTTTTGTGTGTGTGTGTGTGTTGTGTGTGTGTGTTTGTGTTTTGGGGGTGTTGTGTTTGGTTTTGTTGGTTGTGTTGTGTGGGTGTTGTGTGGGGTTTTTGTGGCCCTTTTTTTTGGTGTGGGGGGGTTGTGTGTGGGGTGTGGTGTGGTGTGGGGGGGTGTTGTGTGTTGTGGTGGGGGGTGTGTGTGTTGTGTGTTGTGTGTGGTGTGTGTGTGGGGTGTGTTGTGGGGGTGTGTGTGGGTACTATATTTTGTTGTAACCACATACACAGCAATATTATTATATATAATAAAATTTAAATAATAATAATAATAATATAATATTATATTTTTAAAATAATACATATATATATATGGGTTGTGTGTGTATGTTGTGTGGTGGGGTTGTGGGTGTTGGTGTGTGTGTGTGTGTGTGTGTGTGTGGGTGTGTGTGGTGTGTGCGTGCGTGCTGCGGGGGTGCGTGCGTGCGTGCGTAGTGGTGCGTGGGTGTGTGTGTGTGGTGTGTGTGTGTGGTGTTTTTGGGTGTGGTGTTGTATATATATATATTATATATATAATATATTATTTTATATTTTATATAATATATAATATATATAAATAAAATTATTAAAATTTATTTTTATTTTTTTATTTATTTATTTATTTATTATATTATTATTATATATATATAATTATATATATATATAATATATATATTATAATTAATAATATGTATTAAAATTTAATATATGAATAAAGTGTTAATACATTTAAATGTAATTATATTACATACTACTTTACATACATAAAAATTATATAAAAATTTTAAAAAAAAATAATATATAAATATAAAATTTTTACTTTAAAATATTAAAAATATTAATATATATATATTATATATATAAATAATATAATAAAATTAATATATACTGTATGTATGTTGAATTGAAGCTGTTTTAAAATTTTTGAAGATGATAGATGATAGTAGATAACGATAGGTAGACGATGAAGTGTAGATAGATAGATATGATAAAATATAGATACACACACACACAACCCCACACAACACACACACAAAACCCCACACACACAACACACAACACACACCACACACACACACCACACAACACAACATTAATTTTTATATACAAAAATAATAATATAATTTATATATATATATAATTATAATATATAGATATTATATATATTATTACACTATATATACATACACACAAAATTATCATATATATAATATATATATATAATATAATATATATATATTAATATAAATATATATATAAAATAATATAAATGTATTTATTTTTATGTAGTGCAGTATATATTTTTAAATAGAAATAGATAGATGATAGATAGACAGTAGATTAGACAGATAGGTAGATCGATAGATAGATAGATAGATGATAAATTTAGTAAAATATAGAAACACACACACACACAAAAACCCCACCACCCACCACCCAACACACACACACCACACACACACACAAAAACCCACACAACACACATTATATATATAATAAATAATATATATATATATAAAATTATAAAATAATTACATACACACACAAAATTTATACTAATATATATAATATTATATATATATTATATATATTAATTTTATATAAATATATATACATATATATATATAATATATTTATAATATAATAATATATATTTATATTATTATATATAGCATCGTATCTATTCTTATACTGAAAAGAAAATAATTTATATCTATATCATAGCCCTTTTGGGGATATCCATACATATAGTCCAAACATAAAAATATAAACCAACACACATACACACCACACCCACACACAACCACACACCCCACACACAAAAACCACAACACACCCCACCACACCAAACACACACAAAAACCACACACACACACACACACACAATACAAATTATAACAAACATACACACACATAAATAATAATAAAAATATATAAAAATATATAGAAATTATATAACTAAAATAATATACATATAAAACCCCAAACAAAACAAAAATATCAATATGTTAATATATATAATAATAAAAATAATAATTATATATTTTTTAATTAAAATATAAATAATATATACAATACTATAAAAATATACATAAAAATTTACACATATATAATTGTGTGGTGGTGTGGTGTGTGTGTGTGTGTTGTGGTGTGTGTTTTGTGGGTGTGTGTGTGGTGTGTGTTGTGTGTGTGGTGTACGTTGTGGTGCGTGTGTGTGTGTGTGTGTGCGTGCTGGTGCGTGCGTGCGTCGTGCGGGTGCGTGGTCGTGCGTGGGCTCGTGCGTGTGGTGTGGTGCTATTTTTTTACGAAATACTGGCTTCGAAACAAATGAAATTTTTCTTTTCTAAAAATAATATTGATATCTTCGTTTGTGAAAAAAACTAATTAACTGTGATTTTGAACTCAGCATATTAGTTTTTTTTCCACATTAAAAATATTAAAGGAGTTAATGAATTCGGGCAAAAATTTTCCCGGAGATTTTGCATGACCTGTGTTCCCGCACAAACCCTAATTGTGTTGTGATAATCCTTAAAACTCCTCTCTTCTCTCTCTCTCTCTCTTTATAAATAATATATATAAAATATATATTTTATATTAAATATTATATAATATTATAATATAATATTATAAAAAATTTTAATTTCCTTACTTGCATTTTTCCACGCACACATACGTCTACACGCAAGTGCAAAAACCTTCCTGACAAAAAAATACAAGAAATAATGGTAATCACACGATAAAACTTTTATGTAGAAATCATCATTTTACTTCGTTATGCTGTGGGAAAACAGATGTAAATGTTTTCTGTTAGAAACAAAACGTTTTCCCCGATTAATTTTTCTTTATCGAGAAAGGAAAAATTTTAATGTTAGAACAGCAACGTAATAACAGGTGTGCAAACAATTTTCCCCAAAACAAGCTAACAAGTTAAAAACGTTTTTTAACACGGGAATGGGGGACCAGGCACAGCCCTTTATATCAAAGTTCTAGTGAACCCCTTTTTTTTCTCGTCACTGATCGAGAAGATAAAAAAAACACACAAAAATAAACAAACAAAGAATACTTGGGACACTCACCAGAGCCTGGACCCCCTGCTCGTCACAATCCCGATGGCGGGAAGGGCGGGAGGGCGGGTGGGGAAAGGGGGGAGGGGGTGGGTAGCGGGTTCCCCGGGTTGCGGTGGTCGTTTTCCATGAGTTTAGCACGACGTGAAAGGAGGAGGGGAAGTGGCGTGAGAGTAGGGGGTGGGGGTGGGACGTGGGGGCAACAAAACAAGAAACAGGTATGAATGGGAGGTCCCTTTCCCTAACCCTCGGGGGAAAAAAAAAGATCAAAAATAACGAAGAAGAAGGAAAAGAAAAAAAGAGTTTACACATTCAAGAACGGAATTGTTTTTTTAATGTTTCCCTTAGTAAAAGGATTTGCTTTATTACTCGCACCTCCCCCCCCCCTCCACTTTTTGCTTCCCCTCCCCCATACCCCCCTACCCCCCTTACCCCCCTACCCCAGCTTACCTCTTACCCTCCCCCCCTTCCCCATTACTCTCCTCCTTTCTATCAAAACCCTATCCCCCTTCCCCTTTGTGTACCCCTCACCCCCTTCCCCCCTCCCCCCCCCTCCTTTTACCCCCCTTTCCTCCCTTTTACCCCCCTTACTTTCCCCCCTCTTACCCCTCCTTCCCCTCCTCCCTCTTCCCTCCTCCCCTCCCCCCCCTTTTCCTCCCCCTTCCCTCCTCCCTTATCCTACCCCTTACCCCCCCCCCTTTATCCCCCCCTTCCCCTTTCCCTTTCCTTTTCCCCCAGCCCCCCTTTCCCCCCTTCGAGGCAATCATGCTCCAGGTCTTGGGTTCCCCCCGGGGTCGATACCTCTACTCACCACCCGCTCATTACTTATTCACCCCCGGCCTTCGTTTCAGTCAGGAAATGACATAAGGGTTTTTCATTCAGATTAATCTGTCTTTTCGCCGCCTTGTATGATTAGAACGATTTTATCCAATTTGGGGAGGTTATTTAAGGCAGGGAAAAATAAAGCTGATCATCAGAATTTTTCGCTACTAAGAGTTTTCACTAAATGATTAGAAGGATTATTTAGAAACCCATTTGCCAAAATTTGACTTAAACTCACTTTTAACGTACTGCATGAAAAAGTCTGCTTTTCGCTTTCAGCAAACATTAAGGATCTATTTTCTAAAAGTGTGTGAGGTACAGGGGGTTTTCTTTCCCTTTTTCTTTTTAATATTATGTTAAAAAAACGGTACGAATATCGCTCCCCAATTTTTTTTCACTTTGATACACCTTTTTCCCCTTTTATCAAAAATTAAATTTTGTATGTACTCAGCATATTAATATATATATATATATTATAATAATATATATATATATTTTATATAAATATAAAATTATATATAATATATTATATATAAAATAAAATTTTATTATAATAATAATATATATTTAATATATATAAAATAAATATATATATATAAAATTATATATTTGTGGTGTGTGTGTGTGTGTATGCGTGTACACTTACATACATATCATCATACACAACATAATTTTAAAAATATAATATATATAATATATTAAAATATATATATAATTATTATATATATATATTTTATATATATATATATATAATATTATATTATATAGCACATATGTATGCTGTAGTACATATTAACACATAATATATATATAATAATTAAATATATATTATATATTATAATATATAATTTTTATATATATATATATAAATATATATTTAATTTTATATATATATAAAAATTTTATGTGTGGTGGTGTGTGTGGTGTGTGTGTGTGTGGTGTGTGTGTGTGTGGTGGGTGTGGGGGTGTGTGGGGTGTAATACTCACAAAATATACATATTATTAATATTTTATTATATAATATATTATATAATATATTATTATTTATATATATATATAAATATATATGTGCGTGTGTGTGTTTTTGTGTGTGTGTGTGTGTGTGTGGTGTGTGTGGTGTGTGGTGTGTTTGGGGTGGTGTGGTGTGTGTGTGTACTACTCAATACATATACATATAAATTATATATATATAAATTTAATTATATATATATATATAATTAAATATATAATAATATATAAATTTTTATAAATATAACACACACATATTGTGCATTTTTTGTAATATATATATAAAATATAACTATAATATTATATATATAATATATTTTTTTATTATATATATATAATATGTAAAATTTTAATAAATTATATATATTATATATTATTATATATAATATATATATATAAATTTTATATTATTAAAATTTTAAAATGTATATATAATATATATATATATTATAATATATATATTAATATAATAAATATATATTTTTAATAAAAATATGTTGTAGTATGTTGTAAATATGTAGTATGGGGATAACAATAGAAGATAGACACAGGAAGATACTTACATACATACATAAGATATACATAAACATTTTAAATATAAAAAGAAAATATTTTATATATATATAATATATATTAAAATATAAAAATATATATATATATAATTATATATAAATATATATATATAAAATTGTAAACATAAATATATTTATATATAATATAAAATATATATATATATAATAATATAATATATAATATCTATATATTATAATATATAATTATATATATATATATATTATATATATTGTTTTTTTTTATGAACAATAAAAATAAATAATTTAAAATATATATTATAAATTATTATAATATAAAATATATAAAATATATTTTTTTTTTTTTTTTTTTTTTTTTTTTATAAAAAAAAAATAATTTTTATTTTTAAAATTTTTTTAAATTATAAAATGTTGGTTTTTTTGTGTTGTGTGTTGGTGTGTTTGGTTTTGTGGTAAAAAGCAAAGAAAAAAATTTTTCAAAGTTTTTACTTTTTTTGTAAGTTGTTCGGGCCTCACTGTTACATTTTTTCTTGTTATCGTCGAAATTTGCAGGAAAATCATTTTGTTTCCCTAAACGTGAGTGCCCGTTTGTTTTCACCAAATACCTGTTTTGAAAATTTTTCGTGTGTCTGCAGCATACCTTTCCACCTTTTCTATTGTATCGTTCGTTTTCCCCATGGATTTCAAAATTTTTCTTTGCCATTTTTTGCGGTTTTTTAAACCAAAACCCATTAGCTTCTTTTTTGAAAAAAAATTTTTTTTAACACTTACTTAAAATTTTTTATCTTTTCCCCCAATTCCTTTAAATTTTTTTTCGCGTTTCAGCCATGTTGGGAAAACAAAAAATTTCAGTCCTTTCTTTGCATTTCGTTATAAAAAAAAAACAACAGGAGAAAAGAAAAAAAAATAAGAAAAAAAATATTTTTTTAAATCCAAAAAAACAATAAAACAATAAAAAAAATTTATAAACAAAATAAATTAAAGGCGGAGAAATTTTCACGATTTACAAAAGGGAAGAAAGGTTCGAGGGTGTTCGCGTTCTGGGCCCCCTCCCCTTAAAAAGTGGGGGAAAAAAGGGAAAAAATTTTTGTGTATATTTAGAAAAAAAAAAATAATAATAAAAAAAAAAAATTTTTAATATTTTAGGGAAATTTTAATAAAAATTTTTTGAAAAAATAAATTTAATATAAAAGTTTTTTTCTTATAAAAAGGGAAGAAAAAATTTGGAAGGGTGTTGGCAAAAAACTCGGTCTTTTAAAGGGGGGAAAAAAGAAAGTAGTGGTTATTTAAGGGGGAAAAAAATAATAATAAAAAAAAAATTTTAATTAATAAAATTTTTTTTATATAATAAAAAATATTAAATTTATAATTTAAATTTTAAAATAAATTTTTTTTTTTTTTTTTTTTTTTTTTTTTTTTTTTTTTTTTTTATAAAGGGGGAAATTGATTTGTGAGATGATGTTTCAAAAAATTCCGTCCTTTAAAGCGCTAAAAGGGAAAGGAATTTCGGAATAGTGGGGATTTTAAAGTTAAAAAAACTATTGTCTTATGTGGTGGGGGAACTCGGGCGATCAAGAAACATAAATTAAAAGGGAAATTTCTTTTTGTAGGTAAGAGGAAGGGAAACTGCGGGGTTCATCCAAAATTTTTTGGATCCGAGAAGAAATGTGTTCTTGCGGCGAAGGCCGAGCGAAAGTGCCTTGGGAAGCTTTGGGGTTTAAAAAGGAAAGCAAAGGGAAAAGAGGGGGAAACGTTTTAACATTCCTTGAATTTATTGTTTAAGACTAAAACTATTAGACGTTGGCCGTTTTAAGCAATTTTTGGACTAATTGCTTCTTTTGAGCAAACCCAAGGGGAAATAAGTTTAAATAATATAACGTCCGGGTTATTTAGTGGAAGTAAAATTTACACCAACAAAGTCAGCTCCAAAAAAATCAAAAACAATTAAACAAAACCCAAAAACAACAATTTTAAAACACCCATCAAAACCTAAAAATCTCAAGGGGGACACAAACTTCCTCCCGGGGAAATGGATCCGCAAAATTGGGGGGGGGGTTCCCCGCCCCCCCGCCCCGGCCCAAGGGTCACCCGGGGTTTTGGGGCACAAGCTGTTTTGGGGGGGGATCCCGGGAAGGAAGGGGCAAGGTTTTAAAAAAAGAGAAAACAAGAAATTTTCTTCCAATTTGTATGCTATATCATTTTTTTTTGAAAATTTTAATTTCACACGTTTTTAAACGTTTTCCCCCCGGTTAGAGGTACTTTTTAGGCCTTTTTAAAATTTCATGAAAGGAGGAAAAAATACGAGTTTTTTCCATCAAATATTAGACAGCCTTTAAAAAATTTTAACGGAATAGGGAAACGATACATCATCCACCAGGTGAAAGTTTGTACATAATAAACAAAAATCTTTACTTAAACCAAAGTTAGCAAGGGTATCCCGTAAATACACCAAACCATCGAAGCAAACTCCTTTAAAAAATTTTTTTCCCCCTAAAAACGAAGAAAAACCCCAAGATGGGGGAAGGATGTTTAAAAACCAATAAAGTAAGGGGGGGAACCTAGTCTGGGCGGCCGCCCCCTTTTGATAAAATACCCCTTTTGGGGACACAATCTGTATTCCCCATTGTGGGAAAATTTTGGGAGGGAGAAGGGGCGGTCGTTAAAATTTTTTAAATTTTATCCTATAATTAGGAAACACAATTTTTTTTTTTTTTTTTCTGTATTTTTATTTCTTTTATAGTTTTTTCTTTTAAAAAATTTTATTTTTATCTTATTGTTTTTAAAATTTTTTTTTATTTTTGGGTTTTGTTTTAATTTTTTTAGTTTCTTTTTCACTACACTAATAATATTAATTTAAAAAATAATAAATAACTTTTTTATAAAATGAAATAAAAAGATAAAATTAAGTTAAAATAAAAAGGAAACCATAAAAAGAATAATAATATAAAAAATAGAAAGGATATGGAAAAAAAAAAAAATAAAAATTTTTGATTTATTAGTTGTTTAATTTTTTATTTTAATTAACATTCCCCTTTGTTTGATTTATGGAAAAGGTCCGGGTTTAAGAAAAAGTTGCTACGATAAATAAGTAAAAAAAAAAATATGATAAAAAAAAAAATAAAAATGATTTTTTAAAGATATTCATATTAAAAAGAGATGTACTCTTTTAAAAAAATGAAATAAGGATCATATCTCCTTGAATATAATTTTAAAGAAAAAGTTTTAAGAAGTGATAGAAGGGAAAGAAAAGGAAAAAAATTTTTTTATTTTTAAATTTCTTTTTTAAAAATCAAAAATTTATTGTTATTTTTTTTCTTTTATTTTATTATTTCTATTTACTTTTCATTTTCCATCCCTTTATTTTATTTCTAAGTTATTACAATTCCTTTTTTTAAGTAGGTATTTAGATGAGCATCTTTTTACCTCAATTATTTAATAATAATTTTTTAATTGAAAAAAATTAAGGTAAAAATAGTAAAAAAAAAAAAAAGGGCCAAAAAAGAAATTTTTAAAAAAAGTTTTTTTTAAATAAAAAAAAAAAAATTAAAATTTTAATTTAAAAATTTTTTTTTTTTTAAAAAAATTCTTTTTTTTCCTTTTTGTGGGTCCCGTTAAATGGAAATTAGAAATTCGAAAGATGATGTAAATAAAAAAAATTAAAATTTAAAAAAAATTTGTAAAGTTCTTATATAAAACAATTAAAAAAATTTAATATCATTGAATAGTGGGTTTGGTTTATTTTGAATATTTTCTTTACCCCCAAACCCCACCTTTGGGGGGTAAAAAAAAACCTTCCCCCCTTTTTTTTTTTCTTTTTTTTTTTATTTTGGTTTATTTTTTCCCCCATTTTTGTTTTTTTTTTTTTTTTTGGTTTTTTTTAAATGGCAACAGGGGGGTTTATAATTTTGGCCGGGGGCAGGTTTTTATACTTAAGGGGATTTTCCCCCTTTGAAATTTTTTTTAAAAAACCCCCCCAGGGGCATTTAAACACCCCGGGAGAAAAGGGAAAAGGGAAGGGAAAAAAAAGAAAACAGGGGGGGGAAAAAAAAAAAAGAGGAGGAAGAGAAATTTTGGGAAAAAGGGGGGGGGAAGTACCCAAGGGGGAAAAAAAAAGGGAAGGAAAAAGGGAAAAAAAAAAAACCCAAAAAAAAAGGGGGAGAGAAGAGAGGAAAAAGGGAGAGCAAAAAAAGAGGGGGGAGAGAGGAGAGAGAGAGAGGGAGAGAGAGGGATTCAAAGAAGTTTTAAAAGAGAGTTAAGGAACCCACTAATCACTTTCCCGTCCCCAATTTGTCCCCCAGATCGGGCGAAACCCCTCACTCCCCCTACCAAAGGAATTGTCCCCGACCCCCTCCCTCGGCGTCGGGGGGGGCCGCTCGGCCGTTTGAGGTCCCCGGGCGCTCGGGAGGAAAAGGGGGGGTCAGAAGCCCCACCCAACGCGCATACCACACAACCCTTTCTGGATACACACACACACACTCAAATATATAATAATAAATATAATTAAAAAATATATTAAAATATATATATAAATAATAAAATTTTAATTATAATATAATAATAAAATACAATAAAAAATATAATATAATATAATAATTATATTAAAAATTTTAAAATAATATTATATATATTTATTTAATGTATATATAATATATATAAATATAATAATAATATATATAATAATATAAATATATATATATCTTTTTCTTTTAACGGAGAGAGAAGAAGGAGGGGAGGGGAGAGAGAGACAGAGAGAGAAAGAGAGAGAGATACACACGCAAACATACATACATAATACACAATGAATATATACATACATAATACATACATATATAATACACACATAATACATACATACATACATACATGCATACACACACACATGCATACATACAAAAAAATCAACAAAAAATAAAAAAAAAACATAAACATACTACATACAATATATAATACAATGCTCATACAGCAACATATAACGCACACACACACACACACACACACACACACACAAAACACCCACACACACACACAAACACCCCACCACACACACACACCCACACAACACACACAAACACCAAAACAAACCCCAAACACACACAACACAACACACACACACACACACCACGCACGCACGCCCAATAGGCACACCACCTTAACCCACAATACCTGGCAAACGTCGCTGGCCTTCGTGAGAGACATCGCACAGTCGCCCTTCTCCGTGGCCTGAGCGTCCGTGCTGAGGAAGTGGGTCGTGACGGCAAAGGAGGAACCGCCGCATGACTTCTGGTCTGGGGAATCGCGATACCGTGGATCATTCTCCTTTTCGTGTTATCACTGGCGTGGTCTTTTTATTGCTGTTATCATTGTGGGTGGTATTGTTATTGTTGTTGTTATTATTATCATTAGCATTATTATTGTTGTTTTACATTTTATTATATTTTATTGTTTTCTTGTTTAATTTTTATTATAATTATTACATTATTTTTATTATTATTATTATTAGCAGTAGTAGAGTAGTAGTGGTATTAAATGTTATTTTTATTTTAATCATTACCTTATTATTTTTATTATTTTCATTTTTTCATTTTTATTTTTATTTTTTATTATTTTCATTATTTTCTTTTATTTTATATTATTTTTTATTATCATTTATTATCAATTGTTAATTTTTGATTATTATTATATTATTTTTATTATTATTTTTATTTAATTTTTATCATATTTTTAGTATTTTTATTATTACACATTATATATTAATTATTATTTTATTTTTATTATTATTTTATGTTGCTGTTTTTATCATTGTTCCTATTAACTTATTTTATCATTTCCCTTTAAAGTATCATTTCTTATCATTTTTTTTTAATTTTCTTCAATTTTTTTCCCGAATACATGTGAGGCATCTATCCGGTTGGGGCCGACGATGAAACGCAAAAAGATCACGAAATTAAGAAAAAATAATAATAATACAAAAATCAAATCACAAAAAACAACAGAAAAAAAGGGTGAAAAAAGGGAGGATAAGGTGAAAGAAGCAGAACACCACAGACCCGCATCGCCGAGCCCAGGTGCCTTGCCCGGACGGCCCCCTCGATTTTCCCCTAGAAGTAAGGCAAACAGACGCCGCGCCTCCCTTCCGGGTTCGCACATTTGGGGTTCACCCCCCAAAAACTGCGGCGGAGCGAGGGAGGACGTGTGGTGAGGGGGGCCTCGGTCGGGATTTTTTTCCTTTTTCTTTTTTTGCTAATTTTTTTTTTTTTTTTTTTAGTTTTTTTTTTTCTTTCTTTCTTTCTCCCTTTTTTTTTTCTTTCTTTTGTTTCTTACTCCTCTCGCTTTCTCCCTCCTTCTCTCTCTCTCTCTCTCTCTCTCCTCTCATTCTCTCTCTCTCTCTCGCTCTCTCTCTCTCAATTTTTCCCTCCCTCCTTTCGCCCCTCCCTCCCTCCCTCCCATCACCCTTCCTCCCCCATCCACCCTCCCCCATCACCCATCCCTCCATCCATCCATCCATCCACCCATCCCCCATCCATCCTTCCACATCCCCCATTTCATTTTTCATTCTTTTTCTTTCCACCCACACCCCCCATCA
>NC_051401.1:14041537-14046537 GCF_015228065.2 Penaeus monodon
CGTGGTGGAAGCGACAGAGGATTGTGTGTGCGTGTGCGTGTGCGTGTGCGTGTGTGTGTGTGTGTGTGTGTGTGTGTGTGTGTGTGTGGTGTGTGTGTGTGTGTGTGTGTGTGTGTGTGTGTGTGTGTGTGTGTGTGTGTGTGTGTGTGTGTCTGTATTGTGTGTGTGCGCGCGCGTGTGTGTGTGTCCCTTGATACAATTTGATACACTCCGGCCAGTAATCAGAGCGAGATATTTTTCAAGTAATCTCAGATAGAGATTTATATTTTCATTAATTACGAATCTTATCGTAAGTTTCTTGATACAGATTTGCATTATAAAGATGCACAAAATGTTTTTGTACGTTTTTAATAGTGCAGCAAATACACGTTCACTCGATACGAGTAAAATTTGTTGTCAATTATCACGTCGCTGGGACGACAACGTGTCCGAGTCATGTGACGTGATATTGACTTCGGTTTGATGAATGTCTTCATAATCATTCTGTACTTCTATGATAGAAGCTTACAGGCTTAAACATATCAAATATCAAATATCAAAACAAAGAAAAGGCTGCGTATCTTGAACTGTTCATATAATTCCATCAATAAGACATGTAAATGCCCGTGATCATCACGGAGCTCACTCGCACTGGATAAGATGCAAAACCTCATGCAACTTCCACTTTTCATATGAAGAACAATGTATGTAATAAGAAAAAAATGTTTTGACTGAATCTGAGAAATACATTTGAAAGTTTCCACAGCCTTGCGCAACGAAGAATGGCGTGTACGAACACAGTATTCTGATAGGTTTTCCATTTTATTTGAAGCTTACACAGTGTTTTGCTTGTAATTAAAAATCATACCAGCATATTAAGTATTTAAATGGTTTTCTATTAATTTTTATGTGAAATGAAGGAAAATAACTATTTTTCAAAATCTTCTATGTCAGTACAGACTTCGATGATCTCGTGTTTCGTATAGAACATGATACAACATGAAACAATGTATAAAAGTATTAAGGGTTTCGAGATGCTACAAAAGACCTTATACATAATATATATATATATATATATATATATATATATATATATATATGTATATATGTATATATGTATATATATATATATATATATATATATATATATATATATATATATATATATATATATATATATATATATATTATATTATATATTATATATATATATATATATATATATATATATATATATATTATATATATGTGTGTGTGTGTGTGTGTGTGTGTGTGTGTGTGTGTGTGTGTGTGTGTGTGTGTGTGTGTGTGTGTGTGTGTGTGTGTCAGTGAAGAAAACGTGAAAATATCGGCGTAGCATGCTTAGAGATATACGGAAGAAGGAAAAACCGGGGAAATGGATAAAGAGAGAGGGAGATAGAGGCAGAAGCCGAAGGAGACTATCTGCATCATTGTTAGGAGTGCTTTGTGTGCGTTTTAGTGCCCAGCAGTAACTCGTCTGCACCTGGCTCTTGGTGCATGTAGGGGGAGGGGGGTTGTGTGTGTGTGTGTGTGTGTGTGTGTGTGTGTGTGTGTGTGTGTGTGTGTGTGTGTGTGTGTGTGTGTGTGTGTGTGTGTGTGTGTGTGTGTGTGTGTGTGTGTGTGTGTGTGTGTGAATAACCAAAACGGCTTTTTACAGAAATTTCTTCTCTTTGCTACCTTCATTTTATCTGAAGCATTTCATCAGCAAGAAGCAAGTAAAGACTAAGGACAAAATAGTGAGTTCCCCCCCTCCCCACTCTGTAATATTTGGTCTTCTATCCCCGCTGTTATCACTCTCAAACTCACAGCACTTACATCGCTCCCTCCCCTTGTCGTTGTGCAGATTTAGTAACAAAAAAATAATAAGAAAAAAATTCCACTCAGAGATAACAGATCTCTACCTCATCCTCCACCACACACACGTCCTACAAATAGCGTTGAAGTGCGTCGAGAGGGACTAGGTTAATCCCCAACCCCCCCACGGTAACCTCCTCCCTCCCCTCCCCACTTCCTCCTCTTCAAGCACAGGTGAGGAGAACGAATGAGACTGCGGAGGCCGTTACGACACACACACACACCTTGTTTTTCTCCTTGATGATAACCTCTCTACGTACACATCCAGCCTACCCAGGTAAACCGCAGGGAGCTTTACGGAGGGATATGCTATTGGTTTGGAAGGCTCTCGGTATGTTGCTTAAGCACAGGGGATGGAGAATCGAAAAATGACAGGGAGACTGAATCACTGCACGTAGGTGAGCGTAAGGGCTTAGTGTGACCTAATGGGTATGGGAAAGGGAGGGGCAAGACGAAGGGATGGAGGGAGCCCTTGTGGGCATGGGAGAGGGAGGGGCAAGACGAAGGAGGGTACGGGAGCCCCCTAGGGTGGGTCGTTATGGGTAGGAGAGGGGGAGGAGAGGAGAGGAAGGGGCTCGATGAAGGGGGGGGGGTAAGGGTCTGACGCACGTGCTGGAGTGGTGGATTCGCCACCGCTGATCACCCTTGTCACCCTTGGAGGAGGAGCCTTGAGAAGCTTATCGACTCCACTCGAGGATCTCCGACCTGCTGAGTCATAAACAATGCTGACAGGAGAGAGAGAGAGAGAGAGAGAGAGAGAGAGAGAGAGAGAGAGAGAGAGAGAGAGAGAGAGAGAGACAGAGAGAGAGAGAGAGAGAGGAGGAGGCGAGGAGAGGGAGGAATGATATTCTCTTTACCTTTCTTTATATATATATCCCATTCGTTCTCTGTCTGTCTTTCTCTAGTAATCAATCAATCTAGCTGTTTTCTCTTTATCTATCTATCTATTTATACATACATACATACATTCATATATATATATATATATATATATATATATATATATATATATATATATATATATATATATATATATATATATATATATATATATAAATTTATTATCTGTCTGTCCTTCTTTCTCTCTGTGTAACTATCTGTCAATCTCTCTCCATTTATCAACCAATTTATTTTCCCTTTTCTCGCATTCTCTCTCTCTCTTTCTTTCTTTCCTTCTCCTCTCCCTCTTTATCTCTCTCTCTCTCTTTCTCTTTCTCCTTACATGGTTCTGCATTTGTGAGCTCTGCGAAGAATGTTAAACAAAAACGTTGCTCAAATATGCCAGACCTTGTACTCCCGAGAGTCCCATCCATTTGGCAAACTGTGCTGGATCCGTTGTAATTCTTTCTTCATTTTCCTTGCTGGAGGATGCATGGATGCTTCCCCACGGATTCATTTGCTAAATGTACACATGGAACAAATACATACATATATGCATGCAAACATATATATATATATATATATATATATATATATATATATATATATATATATATATATATATATATATATATATACATATATATACCGTATTCATGGTGACAAACGTAGAAAAGGTATGAACTGAGAATGAATATCATGATGCTCATTCTATTCCTCATAACTAGTTATACATACACCTCCCTTCCTCTCTCTCTCTCTCTCTCTCTCTCTCTCCCTCTCCATAATATATAAGACCATATGTATTCGGTGGAGCTCACAACGGCCAGGTCTGATAGGAAGTGAGACCCAGATGACACATGTGCGGGACTTGTCTCAACGTGTCACAGCGTTATACGGCGTGAAGTTTGAAATGAACGCATCAGTGAATGCGATTTATATTGCTGTCGTTCGATCAAATTTTAAACACCGCGTCCGGGTCGTTTTATTTGCCTAGCTATCCATCTGCCGCCCGTGTGCGTCTGTCTGTTCGTCCATCTGTGTCTCTAACTACCGGGGTCTATCTCTAAATAAAACTGATATGCTTGCCTAACTGTTCCGTCCACCAATCTCTATTGTCTGCCTGCATCTCCATGTGTCTCTTTGTGTAACGTTTAATCTGTTTTACTTTCCTCTTGTCCCATTTCTCTCATTTTTTTTCTCACGCTTTACTTTAACTTCCCCTAAATGAAAATAAACATTGGAGGACAAGGCTCCTTTTCTAACGCATGATACTGAAGACTCGCCAACAACTCACGTCGGTCGGTTGCGTTCCCGAGAGAGACATTCTCTTCTGCTAAAACGTATACCGACTTCTAATATTTCTATTTTCACCAGTCTTCTACTCGCCTTTCCCCTTCTTTAAAAAATCTTACTTCTCCTGTTTTTTTTCTTTCATTTCTTTCTTTTTTCTTTGTAGTCCTTTTTATCCCTTGGGTTATTTTTCTTCCTCAATATCATTCGCACATTCTTTATCTTTATTTTAAGGCTATACTTGTTATTTTCTCCTATCATGATCACTTCACGTTTTTTTCGATTCTTTCCTTTACCGCTTTGCTGTTTGCTTACGTTTGGTAATTATTTTCCGTTACATCCTAAGTTCTTTTTCCATCAACGTATTTTATTTTAGGCATATATCTATCTCTCTTGCTCTTCACAAAGCTCGCTATGGATGTAATTATGAATATTCTTTTCCTTTTTTATTTTATTGGTTTACACCTTATTATCTATTTGTTAATCTGTGGTTTGTCTACTTCTCGAACTGTCCTGTCCGTCTATCTGTCTTTCTGGTTCGCATTTTCGCTCACACTTTCAAAATTCCTGCAAGCGTCACCATATTTCCGTCCCAGTTCCTCACTTTGCTTCCTTTGTTCATCTTCGTTACTGCATTTGCTTGTTTTATTTCTATTTTCTACTTTCTGCGTTTTCTTTTTTTCATAGAAGAGAATCTTTTCTTTATTGAGTTTCCACCTAACGCACACAAAGCTTTTGAAGGTTCGAACAGAATTCCAAAAACAACATAGAATACAAGCTATGTATAAAAAAGAAAGAAAGAAAAAAAAAAAAAAACTGAAAATAGATACACAAAGAACAAAGAAAGGAGGAAGAGGGAAAATAGAACGACCTAGGTACAACAAGAGAACGAACGAGGCCAGAGCTGTCAGTGAAGGCATTAAGCTAAAGATTTTGTCTGTCATTTTCAAAGACGTGAACACTAGAGGCTGCAG
>NC_051401.1:14054037-14059037 GCF_015228065.2 Penaeus monodon
GCATCCACCCCTCTCTCTCTCTCTTTCTCTCTTCACCGTTCGTCCTGTTCTCTCTCTCTCTCTCACTCTTCCTCTCTATCATTCTCTCTTCACCGTTCGTCCTGTTTCTCTCTCTCTCTCTCTCTCTCCCTCTCTGTCATTCGCCCTTCTCTCTCTCTCTCTCTAATGATCGTTCGTCCTGTTCTCTCTCATTTTACATATTGCCGTAACACACGAAAAAATACTACAGTATCGCTCCCTTTAACAACCATTCACTACCACCAGCTGAAGTTACTGTTTACCGTTTTGCTTTTCCTTGGCAAAAGCACTGAATCCTTATACTTTCGAATATCATGCATCATATGTGTTCGGTATTATACAAGCATGTTTCTGGTACTCGTATAATTGCTATTCTAATTATATGCAGTTGTTATCTTGAAGTCACGCGATTTTATTGCGCGTAGGTAATTCACTTCTCTTGGCAATGGGCATAACGGAAATTTGTGATATATGTAAGGAAAAGTTAAGCATAATTTTTCCGTTCACAGATACCATAACTATAGTAGCTACAACACTAAGGAACGGGCTGATTTTACATTAGATCGAGGTCACCAAAGAAAATGGTATAGTCAGGCGGTCACATGAGAGAAAATGGGCGAAGCGGTCGATGCAGCAAGTTTGCTGTTCACTTCCGGTATTCATCTTTCACTTAAGAAATATCCATTCCTCCTTATTTCTCTTTAATGATCTAAATGCATTATATTCCATAATCAACAATGATCATATCTGCTGTCATGTCACCATCATCTTAAATTTCTTTTTATGATAATAATAATGACGATAATATTAATGATCATAATAACAATGGTGACTATCAACACCATAACAATAACAAAATTTGCAATGATTATAGCATTATCATTATTATTTTTTCTTTTATCACTATACTATTAGTATTGTTACTTGTAGTGGTAGTTGTTGTTATTATTGTATTAATAGTAGCTGTGTTCTAGTACTTATTATTATTATCATTATCATGACTCTGAGTATTATGATTTTCATTATTATTATTATTATTATTATTATTGTTATTATTATTATTATCATTATTATTATTACTATTATTATTATTATTATTATTATTATTTATTGTTGTTATTATGATTATCATTATTATATTATCATTACTGTTGTTATGATGATGATGATGATGATGATGATGATGATGATGATGATAATGATGATGATGATGATGATGATGATGATGATGATCATCATCATCATCATCTTCATTACAATTGTCCTTGTGCTCCGTCCAGTCGTCCGTTCGCTCGCACATTGAACTATGATTTCATGCTTAAAAGGTCTGAAATCATATTATATGTGAATGTAGGTTTAGTCTCTTCATTCTGGTGTAAAATGGAGTGATTATGATACGCCTCATAATGCAGTTTTATATGAGAATCTTATTCTAATCTATTATTCTCATTATTGTTATCATTGTTATTTTATATATCATCATTGTTGTTATTGTTAATATCACTATCATTATTATTGTTATTATTATCATTATTATTATCATTATTGGTATGATTATTATCATTATCATTGCCATTATTATCATTATTATTTTTATCATTATTATTATTATTATCATTATTATTTTTATCATGATCATGATCATGATCATCACCATCGTCATCATCATCACATCATCATCGTCATCATCACCATCGTCATCATAATCATCATCATCATCATTATCATTATTATCACCATTATCATTATCGTCATCATTATTATCATTATTATTACTATCATTGTCATTCTTCTTCTTCGTGTCCAAATACACTGAACTGAAGTAGCTAGACTGTCAGTTTATGTTCATTTATAATTTACGCGACTATCCGAGGTGGGGGGGGGGGAGAAAGAAGCTCGGAGAAGGGGAAAGGAAAAAGGAGAAGGAGGGGGAGAGGGAGAAAGGGAAGGAGAGGGAGCTTAAAGAGAACAGGGGGATGGGTAAAGGGGAAATAGAAGGGAAACGAAGAGAGACGAAAGGGAAGGGAGCGAAAGAGGACGAGGAGGAGGAAGAGGAGAAGGAGGAGGAGGAGGAGCAGAAGCAGGAGCAGGAGGAGGAGGAGGAGGAGGAGGAGGAGAGGAGGAGGAGGAGGAGGAGGAGTAGGAGGAGGGAAGTAGGAGGGAGCAGATGTAGAATTTAAAGTGGGAAGGAACAGGTAAATTTACGGAAGATTTGGGAAGAGGGTGAAAGGAGAGAGGAGAACTTTTTTTCTGTGAGATTTCCACGGGTCCTGCTCGTAATAATAATGATAATAATGATTATAGTAATTCTTATTCTTATTCTTATTGTCATCATTATTATTTTTTTTATTTTTATCATTATTATTATTATTATTATTATTATTATTATTATTATTATTAGTTATTGTAGTTACCATTATTATTATTATTATTATTATTATTATTATTATATTTATTATTATTATTATTATTATTTATTTTACAACATTATTATCATTCTTATTATCATTATTATCATATTTATTGTCATTATTGTCATCATTATTATCTTATTATTATAATCATTGTTGTCTTATTGTTAAATAATTATTATCATTGTTATTATCATTTTACTACTATTTTTAGCATTATTATTATCAGCATTAACATTATTATCATTATCATCATTATTACTATTATTATTATCTTTATCATTATCTTTAGTATTAGTTTTATTGTTATTATTATTATATTTTATTGTTTTGTTGTTGTTATCATTATCATCATTATTATTGTCATATTTACTATTATTTTCATAATTATTATCATTATCTATATTATTGTTATCATTATCATCATTAACATTATTGTTGTTATTATCATTATTGTTGTTGTTATTATTATTATTATTATCAATTATTATTATTATTATCATTAATAATATTCATAATATTATTATCACAACTATTATTGTCGTTATCGTTTTTATCATTACATCATTGCTATTGTTATCATCATATTCACTATAATATCATTTTCATTAATATTATCATTATGATCATCAGTGATATATCAGTGATATGTTGTTCTAATTGTAAATTAGAGGTTTTTATTATTGCTATTATCATTACTATTATCATTGCAGTTATTATTGCTGCTGTCACTCTTATTCTTATTGTCATTATCATTACATCATTATTATTATCACTATCATCCTTTTGTTATCATTATTACCATTCTGTTGCTATCATTACCAACACTAACATCATCATCAATAATTTTATAATTTATATTTTTCTGAGCTTCGTACCTCAGTAAACCACACCACGCATATCTTCCTGTTTTCACAGTTTTTCCCTCTTAATCCTATCAGTAAAACCAAAAAAAAGGAAAAACAATAATAAAACTGGAGTAACTAGGAAGGGGAAGGTGATATAAACAACACCAGCTAGTGACGCATGGCCTGGCATCGGGAAACTAGCAGCGGCCAAAAACACTCGCTTCGATTCTGCATTGTTGGACACTAGCGCGAAACACTTCCAGGTATTCACGCCATTCCTCTGTCATTACTTGTCCGTCTATCTCTTGTTTTCGTCCTCTCTTTCTCTCTTCCTCTCCGTTTTTCTCTATTTTTTTTCTTTCTCTCCCTCTCCTCCCCTCCCAATTTATTTGAATATCTTCCTTCTTCTTCTCTCTCTCTCTCTCTCTCTCTCTCTCTCTCTCTCTCTCTCTCTCTCTCTCTCTCTCTCTCTCTCTCTCTCTCTCTCTCTCTCTCTCTCTCTCTCTCTCTCTCTCTCTCTCTCTCTCTCTCTCTTCTTCTTCTTCTTCTTCTTCTTCATTTCTCACAGATGTTTGTGCCATGAAAGTCGTTCACACCGATGATTCACGTCTTACTGAATGCCGTAAATAAATACTGCAACTGTGTTCGTAGTAAAACCAGGAACTAATTGTTTCGTGTAGTTGTAACAATGTCCTATAACGATGTTCCATGGGTTAATGAGGCTATGGTATTTATGTCACTGAATTGTTCATTGTCTTTTTAGTCTTTAGTTCCCAACACAAAGGGAAAAAATGGTCTTGAATAATGAATAAACATAGTATCGACGTTTGGACGTTTGCTTAACCGGATTGATCTTGTTATGAATTAAACCAGGTGCGTTTTCTAGTATATACTATATACTTCATTTAATTTTTAATATTTCTTTAATTTATAAATTTAGAAGCTGCGCCGTTGGTGAAAGATCTTTACGCATATAAAGCATTTCAAGAAATAGGCAAAGTTACATAAAATATAACATACTATACAAGTAAGTAAGAAGCAGAAGGATAAAACCATTTCTTGAGTATACTACACTGACTTTTCGAGTCGTTGGAAGCTTTCAAGAGTAATTTGCAAAACCGCATGAGGTGTGCAAGCGTGTAAGTGCTTTAGAATGAACAGTAATGTACCTTCGTAAAATACATTTGTGTTGGTAATATACGAGCGCCACATATACCGGACGTGTTACATGATCTGACGTTCTTTTGGGTATATTACAGTGCATAATATCATTTATGTAGCAAGAAAAGCTATTCACGATTTGCTTATCTCATGCTGCATCATTTAGCGATAACGTAGAGGCCTACTGGTAGTTTACACAAGATGGTAGTGACATACAGCGCTCTTATCTTCAACTGTATCGCGAACTGTAATCGAACAGCCGCCCTTCTCCATTCAGGCGACGAACGAACGGAGGAAAGAGGGCGGTATAGCCAGGTATATCCATGGTCTGCATAATTCATCATGTTTGTCAACAAAAGCCCGGGCGCGCGTTTAGGCCACGATGTTTATGGTATACATTCATTACGTGGCAATGATCTCAAATGACAGTGTGAGTCGCTAAATAATGATGTGTACTTATCAGGCCAAATTGCTTTAGATGTAAACCCCACTCAAACCACCTGTGCGTTTCCCAAGCGCGTGTGTGTTCCTCGTGACGCGTACCTGTTTACCTGTTGCTATG
>NC_051401.1:14069037-14071537 GCF_015228065.2 Penaeus monodon
GAGGGGGGGGGGGGAGAGAGGGGGGGGAGGGGGGGGGGGGGGGGGGGAAAAAGGGGGGGGGAAAAAAAGAGAGGGAGAAAAAAGAGAGAGGGAGAGAGAGGAGAAGGGAAGAGAGGGGAGAGAAGAAGAGAGAGAAAGAGGAGAGAGGGGGGAAAAGAAGAGAGAGAGAGGAAAAGAAGAGAGGGAGAGGAAAAGAGAGAGAAGAAGCGAGAGAGAGAGGGGAGAGATGGGGGAAGAGAAGAGAGAGGGGGAAAAGAGAGAGAGAGAGGGAGAGAGAGGGGGAAAGAGAGAGGAAGAGAGGGGAGAGAGAAGAAAGGGGAGGGGGGGGGGAGGGGAGGGGGGGGGGAAAAGGGGGGGGGGGGGGGGGGGGGGATTAGAAAAGGAGGAGAGGAAGGGAGAGGGAGAGAAAGAGAAGGGGGAAAAGAGAGAGGAAAGAGAAAGAGAAGGGGGAAAGAGAGAAAAGGAAGAGAAGGGGAAGAAAAGGAGAGAGGAGGGAGGGGAGGGGAAGGAGAGGGGGGGAAATGAGAGAAGAGAGAGAGAAAAGAGGAAGGGAGAGGGGGAGGAGGAGAGAAAGAGAAAAAAGGGAGGGAGGGGGGGAAAAAAAATAGAGAGAGAAAAGAGAGGGGAGAGAGAGAGAGAAGAGAAAAGGAAGAAAAAAAAGGAAAGAAAAAAAAGGGAAAAAATAGAGAGAGGGGATTGTAGAAACCCTTTAGGTGACTCTTGGTTATTTTTTAATGCGCGGAAGCTACTTGCAGGGTGAGATGAAGTAATCTTGGTAAAAGGAAGTAATATAGTTAAAAATCTACAATAATGCCCTCCTAGCATGGTTAGACCTATTTAGCATGGCCTTAACAGATCACAGTAACAATTTGCTCTTTTACCATGAACCGGGGGTGTGTGTGGTGTGTTTTTATAAAATATTATATATAAAAATTAAAAATTTAAGATAATAAATATATATATATAGAAAATAAATAATATATATTATTTTATATAATGGGAAAATATTTAAATTTTAAATATATAATATTATATTATATATAAATATATAAATATTATATATATTATATTATAAATTTTAATAAATATATTTATATTATATATATTTATATAGATATATCTATAATAATATATAATTTTTTTTTTTTTTTTTTTTTTTTATTTATATTAATATGTGGGGTTGGGTGTGTGTGTTGTTGTGTTGGTGTTATGCGTGAAAACACACACAAACACACACACACACACACACGCACACACACACACACACACACACAAAAAAAAAAAAATATATATATATATAAAAAATTATTATATAAAATTAATTATATATTATATATTTTTGTGGTGTGTGTGGTGCGTGTGTGTGTGTGAATCACACACACACCCCACAACCCCCACCCCAAAAACACCAAAACAACTTATAACACACGGGGACATTCCCCTAACATCCCCCGTCCAGGAAAAAACACCCTATGCAAACCCCACGAGCAGGCTTCCTTCTCGCAGGGGGATCATGGACAAGGACCAGCAGAAGGTCGTTGTCACGTGGGTCCGCCGGATGGAGGGCGTCAACCACAAGAACGTGAAGAAGGCACTGAAGGAACTCACGAAGGAGGTCAAGTCCATCGTCCCGTCGGGCGGAACGCTCTATGGGATCTGTGAGAACTTCGATACTTATCAGCATGGAGGTGAGTTCGGGGAGAGAGGGAGGCAGAGACGAAGAGGGAAGGGAGAGGGAGAGAGGAGGAGAAAGAGAGGAGAGGAGGGAGAGAGAGGGGAGAGAGAGAGAGAGGGGAAGAAAAGAGAGAGAAAAAGAGAGAGAAAGGGGGAGAGAGAGAGAAAAGAGAGAATTAGAGAGAGAGAGAAGAGAAGAGAAAAGAGGGGGAAAAAGAAGAAAGAAGAGAGAGAGAGAGAGAGGAGAGAGGAAGAGAGAGAGAAGGAGAGAGGGGGAAGAGAGAGAGAGGGGAGAGAGAAGAGAGAGAGAGAGAGAAAAAGAGAGAAAGGAGGGAGGGAGAGAAAGGGGAAAGAGGAGAGAAAGATTAAAAGAGGGAAAAGGAAGAAGAGAAAAAGAAGAAGAAAAGGGGGGAAAAGAAGGAAGGGAGAGAGAGAGAGAGAAGAGAGGAGAGGGGAAAAGAGAGAGAAAAGAAAAAGAGAGAGAGAAAAGGGGAGAGAGAGAGGGGAAGGAGGGAAGGGGAGAGAGAGAGAGAGAGAGAGAGAAAAAGGGGAGCAAGAGAGAGGGGAGAAAAAGGAAGGGGAGAGAGAGAGAGAGAGGTTGAGAGAAAGAGATATTGAGAGAGAGAGAGAGAGATGGAGAGAGAGAAGAGAGAGAGAGAGAGAGAGAGAGAGAGAGAGAGAGAGAGAGAGAGAGAGAGGGGGGGTGGGGTTGAGAGAGAGAAAAGAGAAATTTTAGAATGGACCAGAAAGAAAAGTTTTCGATGGGATAGAAAGACAGAGGGAGAAAAGAATATCATAGCTCACCTACCGTTTCCATCGTCCCCCC
>NC_051401.1:14086271-14091271 GCF_015228065.2 Penaeus monodon
GTATATGGGAAAATGTAGGTAATTTAGAACTTTCTCTAAGTCTATTTTAAAATAAAACAAAGGAAACGCAGTTCATATTTACAATCGATAGCCTCACAAGTCAAGTTTCTCAGGCAAAGTCATTAACCCATCTCCTCCCGCCTCAGGCACATCACTTCGGGCGCTGCGACGTGGCTCTCCCGGGCTTCAACTTTCTTAAAGCAAATGGCTCAAGAACACGCGAGAATAAAGTCGCTCATGGCTCCAAAAACCCTTCGAGGAGGACTGGTCACCCTCCAGCAGGTGACGGCGCCGGCCACGTCGGAATGGGGCACTGGACTCGAAGCCATGCACCACGCGCTCGAACTTGAGAAGAGCGTGAATCAAGTGAGTTCGAGGAACATGTTCTGATCGAAGTCACTGTCTGGAGTCAGGTTTAGCAAGTTGATCTTAAAGTAAATGTCACGGGAAATTTAGAAAAATCACATTGCCATAAGAAATGGAAATTATATGAATCTTTATCGGTTTAGCCCAAAACTAATGTCCCTTATTATGATATAAAAACCCCACACATCACACAAACACCACACACACACACCACCCACACACACACACACACACACACAAATATATATATATAAAATTTTATATATATAATAAAATTATATAATATATAAAATTTAAAAAATTAATTAATATTATATAATATATATAATATATTTTTGTGTGTGTTGTGTGTGTGTGGTGTGTGGTGTGGGGTGTGTGTTTGTGTGGTGTGTGTGTGTGTGTGTAAAAATATACATATATATAAATATATATATATTATATATATATATATATATATATAATTTTATGTATATTTTATACACACACACACACACACCCAAACACCCCACACACCCCCAACACCCACACACAATTATAATATATAAAATTAATAAATAGATATATATATATAAAATATTATATAAATATACATATGTTGTGTGTGTGTGTGTGGTGTGTGTGTGTGTTATAAAAAACATATATTATATTATATATATATATATTAAAATATATATATATATAAAATATATATATATTATATAACATACACACACACCACACACAACCATATATATATATATATATTATATATATATAGTATATAATATATATATATTAATATATATATTATATGTATTATTAATATATAATGATATATATATAATATTATATATATATATATTAGGTTGTGTGTGTGTGTGTGTGTGTGTGGTGTGTGGTGTGTGTGTGGTGGTGGGGTGTGTAAATTATAAAATAAATATAAAATATATAAAATATTATAAAATTTTATATTATATATAATATATATTATTATTATATTTTAACCCACACACACACACAAAACCCCACACACACACACACACACACACACATAATATAATTTTAAAATTATATATTATTAATTTATAATACATATTAAATTTTATATAATATATATAATCTAATATAAAATATATATATATATATAATATATATATATATATATAAAAGCGGTGTTTGTGGTTAAAAATATATATAAATTATATTATATATATATTATATATATATATATATATACCATACAATATAATATATAATATATATATATATATATAAAATTTAATTTATAATATATTAAATATTTTATAAAATAATATATATATTTTAAATATATATTAATATATATGTTGTGGTGGGGGTTTTGTGTGTGTGTGTGTGTGTGGTTGTGTGTGTGTTGTGTGGGCCACACACACACACACACACCATATATATATAATATAAAATTATATATATAATATATTAATTATATATATAAAATTTTATTTATACAAAACCCACACACACATACACCACAAACACACACACCCCACACACCATATAATATAATATAATTATATTTATATATATATATATAACACACACACCACACACACACACACCACACACACACCACACACACACATATATGTGTGTTTGTTGTGTGTGTGTGAGGAGGGAGCGCGCGTGTGTTTATGCTAGTTTCAATTCTATCATTGTATATTCCCCTTCAGTTTTAAAGATTGCTCCTTCGTTCATCCCCCCAATAAAAAATTGTTAGGCCTGAATGACTACCCTACTCGGTAATGAAAAACGCTGAGATATTGAACAAATCATTTTAAAAATCATTACTTTTTAAGATAAATCTATGAATACTACCAATTACCTGGAAATTTTTTGGGGCTGGGATGAAAGTCTAGCTTTCTGCCCCACCTCAAACCACATCCCTGTGAACCTATTCCAAAGCCATAACTTGATTCTGATATGTCAATGACCCCCGGCCTGCGGGCTGCACAGTGGCACTAGCACGAGGACTTATGCTGCCACTCTCTCCAAACCCAAACTTCATCAACCCACGGTAATTTTGGGCCCTTTTTGTTTATTTCATACTATTCCCCGGTCACATTTCCTCAAACTTTCCAACTCCGACGGCACTCGACGGAAAGGGGTTTGAGACTAACAAAACTCTCTTGTGATTATTACTATTTTGTGAACTACAACATTACGGATAACTAGGCGGGAATATAATTGTAAATGCTCTAAGGGAAGTAAATGGCAGCAACACAAAAATAGCAGTTGATCATTTCTCCCCCCCAGTTTTACCACCCCCAAATCAACTAATTCTCAATCTGTGGTCGATGCACTGTTTTACTTCATCTGGTTTCTTTCTTTTTTTATTTTTACCTTTCCAAAAAGATAACATTATCTTTCCGAAATTTTGTATCTTCACTGTTCGTTTACAAAGGGATAAACAAAAAAACTCACAATACCAGTTTCAATCCTCCTGGATTTCACTTTTTCATTTTTTTTTTTTTTTTTGTATAAAAGGTATGAATGAAAATAAAAATCTTAAAATACAAATATATTTTCCGTTTTCGATTATTATTCATGAGAATACTGATAAAAAACAAAAACCGGGTAAAACATCCTTTTTTTATGGGGGTTTCATTCTTTTCCCTACTTTTATATTTTGTCAACATAATACGGTTCACCAATTTGTATTTGAAAAATTTTTTTAATATATAACACGGAAAATTTTTTTGCATTTTTAATGATACGTTCATCAATTTTTAGGCCTATTATTAGTATTATCATTATTATCATTATTATCATCATCATTATTATTGCTAATACTGATATTATTTTTATTATTGTTATTATTATTATTATTATGATTATTATTTTTTTCTTTTTATTTTTTTTTATTACCTTATTATTTTTTCATTATCATTATTTTTATATTAACATTATTATTACATTATTATTTTTCTTACATTTTTACTATTACTACTATTATTATTATTATTATCATTATTTTTTTATTATTTTTTATTTTTATTATTATTATTATTTTGTTTTGTTGTGTTTTTGTTTTGGTTGTTGTTGTTTTGCTGTTGTTTTTTTATAAATTTTTTATTTTATTATTATTATTACTATTATTTTTTATTATTTTTATTTTTTTAATTATTATTATTATCATTATTATTATTATTATTATTATTATTTTATTATTATTATTATTATTATTATTATTATTATTATTAATTATTATCATTATCATTATCATTATTATTATCATTATTATTATTATTATTATCATTATTATTGTTGTTGTTGTTGTTGTTGTTATTACTATCATTATCCTCATTATTATTACTACTACTACTACTATTATTATTATCATTATTATCATTATTATTATTATTCTATTATCATTATTATTACCATTATTATTATCATTATCATTATTATTTGTGTTATCTTTATTATTATTATTATTATTATTACTATTGTTATTATTATCATTATTATTATTATTATTATTATCATTGTTGTTGTTGTTGTTGTTCTTGTTATTATTGTCTTATTGTTTTACTATTTTATAAATTTTGATTATTATTATTATTATCTTTATTGTTATTTTTTTTTTTATCATTATCGTTATTGTTATTATTATTATTATTATTATTTCTTTTACCTCTTTATTATTATCATCTTTATTATTATTATTTTCATCTTTATCATTTTTATAAATTATTTTTATTATTTATTATTTTATTATTATTATCATTGTTAATTTTATTATTTTTTATTTTAAATTTTATTATTATTATTATTATTTTATTATCATTATATTATTTTATTTTTTACTTTATCATCATTATTATTTTTCAAATAATAAAAATGTTAATAATAATAAAAATTTTTGTTATATTGTTACGTTATTTTTATATTACGAGAAACTGTCATTGATTTGATATTACATTACTAAACTTTTTATTATCATTATCATCACCATTATCTTTATCATCTAGTATTGCAAAATATTTGAAAAATATATTGATATTGCAAATTTTCTTTTTGTTTCATCGTTATCATACTCGTCATGGCTGTTATCATCATTTCATTATGTGGGGGGGGTGTTATTACAACACTAACTACGGCATCATTGTCATTACCTTATCAAAATGTATTATCATCACCTCCGTTGCAAATATTATTATCATCACCTTTATCAATTGCGGTCAAAATCTTCACCATCATCGTAAACATAACCTGGACGAGTGGGTCCTGGTCTTGGCGAATACATTTCGACAACTTCCGCAGAATTAAAATGGGGAAAATTGCAACTAAAAAGATTAAAAGCGTTTTGATTGCACTATGAAACTGCTGAGAAGATTCTACTTTGAGATCGGATGCGTTTGTTTTATTATTAAAATATGTATATTATATTATATATTATATATAAAAATTTTTAAATATTTTATAATATATATATATTATTAAAATATAAATTTTAAAATATATATTAAAAATATATGTGTGGTGTGTGTGTGTGTTGGGTGTTGGGGTGTGTGTGTTGTGTGTGTGTGTGTGTGTGTGGTTGTGTATTTATTCTTATTCATGCTTTCTACATTTGTCACAAAAACATGATTAACACACACACATACTCCCTCTCT
>NC_051401.1:14096271-14106271 GCF_015228065.2 Penaeus monodon
TGCACTCCTGTCAGTGTAGCCCCTTTTACGACGATGATGATAATGATGATGATATATATATATATTTTATAAAATATATATATATAAATATATATATATATATATATATATATATATATATATTGTGTGTATGTGTATATATAAGTATATATATATATATGTATATATCACAACTGCGAGATCATTCAGGACCCTCAGCGATGTGTACCTCACTCCAAGCGGCGGGCTTAGGTCCTTCCCACTTGGCTCGCACACCTCGTGGGGAATGAGGATATCGGGCCTTACTCGGCCTGGCAAATAACTTTGACCTGTGTGCCCCCTTCCGCCATGTGACTTCGCCTCTTCTGCTGGATCCTCTCTCTTCTGTTTTGTATATATCCTTTATGTGCAGTGTAATTTTGTGCTTTAGTAGTAAAACCTTCTGTATGTTTCCTTTGGTGTGTTTCCGTTGACCTAATCGCTCTGATTCCTTTAAATCGAACCCTGACAGTATATATGTTTATATGTGTGTATGTATATATATGTATATATATATATTCAGCTCAGGAATCCATTAGTGATTACCCAAGAGCAAGATAAAATTTCATCTCACAGGAGACACTGGAAACCACACACATGCTTGTTGCATGGTTCGACTGACAGGATATCGTGACGCATTATTCCCTGGTGCGCAGGACTTGTCACTGTTAAGAAGTTTACCATGAATCTTGTGGAGGAGGTCGAAGGACTTTTCTTAGTAAATGACCTTCATCATGCCACCAAGCCCTGAGAAAGCTGAACTCCAAACTCTCCTCACAGATGACTGCAATCCAGATCATTATGGATACATATTAGGCTGAGTACTTTTGACAGTTGTATCAGGTCAATCCAGCCTGAACGTGAGTGGTGTCACAGTCTTTGTGCTGTAACCACCTAATTGAAGTTAGGAAGGCGATCTCCAAGATACGGGGTAGTGAAACAGTAGGTATTTGCAGCATCCCTGCTGCATTGTTAAAGGCTGTCAGTGAACCTATGGGGTTTGCCAGTTGTCCTACTGCTATCTGGCAGTCTTGTACCATTCCCACAGACCTGTTGAGGGGTGTGGTCATCCCTCTTTGGATGGGGAGAGTGGATTGATATGACTGCAGCAATCACCAAGGCATTGCACTGCATAGTGTACCAGACAAGGTTCTGGTCTAAATTCTTCTGAGACATATCAGTGATCACTTGCGGGGGGCCCTAGAGGCAGGAGCAGATTCACTACTGGTGAGTCCACAATCGACAGTATCATGGTGCTGGTTGTGGCTACCCTGCAGGTCCACTTCAAAACTCCCCATCCCTCCAGTGTCCACCCTAAGGTTTCACCAGGACAAACTAAGGGAGGAGGGTGTGCCCGTGGGTTCACCATGGCAGTCTCTGATTTCACAGAATTTGACAACCGAGGGACCAGTTGCCTGTGGGACTCTTAAACCCTTTTAACACTCGAAGCACCCGGATCCATTGGCTAAAACCCAAAGGAAAGGCAGAATTCCATCTCCCTGGATACATTGGGGGCCACTGAAGTGTGTTGCAGGGCTGGGCTGAATGGTAATCAAGTCTTAAATCGCTCTATGGTGGGTTTGGGTACTGCTGAGAAGGACAAGGAACAGATTCGGGAATCCTGCTGAGGGGTAGAAGGCCATTTCTTGGTAATGACCCTTCGCCCTCCCTACCAAGCTTGAGAAAGCGACTCAACCCTCCTCACAGATACTGGCCCCGATCAGCAAGGGAGGGTAATCTCAGATCATTTTGGGGGTAGTAACGTTGGGCGAGTTTTTTTAGCAGCTGTACCAGTAATCCTCCCCGTTAGTTTGGGATGCAAGCTGTCAAAATACCTGTGCCAGACCCCCCTCAGCAAGGAACACCACCAAAACGGGTTAGGTGGTGTTTTCCCAAAGCTGAAGTGGGGGAAAAGCTGCAGGCAATGTGATATCCCTGCTGACTGCTAAAGGCTGGGGTAAACCTATGGCGGGGGGGCCCTGCATCCCAGTCCTGACTCCTCTGGCAGTCGGGTACCATTCCCCTGACCTGCTGAGGGGCGTGTCACCCTCTCGGGAAGGGAAAAAGGGGATCTGGGATTGTAGCAACTACGTGACATTACCGCTCAGCATACCAGGCACGTTCTCCCCCACATTCTTCTAAAACAACCCCAAAACATCTACGGGGCATCGGAGCCCAAATTTTACTCCTGGCATCCACAATAGACCATATCTAGTGCTTCGAGAAATTGTGGAACGCCCCCGTGAGTTGGTCTGGGTTGCTTGCAACCTTATCGACCTCAAAAAGGTGTTTGACTCGTGCATCGAGAATCGGGAATCGCATGGGAGATCCTGAGACTCGGGGGAATTTCCCCATGCAGATTTTTGGGGCTAATAGCATGCCTTTATATCTTTTTGAAAGTGCTGTAAGTGGGTGGGGGTTGTCGAACTTCTTCCTGTTATTCGGGGGTGAGGCAAGGCTGTGCCTCAAAAAAACCTTTTTTCAACACCTGTAGGGATGGATAATGGGCAGAGCTACTAGCCAAAGTCAGTGTGGGAAAACACGGGGAAAATATCAGGCCCTAAAACCTTGATTTTCCCGATGATGTTGCTATCCTTCTGACCCTTGGGTCACGGGTGGTGGCTCTTGATGCATTTGCAATGAGCGAAGCCCTTAGGCCTAGAGGCTCCTGACCAAAGATTCAGGACTTTGAGGCCTATTGGGGGGAAACCCGTTCAGTCGTCCATGCTTGCGGTGGGGACTTTAAAATTTTACAAGTTTTACATCCCTTTGGTACGTAGTCCTATTTTTGGGCTGTCAGCCCAAGAATTCAATAGACGGATTGGTCTGGCAACGGGAGCCATAACTCGTAAACAAAAGCATTTGGGGTGGGTACCTATGCAGAAAAACCAAGCTGCGTCTAAAGGCTTGATCTACCATTTTGCTCTAGGGTGAAACCATCCAGTGTCGTGGATCTTGTTTTAAATCCCTTTTGAAACAAGTCTCTTCACCATCAGGGGGTTGTTGGCAGGCCCCTCTTTCCCACCGGGGGGTTACCCCGTGAACTGACATGGAACCTGTTTTTACATAACCCAGGATCGTCACTGAGGCCCCTATTCGTTCCCTGTGGCCCCCCTGCCCCGGTTGTCTCTTTGCGAAAACCCGGGTGGAGGAGGCCTGTGGGAAACCCAGGGTCTGGTTTGGGCAGCTCGACGAGACCTGTCGCGGGGAAATTTAGAGATGGGCCGTGTCCTGCCGGGAAACTGCCCGAGGGATCCTCGTGCTGAAGCAAGGGTGGATGCGGCCATGCGCCCCCGTCGGTTTTGCTCCTTGATGATCTGGTATTGAAAATTCTCCTGTCCCCAGTTCTTCCCCTGTTAAGCTGGAAGAGGCGTGTTCTCGCAAAAACCTTTTTAACACTTGTTTTAACTGGATATGAAAGGCTACTATCCAAAATCTTTGGTGCAACACTGGGTAATATTAAATTACCGACCCTGATTTGATAACAAGCTTGCACACAACCAACACAACACACACACACACCACCACGCACACCACAACACACACCACCACACCACACACACACACACACAAACCACCACACACACACACCACATATATATATATAATTAAATTTTAATATTATATATATATATATTAAAATTTTATATTTTTATATTATTAAAATATTATAATATGTATATATTTATATGATTCAAAATGGATGATAACTGCATTGTGTTTTAGCTTATTTGAAATGTCTCTGGTTCTGCAATCACTACTGTTCTTAATGGCCTTTTTTGATATGAACATTCATACATGCCAAAAATTTTTATCAATACTATTGTTATAATGTTAATTTTATCATTTCTGCTCTCCCCATCATTTTTCTGTCATTGTTTACATAATAATTATTATCATTTAAATGCAGCCTTTTTATCTATTCATTTAAAAAAAAATACAGTCCTATATCTATTTGTAACATTCATTGGCGTTGTTTTCTTTCTTTGAAATCAAACAAGCAAAACTGCTTCAACTAAACCGGAAAAAATGAGATGCTCACAGCTGGGGGGGCTTTCGGGGTCTCCTTCGCCGTGGCAACCAGTCGTCTTCGGGGGCCCGGAAAATAGGAAAACATACTCCCCCTTCTCCCCCCGGGGGTTTTGACGGGCAATTGGGGTAAAATCATTTCATTCCGCTACGTGTCTGGATCTCGGAACACTATGAACGACCAATGTCAGGCTGCTTTATCGATTATATTATATATTATATATAATATATATATTATTATTAATATATATATATATTAAATACCCACAATAATGTATACCACACCACACACACCACACACACACACACACACATATATATATATTATATTATATATATAAAAATATATATAATAATATATATATATATAATATTATACTATACATATATATATATATATTTTTTATATTAAAATATATATATATATATTATATTATTTTAAATTTTTATATATGCATAATATATATACATAATTTTAAATATGTTTTATATATATATTTTTATTATTAAAATTTTTGTGTGTGTGTGTTGTGTGTTGTTTGTGTGTGTTTTAAAAATTATATTATATATATATTAAAATTTTATATTAAAATATATATATTATATTTATATATTTATATTAAAGTGTGTGGTGCCTTATATATTTTTTATATTATATAATGCCCACCCAATATATATATAAATATATATATAATATTATTATATATATATATATATATATAAAATATATAAAATTATAAAATTTTATATACACAACAAACACACACACCAACCCAACACACAGAATTTTATATATTTTATATATATATATATATATATATAATATTAAATAATAGTAATATACATATATATATATATATATATAATTTTTTAATATTTTTTATATATATATATATATATTTCATATTTTATATTATGTATATTTATATCATATAAATATTTATATATATATATAATATATATATATATTATATTATATTAATTATATATAATAAATTTATATGTATATTTTATATTATATATATTATATATATATTATTTTTATATTATTATATATTTGTGTGTGTGTTGTGTGTGTGTGTGTGTGTGTTTTGTGTGTATACAATTCTGTGTGTTATTTTATATATATATATATATATATATAATATTATATATATTATATATAAATAATATATATCATAAAACACCTGACTTTGGGCGTTCTTATGTTCCCGGGATCCAGACCTCAGCGGAATTGAAAAAGATCTTACCCTCATTCGTCCGTCAGAACCCCCGGGGGGAGAAAATTTTGCTTTTCCCATTCTTCCCGCTGCCGAGAGACACTGGTGGGGCCACGGCGAAAGGGGAAAACCCCTGAAACCCCACTGTGGCCATCTCAGTTTTCACTGGGTTAGTTGAAATCCGTCTTCTTGCTTGAGTTTTAAAGAAAGAAACCCCCGCCCAAAGAATTTACAAAAAGATTATTACGTATTTCTTTTAATGAATCGATAAAAGGCTGCAGTGTAAATATAATAATTTTTTATGTAAACAATGACAAAAAATGATAGTGGGGCAGAAAGATACAATTAAAATTTTAACAAATATTGATAAAAAATTTTTGGCATTATTTAATGTTCATTTCAATAAGGGCCCTTATAAATCAGTAGTGATTGCAGATCCAAGATCAGTTTAAATGAGCTAAAACCAAAGCGTTATCATCCTTTTTGAATCAATAATATTACATATATAAATATATTACATATATATTAATATATATATATATATAATTATTATAATATATATATATAATATATATTATATTATGTGTGTGTGTGTGGTGTGTGTGTGTGTGTGGTGTGTGTGTGTGTGTGTGTGGGGTGTGTGTGTGTGTGTGTGTGTGCGTTTTGTGTGTGTGTGTTGGGGTGTGTGTGTGTGTGTGCAAGCTTTGCTTTATCAAAATCAGGGTCGGTAATTTTAATATTACCCAGTGTTGCACCACAATGACTTTGGATGTAGCTCTGTTCACTATCCAGTTCAAACAAGTTTTGAAAAGTGTTGTTGCGAGAACACTTGCCTCTCTCCTAGCTTAACAGGGAAGAAGCTAGACAGGCAGAATTTTTCAATACCAGATCATCAAGGAGCTAACGCCGACGGGGGCGCATGGCCGCATCCACCCTTCGCTTCCAGCCACGAGGATCCCTCGGGGGGGCGAGTCTCCAGGCAGGCACACGGCCCATCTCTAATTCCTCGCGACAGGTCTCGTCGAGCTGCCCAAACCATGACCTCCTGGGTTGTCCACAGGCCTCCTCCACCCTGGGTTGTCTCGCAAAGAGACAACCTGATGGGCAGGGTCGTCCACAGGGAAACGAACTAGGTGCCTCAGTTGACGATCCTGGATTATGAAAGTAACAGGTTCCATGTCAGTCTCACGGTGAAACCCCCGGTTGGACCCGGGGTCCTGCCAACTATACCCCATGATCCGGTAAAGAGACTTGTTACAAAGGCATTAAGACAAGACTCCACGACACTGGATGGTTTCACTTCCATAGAGCAAAACTGGTAGTATCAAGGCCTTGAAGACGCAGTTTGGGTTCTTCTGCATAGGTACCGACTCCCCAAATGCTCTTGTTGATCGAGTTCATGGCTCCTGTTGCCAGACCAATCCGTCTATTGACTTCTTGGTCTGACAGCCCAGAGATATGGACTACGCTACCAAGGTATGTAAAACTCTGTAACTTTAACGTCCTCACCGCAAGCATGGACCGACTGAACGGGTTCCCCTAATAGGCCCTCAAAGTCCTGAATCTTGGTCCAGGAGACCTCTAGGCCAAAGGGGCTTCGCCTCATTGCTAAATGCATCAAGAGCCACCACCAGTGACTCCAAGGACTCAGATGGGATAGCAACATCATCGCAAAGCCCAAGGTTTGAGACCTTGATATTGCCCAGTGTTGCTCCACACTGACTTTGGCTAGTAGCTCTGCCCATTATCCGTCCATACAGGTGTTGAAAAGTTTTGGGGGTGGGACACACCCTTTGGGCCTCACCCCTGAATTAACAGGGAAGAAGTTCGACAGACCCCCACCACACTTTACAGCACTTTCAATATGAGTATAAAGGCATGCTATTAGGCCAATAATCTGCATGGGAATTCCCCTGAGTCTCAGGATCTCCCATAGCGATTCCCGATTCTCGATGCACCGAGTCAAACACCTTCTTGAGGTCGATATAGGTTGCAAGCAACCCATGACCAACTCACGGCGGCGTTCCACAATTACTCGAAGCACTAGTATATGGTCTATTGTGGACTTGCCAGGAGTAAATCTGGTCTCCGATGCCTCAGTAGATGGTTGTGGATCTGTTTCAGAAGAATGTGGGCGAGAACTGTGCCTGGTATGCTGAGCAGTGTAATGTCACGGTAGTTGCTACAATCCCAATGATCCCCTTTCCCCTTCCAGAGAGGGATGACCACGCCCCTCAGCAGGTCAGGGGGAATGGTACCAGACTGCCAGATGGCAGTCAGGACTGCATGCAGGCCCCAAGCCATAGGTTCACCCCCAGCCTTTAGCAGTTCAGCAGGGATATCACATATGCCTGCAGCTTTCCCACACTTCAGCTTGGAAATCACCATCCTAACCTCAGTTAGGGTAGGATGTTCCTTGCTGATGGGTGGGTCTGGCACAGGTATTATGACATTGCTTGCATCCAAGCTAACTGTTGGAGGATCTACCTGGTACAGCTGCTCAAAATACTCGGCCCAACGTTCACATACCCCAACATGATCTGAGATTATCCGTCCATCTGCTGATCGGGCTGCAGTCATCTGTGAGGAGGGCTTAGAGTTCAGCTTTCTCAGAGCTTGGTAGGCAGGGCGAAGGTCATTTACCAAGAAATGGCCTTCTACCTCCTCAGCAGGATTCCTGATGATCTGTTCCTTGTCCCTTCTCAGCAGTATCCAAGCCCACCATAGAGCGATTCAAGATTTGATTACCATTCAGCCGAGCCATGCAACACACTTCAGTGGCCTCTAATGTATCCAGGGAGATGGAATTCTGCCTTACCTTCGGGTGTACGCCAATGGACTCCTGGGCTGCTTCGAGTGTTAAGCGCTTGAAGAGCTCCCACAGAGCAACTGTGTCCGTCAGGTTGTCAAGTTCTGTGAATCAGTCAGAGACTGCCATGGTGAACCCACGGGCACACTCCTCCTCCCTTAGTTTGTCCTGGTGAAACCTTAGGGTGGACACTGGAGGGATGGGGAGTTTTGAAGTGGACCTGCAGGGTAGCCACAACCAGCACCATGATACTGTCGATTGTGGACTCACCAGTAGTGAATCTGCTCCTGCCTCTAGGGCCCCCGCAAGTGATCACTGATATGTCTCAGAAGAATTTAGACCAGAACCTTGTCTGGTACACTATGCAGTGCAATGCCTTGGTGATTGCTGCAGTCATATCAATCCACTCTCCCCATCCAAAGAGGATGACCACACCCCTCAACAGGTCTGTGGGAATGGTACAAGACTGCCAGATAGCAGTAGGACAACTGGCAAACCCCATAGGTTCACTGACAGCCTTTAACAATGCAGCAGGGATGCTGCAAATACCTACTGTTTCACTACCCCGTATCTTGGAGATCGCCTTCCTAACTTCAATTAGGTGGTTACAGCACAAAGACTGTGACACCACTCACGTTCAGGCTGGATTGACCTGATACAACTGTCAAAAGTACTCAGCCTAATATGTATCCATAATGATCTGGATTGCAGTCATCTGTGAGGAGAGTTTGGGAGTTCAGCTTTCTCAGGGCTTGGTGGCATGATGAAGGTCATTTACTAAGAAAAGTCCTTCGACCTCCTCCACAAGATTCATGGTAAACTTCTTAACAGTGACAAGTCCTGCGCACCAGGGAATAATGCGTCACGATATCCTGTCAGTCGAACCATGCAACAAGCATGTGTGTGGTTTCCAGTGTCTCCTGTGAGATGAAATTTTATCTTGCTCTTGGGTAATCACTAATGGATTCCTGAGCTGAATATATATATATACATATATATACATACACACATATAAACATATATACTG
Organism: Penaeus monodon; assembly: GCF_015228065.2. Classification (NCBI taxonomy): domain Eukaryota; kingdom Metazoa; phylum Arthropoda; class Malacostraca; order Decapoda; family Penaeidae; genus Penaeus; species Penaeus monodon. The sequence continues at coordinate 14,105,375 of NC_051401.1, forward strand.
TCAGGGTTCGATTTAAAGGAATCAGAGCGATTAGGTCAACGGAAACACACCAAAGGAAACATACAGAAGGTTTTACTACTAAAGCACAAAATTACACTGCACATAAAGGATATATACAAAACAGAAGAGAGAGGATCCAGCAGAAGAGGCGAAGTCACATGGCGGAAGGGGGCACACAGGTCAAAGTTATTTGCCAGGCCGATGTAAAGGCCCGATATCCTCATTCCCCACGAGGTGTGCGAGCCAAGTGGGAAGGACCTAAGCCCGCCGCTTGGAGTGAGGTACACATCGCTGAGGGTCCTGAATGATCTCGCAGTTGTGATATATACATATATATATATACTTATATATACACATACACACAATATATATATATATATATATATATATATATATATATATATATATATATATATATATATATATATATCATCATTATCATCATCGTCGTCAAGGGGCTAACACTGACAGGAGTGCATGGCATCCAACCCTTCCCTTCCAGCCACGAGGGTCCCTCGTGGTGAGTCCCCAGGCAGACCTTCGGCTATTGTCGAACTGCCAAAGCCATGACCTCCTAGGTCGACCCACGGCCTCCTCCACCTAGGATTGTCTCGTAAAGAGACAACCTGATGGGCAGGGTCTTCCACAGGGAAATGAGCTAGGTGCCCATATGGACTGAGTTGGTGATACCGCATTATGCAAGTAACAGGTCCCATGCCAGTCTCATGGTGCAGCCATAGTTGGATACATAGTCCTGCCAACTGTATCCCATGATCCGGTGAAGAGACTTGTTACAAGAGGCATCAAGACGAGACTCCAAGACACTGGATGGCGTCCAGGTTTCACTTCCAAGGCAAAACTGGCAGTATCAAGGCTTGAGACACGCAGCTTGGTTTT